>NW_028261382.1:148510231-148870231 GCF_051295495.1 Thamnophis sirtalis | reverse complement strand
CAGATTATTTAAACTCTGACAGTCCTTCAGAAACAAAAAGTATATGGGAGTGTAATTTCTAAGGTGAATTGTGAAAGGGAAGTGCATCAGTGAGAGAGCTTATGTAGATAAAAAAAATCAGCTTCTATTGTTCTCAACGTAAAAAACAATCATGTTCATATTCTGTGGCAGTCATACTGTTTTATGTGAATGGATAACATTACAGAGAAAATATTGCAGGTTTTTTACAGATGGCCTAATTTTCTTTGCTGAAATTGCATTAAACGTTTGAGGAGCTGTTTTTCAGTTACATGCAAATGTAAGTGATTCTGTCTAAATATGCTGTACTACTTTGCACAGCTCCTTTATAGGTTTAAGCTAGGGTAGGAAATGTAGTAACAGGAGACAACTGCATTAAGTGCCTATCTCCCCAGTTTTCTAAATGTTTCTTACCCCTCCAGGAATAAATCTCAATTCAGGAAGCCAAGCATTCATCAAAATTTAATCTGTTTCTTTAAATGCACAACAAAAACTAAATAAGAGCAAAACATAAAGCTTCTCATAAGCTTCAGGCTATATCTATACATGACCTGGATAATTTTCTAAAAGGAAATGCCTCCCGTCCAATTTTACAACCATATAAAAAGTAAAAACACTTGAAATAATATCATACTCTTGCTCTTGATGCATGATTTATATGCTGTCATGTGTCACTTTTTTTCTTAATTTTCATGTGAGATAAAACTAGGATGGAAAAACTAGTAAAGGAACAAACCATGTAAATGCACCTTATACTGAGGTTTTTATTAGTGGTGTTTTAAAATATTCACATATTTATATTTTTGCTGTACAGAAGTATGGATATAGCAGAATAAGTAGAGTTTATAAATGATATGTATTCTCTAAAGAATTTGGAAATATTTAATATCAAATAAATCCACAATTTAAAATGTCCATAGCAAAGCATCAACCCCTATGAGAAGTTTCAAATCTCTGTAACAAAATTGCAATCCTGAGGTCCAAACCACTGGGGGGGAAATAACCCACTGCTCTCACTACAGGTTAGTATGTTTCAGGCTATTTTCCTTCTTCTAATCTCACTTATCTTTTATGAATTTTGCCGGTATGCCACCACAATTCATTAGAATCAAGTTGCTACTACCGTCTTCACAGACAGCAGGAGTGCAAAGTTTACGTAATTGCAAAATGCACTGAGATTTTCCTTAACACAGTGTGGTTTTAAAACCCCTGAAGTCATGTGAAATAGGAGACTGACCTCAAGACTGTATAAACCTAGATGGTCTGGTTGTGAGTTGAAAGGTCAGGCTTGCTGAGGTAGGTCCTGAGGCTGCTTCAACCTAATAGTAACACTTGATTTGAACAGGATTGTGTTAAAAGCCCAAGTTTCATGAATTCATCTGTATTGTTGGCATGTCTGGAACTTTGCTAAAAAGCTGACAGTCTAAAGCTGACACACAGAGAACAGTGATCAAGGAACTACAAAAAAGGAAGGTGTAACCAGTAACTAGATAAGATTATAATCTGAGAGAGGAAAACATTGTTTTTCTGTTTCATCCTGCTAGATTTTCTTTGCATTGTTTCTTTGCCCCCAGTTATTTTCATTGTGAATTTCCTACTTTCTCCATGCATTTCCCCCTTTCTCCCATTAAAATCACCTAATTTTGTATAGAATTACAAATGTTTTATATTGGAATTTATGAATTCCATTAATTGTCATATGAAAAACTGCATTAACTGCACTTCACACAACAGAAATTCTTGCATGTTAAGCGATACCATTTCAAAAGTAGATAAACAGTCACTTTTGACATTTTTAAAATCAATTTAAGATAAAAAAAATTGCATTCTTTTTTTCTGATTATTTTATGCTAGTGACTTCAGAGATACTTTTCATTGTAGAAAAGGATCCATTTCGTCAAGTTTTATTCTTTCTAAGTATTTTCTCTGTATCAAGTATGGAACTGGGTGCTGAAAATTAGGCTGTCATAAAAAAACAAATATTTTTTAAAAATTATAAATAACTAAAGAAATTAAATTGCAATCAATCAGCAAGGACCAGATGGTGTTCAGTGGAGAATTCTAAAGGAACTAACAACCAGTATAACTGAGCTGCTAACACAAATATGTAATTTATCATTGAGAAGACTCTACTAGCAATCTGGAGAATGGCCAAGGTTATACCCATCTCTTTAAAAGGTGTTAATGATGATCCTGGGAATTAAAGCTAGTAATTCACATTTTGGTATCAAAGATCATCTGAGGAAAAAAAATGAAATAAAAATCTGGGGGGGGGGGGAATGCAGGTCCTATATACTTTTAGCTAACCTCTTAAGTTAATGATTCATGAAGTAGTCAACATGCATGAAAATGACTTAATTTTTGAAGAGCTTGTAATAAAGATAGATGATGAAATAATGTAAAATAACCAAACCTCAGACATGCTCAGTAGATTTTATCCCAAATCTACATTTACAGTTCTATACATGAGCTTCAGCAACATTACAAATAGGTTTTCAACTAAATGTGTACAAGAATGAATTTCCATGAAAGAAAGAAAAAGCATACCTTCTAGTAAGTTCCATGAAAATCAAAGGAATCAATTCCAAAGATATAAATTAAAAAAATACCAATGCTCTAACAGTATAAATATGTGCCTACTATCTTCTTTAAATATTAATCAAACTCCATGTTTCTTTATGAGATTGGTTAACACATATGCTTTTACAAATGAATAACTGAGGCATGAACATTAATTACATGACTTCCGGCTATAAAAGGAATCTAACACTGTAGCACAGATGGAACAAAGGCATCTATGAATTTTTCCAAAGTATGTTAAGATCATTTCGACCATTTTCCGTATTATTTCTTCCAAGTGGAATTTGCCAAGCAATATGCATTTATATAGAGAGGTGAGGCTTGATGGTCAATCTTGCATCAGAAAATTGTTCTTGGTCATAGTGACTCGAGCCTTTGTCTCCAGACAAAGTTCAGCTACTATTTTGCAAGATGCTGCAGCATATTGTGTTGGTTACTATTGATGGGCTGCCTGTTACCGCTACTTGCATTTATTGTTTGTCTTGATGTGATTATTTCTGTGTGACAGTCTAGTCTTAGACTTATGAGCCATTTTTAGAAGAATGTCTCCACCTCTGAAATCTCCCTTGACATCCAGATATCTGTCACTACTAAAGCTAAACAGATACAAAGCTGCAAACCGGTAAATGCTGCCTCAGAAATGTGTGGGCTTTTCAAGAGGGAAATTGGACCGCGTATGATTATTTAAAAAGTTAATATAATTTAAGAAAACTGAAAAAGCAAATGAAACATTGGTAATTTAGCAATAACATGCTAAATTTAATCCTCCCCGAATGGTTCCTAATCTGTGAATCATTAGTAAACCTTGATGCTACTACAGGTAGTCAATAACATGGATAGCAAATTAAAAATAAATAACATGGCATTTTTCATAATTTCATGTGATATGGACATTCTTGACCCAAATCACAAAAATATATTTCATGAATTAAGATGAGAGCACCAAAGTCTCATATAGCCATTTCTCACTGCCTGGATCTAGTAGCAGATATACACAGCTGCAGACACAGGCACATACACACATATTTATACAAACTTTCTTATCTAGCTATCTCTTATCAGGCCATAAACACAATATTGTGCTAGATTCACAGGGTCATTGCTTGAGAAGCCCACCCAAAGTTTTAGCTTTAATTAATTCTTCTATGTTGAATGAACCCAGTTCATTTGCTGAGTTATGCATTGTATAAACCAAGAAATGAGATACTTTATCACTCTTTAGATACATTAGATGAGTAGAACTGGTATGCACATATGATATTCTGTATTTTACAATGTGTAGAAGACTCATGTCAGAGGAACTGAAATCATTTTTGTTCTGATCTCAGAACATTCCTTCTAAAGAAGAGCTTTACACTATTCAAGAAGAGAATTTTTCCAGCTTTTCAACTTTTGAAAAAGTCTCAAACCCTGAGGGTATAAATTTATTGCCTTTAGAGAAGCAGCAAATACAATCACCAAGATGCTGATACTGTTCATGTTATAATTCAATTGCAATTTTATTTTAAAGTGTTTATCATTTACCACTTTTGATGGTTACTTCACCATCAAACTAAATGGTTCTGATAAAAAAGGTTGTTATAGAAAAACAGAATAGACAATATATCAGCAATGAATTATACCATGGAATGACTGATTTTCTCAGCTTGGTGCCTCCAGATGTACTGGACTCTGGCTACGAATTATGGGAGTTGAAGTGCAACACATCTGGAGAGCAACAGATTGGGAAAAGCTGGCATACTGTGTTTCCTCCCGAATTAGACATATATTTCAAATGTTGCCTTGGCCCAGTCTGCATGTGGTTCAGTTAACTAGAGGCCTAGAAGAAAACTTTGCCATCCAAGTAAATCTACTTTTCTCTTTTTATTTTATATATATTTGTATCCCGCCTTTAACATTTTTACAAATAACTCAACGTGATGAACATATCCAACATACCTTTCTTCTCCTATTTTCTCCACAACAAGAAGTATGAAATTGTATTATGCACCAACTCAACTCAGTTCAGATCATGGTAATGCAGAATATTTTTAACTTACCCTGTCACTAATCCAAAATGCTTAGTGGAACTCCACTACTAGATGCACTGGAAAATGAAAACGAAAAAAGAGGAATAAAATAAAACCACTACTTGTTGGCAAGAATTTTTTTCATATAAAGCCTCCATAGGAAAGGGAGTATGTTGAATTCAATCCTCAATCAGTTTGGCAAAAAATCAAACTAGTGCTGAGATTGTGTGAATTTAAGATGGAGACTGATATATATTCATTGCCTTTGCAATTGTATCTTATTTTTATCAATATATGTATTTTTATACATGATTGTATGTATGGCAATACACTCTTCTGAACGTACCTATTTCATCATCTTTCAGTTAATTTATTTATCTAATTTTCCATTCTTTTTCTATTCTTTCCTTTCACTATATATACCACTTATTTTGCTTAAAATTATTTTTTTCAATAATTATTTTTAGTATAACTACCTCTTCCATATGTTTTATTATGTTCAAAATATTATTTTTTAACTTTTGACTTTTTAACTCTAGAAAAATTGTGAATAAAATGTTATTGGGTATATTCTTCCCTCCGTTTCATCCCACGTTGGCCTTATTAATGAGAGAGTATGAGAGTATGTAAGAGAGAAGTGAAAATGAGAAAAAAGTTATATATTGTAGAATATCACAAAAAAGTTTGAGAACATAAGGGATAGTCAAATTGTAGCAGGAATATTATACAAATTTTCTGAGCTAGCTTTCTAGCATTTTACCCTAATCAGACAAACACATAAGATAATTTATCAGGTTTCATCTCCTTAGAATGACCTAGCTTTTTTTTTTTTGCAAAGTTTGTCCTGTACAGATAAAAACTTTATGGATGCCATAACATGTTTATATCTTTCCCACATTAGCTTTCCCCAAGGACCCCATGTTTCTCTTTATCAGAGTTCTCCAGCATTTTTATTTATTTTTATTATGTATTTATTATGAAATTTATTTGTTGACCATCTCATATCCAATAACTCTAGGTGGCTTACAACATAAAATTAAGATTAAATGGGTTACCTCTTAGTTTCCAAGCTGTGAAAGTCTGACCATGAATGGAGCTGGACGGGTTTTCTGTTGTTAATATTACAATTTAAAGAATATAAATCAAAAGTAAATTCTTGCATGTGACAGCCTTTTCAATCTCTCTTATTTTTTTTCTCACGAAAGTCTCCAGATGGCATAGGTTTCTAAGAAGTTTGAATCAAGAGCTTGGGGATATGGTCTATGATTTTAGCAAAAATGGGTAGGGCATATTTCTATTAAAGCCTTTGAGACCTTAATCTATGACTTTGCTCACTTTGTAGAAACATTCTTCTTTGAATGAACCAAATGAAACCTCCCAAATATATTCCTGATCATTCTCTGCAAGTATTCCTTAAAACTTTTGCTTTGCTAAGATTTTCACATGGGTGGGAGTACTCAATTCTTCCAGTGTTTTGGACATCTTTAAGTATCTGCACAAGTAATTGGCATAAAAACAAAATAAGGGCAATTCTATTCTCACACTTCGGGGCATAAGCTGATTACCAACTGAGGTTGCAGAGAAGATTCTCTCAGTGACAGACTGTTGCAATTAGGTGCATTATGTGACATTTATACCAGTCCCAAAAGCCTCAGGCACCAACACAATCTGAAACAGAAATATACAAGACGATGGACAACTAGTTCGCTGCAGCATGGCGTTTGCTTTTTAAAGGGCTTTTGTTTTCTACAACTATATGTTTTTCTTATGGAATTGAACTAGTTTCTCCACCTCTTGGAGTCTCGCTATAAATATGCTGTGGACAATGATGAGGGAGAGAGGGGGAAAAATATATTCAAATGCCAAAGAAAGTTGACAACTCAAAGCACAAGACAAGTTCTGTTTCCACTTACCCTCAAGAACTGTTTGTAACACTAGATTTAACCCCTGAGAATAATAAGTGGTTACATTTTGTTTCATTTTATTTTGACAATGAATTAGATGCCCTGAATGTCTGCAGAGTTCAAACAAAGCAATAGACCTTCCATTTAACTGGATATATATATATATACAATATGTATGTATGTGTGTGTATGTGTACGTACACACACACACACACATATATAGTAAATATCAGACAGACAATCACAATAATTGTTGTTAACAGCTTAAAATGCCACTGTAGTAGATTCTGTGTGGAAGAATTTTTTCAAAAGTAAACCAAAAATAGCTTTTCCCCCCTTGTCATTCCCATCTCCCATCCCCAAATTTCTACAACTGCATTGCTAAACTGAACAAAGATTTGTCTTTTTAAAAGTCATGAGCTGCCAAAGATGTTTTGAAGGTTGCCATTCATATTATTAAGACAAGTCCTAGAGCTGAAAATGATGCTGTATGCTGAGCAATTAAAACATTTAGAAAAGCATCCAGTTTGAGGGTTATATGAAAGCAAAAATAATCACTTTATCCATGTTTTTGAAGAAAATAAAACAGCTTGATGTAAGCCAAATGAATGGAAGCCCGTGACTTGAAAGGAATAGATAGATAGATGGGGAGAAAGGTCAGAAGACTAAATTTTCCCTAAGGGAAAAGTCATTCTTTGGAATCATTAACCTCCTTCTAGGTCACTACTGGGAGGGGGTGGGAAGCAGCAGGAAATCCTCCTGCTCCAAGAAGAATGGGTGCATCTCTCACCACCCACTGACCTGGCAATGTTATGGCAGACATAATTGTGTTCACAAATTCAGGCACGCTTGGTTTTAGATTCCTCTTTAAAGAGCCATGGTTATCTAGTTATATTGCAATGTGCCATTTATAGTGGATGTTTTCAGGAAGCTGCAACATAATTAAACTACACTTTGTCTGAAAGTCTAGTATCATCTTCATAATCCAGGGAACAATAAAGGTGTGCTAGTCATACAGTCTTAATGTCTTCAGCAGAAGTAAATTAATAGCCATAGTTTACATTTTTGGAGACGCAGCTATTTTATTAGCTTGTCTATACGACAGAATGATAATATGGTATTTTATTAGATAGATAAGGCTGAGCTGCCAAGCACTGTTTAAATTTCACTGTTTAAATGACTAAAGAGACACTCTATATGTTAGTAACAATTTAATTCCCCATGGCGATATATTGCCTTTCTGTTTAAGAGAAGGTGCTGTAGGACTATCAAGCTGTCCCTGAAGAGTGTTCGGAGACTACAGTTGGTCCAGAATGCAGCCGCGCGAGCTATATCATGTGTACCTCGGTACACCCATGTTACACCTATCCTCCGTGAGCTGCACTGGCTCCCTAGTGGTCTCCGGATGCGCTACAAGGTGCTGGTGATTACCTTGAAAGCCCTACATGGCCTTGGACCTGGATATCTGAGAGACCGCCTCCTGCTGCATATCTCCCAATGGCCGATAAGAACTCACAGGCTAGGCCTCCTCCGGGTGCCGTCGACCGGACAATGCCGGCTGGCGACCACTCGGGGGAGAGCCTTTTCTGTAGGTGCTCCGGCTCTGTGGAACGATCTGCCCACAGAGATCCGGACCCTTCCCACTCTCACGGCCTTCCAAAAAGCCACCAAAACCTGGCTGTTCCGGCAGGCCTGGGGCTGTTGATCTATAAATCAGGTCCAGCCCCCAGCTAAGCCAAATGTATGTTGTGTTTTTTAAACTGTTTTCGTTTCTCTCCCCTATTTGTTATTTTTATTTTATCTCGTATTTGTAAGCCGCCCGGAGTCCCACAGGATTGGGCGGCATATAAACTCATTAAATTACGAATTAATTAGCTCAAAAAATTTCTTTTGAGTTTTGCAGTGCTGTACCAAAAGCACCTGAATCATTTTCCGCTGAGGTACAGATAAAATACAGCAATTAAAATTGCAGGTACTGTATGTCTTCCACTTATGTCAACTGAAGTTTCCACCCGAGTGCCTAGCTCAGGGATGTCAAACTCAAGGCCCCTGGGCCAGATTCAGCCTGCGGGGTGCTTAAATATGAACTATAGGGCTGGCATGGAAATATCAAAGGACCGACTAGCGGTGCCTCTGCTGGCCGAAATGGGCCATGTATGTTTTTGACTGGCACAATGCTGCTAGAGGCCTGGGAGGCCAAAAATAGGTTACACAGGAGTTTCAGGAGGCCTACATGAGGCCTGTTTTTCACTGGATGGGTGCTGCAGGTGTCTGTTCTGTCTCCCCACCACTCCCCCCTGCCAGCTCGTGGAGGAGAACTACAATGTTGATCCGGTCCTCTAAGAAATCCAGTTTTACACCCGTCCTAACTTAAGGTTAGGCCTTTGATTTGCATAGCATACCCAGGAGCAGCTGTAGGTTAACAGTGGCATAATTATTTTGCTTGTGGAAGAGCCCAGATCATCTATGCTACTGCCAGATAAGGTTGAAAAACCTCTAGCATAAAATTTAGGTAGCCCTGCCAATCACAGTTGAAAATAATGAACTGAATAGACTTGGTAACTTTGTTACCAAGTTGTTACCAAACTATAAAGTGATATGTTTGTCATTGGTTAAAATAAGATACAACTCGGCTATTGCTGCAGTATGTGGTTTATGTTAACCCAATTATAATTTATTTAAAATTTATAAATCTTGGCTCAGCAAACTAGGATTTTTTTCTTTTTTTGCAATATATGAATTTTAGGTTTTTTTAAATAAATCTCTATATGACACATATTATTCAACAATAAATTGAACAATATTTCTTTCTGCCTCTTCATTATCAATTTACAAATAAAACAGTCTAGATGGAACACTGATTAAATTAAGTTAAACTGAAACAGAAATAAAGCATTTCAACAGATAATATCTAAGAGACAGGTTCAGTGCTACTTCTAATTCTATACTGTTGTGTATTGAGATCAGTGGGAGAAGAATGGAGGTGAAACAGAATAAAGCCCGGTCGATGGTAGAGGGAATAATTGTAGGCGGCAAGGAAAACTCTTCCGCAGGACATTCGGGGAGACAAAGCTTGGGGCATTTGCTGATCGCTGACCAGCAACCCCAAGAGCAGCTTGTGATCCATAATTAAGTCAAAATATCGGCCGTAAAGGTATGGTTTAGGTTTTAGGTTTTGTTTGACTTGTATGCCGCCCTATTCCCAGAAGACTCAGGGCGGCTAACAATCAGAAGGGGAGGGGGTACAAAAATAGAAATAGAAAACAGAAATTCGTGAAAATGCTTTATGCCAGCAACAATAGCTAATGCCTCTTTATCGAGTTGGCTGTAATTTTGCTCTGGTGATGAGAGGGTTCAGGAAAAAAATGCTAAGGGGGCTTCAGATCCATTTGGTAGCCTATGGCTAAGGACAGCCCCGACCCCATAGGGCAAAGTGTCACATGCTAGCACTAAGGACAAGCGCTCGTCATACTGGATGACCAAACTGTCAGACCTCAGGAGACTTTTGACAGCTCGAAAAGCCTTAGCTTCCCTGAGTCTACAGGCCCAGGGTTTTCTAACATCCAAAAGTCTGTGGAGTGGCTCTGCCACAAATGCCTTGTGGAGCAAAAATATATTTATGCAACCCCAAAAAGGCTTAGAGTTTTGTTTTGTTAGTGGGAGTTGGGGCTTCCTGTATAGCCCGTACCTTAGCTGTGGTTGGATGCAACCCAGCAGCATCAATCAGGTATCCTAAAAATTCTACCCAGGGAACTGAAATGTGGCACATTTCCCTTTTCAACTTGAGCCCCACATCCCTAAAATGACCCAGTACTAGTCTCAGGTGCTGTAGGAGGCCTGTGCAATTGGCAGGAGAAACCAGGACATAGTCAAAATAAGGGACGACACCAAGTATCCTCTGCATCAATCTCTCCATGAGACTCTGGAATATCCCTGGAGCCACACTGACTCCAAATTGGAGTCAGCAGCAACTGAAGGCTCCCTGATGGGTGACTATCATCTGAGCTTCAGTGGTAGTGTCATCCACGGGAAGCTGCTGGTATGCATGGGCCAAATCTAACTTTTCGAAAAATATTCCCTTAACACAGTGAGTGCAACAGGTGTTGAACCACTGGGATTGGGTAAGCACTCTGTTGTAGGGTGAGGTTGAGTGTGCACTTGTAATCTGCACACAGGCGTATTGACCCATCAGCCTTAAGAGGCATGACAATGGGTGTCTCTCATTTCGCATGGTCAATGGGCTTTAGGATGCCGTGGGATATAAGCTTATCCAGCTCTTTATCCACTTTTCCACAGAGCGTAAATGGTACCCAGTGTGGCTTCAAATATACAGGCACGATTTGGGGGTCCAAATTGTAGGAGATTGGGGTCCCTGTATATCTGCCCAGGATTCCTCCGAAAACAGTAGGAAATTCTTTAGTAAGCAAATCCAATTCTGGGTGACTCATATGATTTACTCCATTGATGCCAAGCCCCAGAGACTTGAACCAGTTGAGACCCAAGAGGCTAGGCAGGGCTCACTCAACTATAATAAGCTAGAATTGGCCTACAAAATCCTAAAATTGCACTTTAAACTTGTAAGTGTCAATTTACACTGTCAGGTAATTTTTCTTTCCTGGAATTAGGCTTATGTGACCAATGACTGGTTCCTTTACAATTGCAAAACAGTCCTCACTACGCTTGAGGTGATACCTTTGCTGTCTTTTGGGGACAGTTTACCCCCAAGGGAAAATGGTGCTGGCTGGGCAGCCTGACAGACTTTTGCTAAGTGACCTTTCCGGCAACATCTTAGATAGCATTTTTAAACCTGCAAGCTGTCCTAAGGTGATTTCCTCCCCAGCCTGGACAGGGTATTTGATTAAGGTTTTTCTCACCAAACTGACCCTTCCCCTGAACAGCCTTGAGGTGGTTGATCCGTCAGGACTCTGGGGTTGTCTTCCTTGTAATGCATGTCAATGGGTTTTCGAGATGTGGTTGGGCTGGTCTTCTTTTGGAGTTCGGCCAGTGACAGCTCCAACATCTCCGCAGCTCGGGCTTCATCCAGTACAGCCTGTCAGGTCTCGCTGGAGAGTCAGGCCTCGTACTCCGCAGACAACTCTATCTAAAAGGACATCATCCAAAACCCTAAAGTGGCAATACAGGGAGGCTGATCTGAGCGCTACCATGAATTGGCTGATAGATTTGCCCTCAGCCTGGTTCCTGTGATGGAATGCATGTCTGCGGGTAATGCAAGACTGGGTTGCTGCATAATGGTTCTTTAGCTTGGACAGTAAAATGTCCTAAGGCAGTGAAGCCACTGGTTGTGGGGCAACTAGAGCCCGGGCTGTCTCAAATATCTAACTGCCACAAAAGCTTAGAAAATAAGCTTGTTTACGCATATTAGGCAGCTCTTCATAGCTGTTGGCTACTAAAAAACATTCAAAACATGCTATATATGCATCCCATGTTTCAGTGGTTGAGTTAAATGCCACCCTTTAAATGCCACCCGTTAAATGTCAGCCTTTCTTCATTCAATAATCAGGAAAGAAAACCACAGGACTCCATTTTGTTGAAATCAAGTGTACTTTTACTAATTATAAATGAACAGATGCAAAGCTAAGCTAAGTCTGGTTAATTAGGCACGAAAGCGAATAATATAATGTATAATTCATTCCCCTCCCCTTGGCATCCCCGTGCACAGTCCAATCATAATTCTCCCAAATGTCAGGTGTGAGATAACTTCGAAAGGCATCACCAGGATGGAATGCTGGACCGTTGGCCTTGGCGGGAAACACTCCTCCTCGACATGCGCAGTAAGGTGGTCAGTTCAGCGTCTAGAAACTTCCTCCAGCACAACAATGATTCCCCTCCCAAATACCATGCCCCCCCTCCCCGTTGCAATGGCAGCCGAAGCAGTAGCAAAGCAGAGGCTGACATCCGGCCCTCCTCCAGAAAAAGGCGATCAGACCTGCAGAAATGACAAAGCACAAACAAACAGACAAACAACAAAACACGAAAAGGGGAAAAAGGGAGAGGAAGAGATAAAAGAGAGAAGAGAAAAAAATTTGTTGTCAGGAAAGTGGCTTGTCAGGAAAGTGGCTTGTCAGGATAAGCAGAATAGAACTTGCGGAGTAACTGAGGGGCCCGAACATGGGACCTGTCCACCCATTCTGCGTGAGAGGGGGGGAAATGCTTCCAAGCCACCAGGTACTGGACATGATTCCGGCGTTTACGAGAGTTCAAAATCTCACGAACCTCGAAATGTTGTTCACTGTCGATCAAAAGCGGAGCGGGAGGTGGAGGAGCAGGCAGACGCAACGACGAAGTGCAGACAGGCTTTATGAGGTTAACATGAAAAACCGGGTAAACCCGGTTGAGGTGCTTAGGCAGCTGCAGGTGAACAGAAACAGGATTGATGATCTTGACAATGGGAAATGGGCCAACATATTTAGGCCCCAACTTCTTCGACTTTTGTGTAGTCTGAAGAAACTTGGTGGACAAATAAACTTGATCACCAACTTTGTAATCATACAGCTTAGTCGCTTCTTATCAGCCTGTTTCTTATGGGCACGATGCACAGCGTCCAAAGTGCGGAGAGCTAAAGGCCAAATGCGCCGAAGCCCATCACTCCACTCGGACAGAGACGATACTTGGGGCTGCTCAGAGGAACCTCAGGAATGGGCACAAAGTCCTGGCCAAACACCACACGGAAAGGGGTGAACCCAGTGCTGCTATGCACAGAATTATTATAAGCCACCTCTGCGTGCGGCAACAAATCCACACAATCATCTTGCTGGTAGTTGATGAAACAACGTAAATATTGTTCCAGTACAGAATTAGTCCTCTCACAAGCCCCATTAGTCTGAGGGTGGTTGGCGGAGCTTAAGCCCTGGGCAGAGCCAATCCGCTTCAGAAGCTCCTTCCAGAAAATGTAGGTGAACTGCACACCTCTATCCGAAATGATGCGGTCGGGCACCCCATGTAAGTGGTAAATGTGGGAGATGAACATCTTAGCAAGAATCTTAGCAGAAGGAATCTTGGAGCAAGGGATGAAATGGACTTGCTTGGAGAACAAGTCGGTAACAACCCAGATAACAGTGTGACCCTGACTCTCAGGAAGTTCGACGATGAAGTCCATAGAGATCTCCTTCCAAGGGGCGATAGGGCGAGCTACAGCCTGGAGCAATCCCTGCGTTTTCCCCGGCGGCCATTTAGCAGCAGCACAAATGGGATAACTGGCAATATAACGTTCAATGTCCTTTTTCAAAGAAGGCCACCAAAACTGTCTTTTGATGAGATGGGGCATTTTAACGAAACCAAAATGTCCTGCCATTCGGGAATCATGAGCTTGCTGAAGAAAAATTAATCCAAGAGACGCAGGAACGTAAAGCTTTGCCCCAATCCAGGGCAACCCATCCCTCATAGTACATTCAGTCACGTGCTGCTGGAACCAATCATCATCAGGGAGGACTTTCTTGAGATCAGAAAGAAAGTCCGGGGACACCTCCACTTTAGAGCGTGCCTGATTCCTAGTAACAACTGGAGCAGCGAGGCTCATCATGGGAAAGACAGGCTGGACCATGCTGAGTTTAGAACAGTTGTACTGAGGAAGCTGGGATAAAGCATCAGCCATAAAATTCTTTCCCCCTGGAATGTATTTCAGGGTAAAATTAAAACAATTGAAATGCTGAGCCCAGTGCATCTGTTTAGGAGAACGTCTCCTGGGAGTTCTCAAAGCTTCCAAATTTTTATGGTCAGTCCACACCTCGAATGGTTATTTGGCACCTTCTAGAAAATGGCGCCAAGTGGTTAAAGCCCAACGAACAGCAAACGCCTCCTTCTACCAAATGGCCCAACGTCTCTCCGTGTCAGTCAGCTTGCGAGAGGTGTATGCGCAGGGTTGTAAGTTACCTTGATTGTTGGCCTGAAGCAATACGGCCCCCACTGCCACGTCACTGGCGTCAGCTTGAACCACAAAAGGCGTGTCCATGTCCGGGTGTTTGAGGACAGGTTCCTCGGCAAAAAGCCGTTTTAACTTCTCAAAGGCAGCTTGACATTCCATGGTCCAATCCAACGGCTTGTAGGCTTGGGTTTCGCCCCACCTTTGGACTTCAAAGGGTTAGTTATGGGAAGAGCTATCTTAGCAAAAGAGGGGATGAACTGGCGATAGAAATTGGCAAACCCCAAAACTTTTTGCAATTGCCTGCGTGTACGAGGGGCCTCCCACTCAGTGACCGCTTTGACTTTAGCGGGATCCATCTCAACACCTGTGTGTGAGATACGATAGCCCAGGTAGTCAACCTTCTCCTTATGGAATTCACATTTGGACAATTTTACACAAAATTAACACACAGACGAAGAGAGCCATCTTTCTTCTCCCTGAATAGCACAGGGGCCGCCACCTTGGGTCTAGCCGGTTCTATAAACCCCCTTTCCAAATTTTTATCAATGAATCTTCTCATTTCCTCCATTTCCCTAGGGGACATTGAATATATTTGGGGCTTAGGAAGCTTTACCCCAGGCAAAATATCAATGGTGAAATCAGTGGGTCTGGGGGGGGGGGGAGTTTATCAGAAGATTTCTCACTAAACACTCCCCTCAGGTCCCAATATTCTTTTGGAATTTTCTCCTCCCCTTCGATCCTCTCCTGCCCCCTGGCGGCCAATGCGGGGTTAGAATCAGCAGGATCTGGAGTGTCAACCTCCCGTTCAGGGGGTGTGTTAGTGCGAATATGTAACCACCCCTTTCTCCAGTTAATGTGAGGGTTCCACTTACAAAGCCAGGGGAGTCCCAAAATAAGGGGCCGGTCGATTCCAGGTGCCACAATAAAAGTGATTAATTCTTGATGGGTCCCCATTTTCATCTCTAAGGGCTCAGTAGAAAAATGAGCAGGACCCCCTCCTGCAATCGAACCATCAATTTGTCAAAAAACAATAGGGGGTTTCAAAGTCCTCAATTTTAAGCCAAGTTTTTCCACCATGTCAGGACTTATCATATAGCAAGAACAGCCTGAATCCAGGAGAGCTAAAAGTTTTTCAGCCACGCCAGAAGGTGGCACTCTTAGTTCAATTGGGATAAGCATGGGGTCCCTTTTGGAACTTACCCAGCGATGAGACTGGTCCTCATCTGATTCATCAGATGAGCTGGAGGTAATGCCTCCCTCCTCCTCCAGCTGGAAATGCTGGGGAACATTCTCAGCGGCGCATGCAGCCTCTCTCTTATTGCCCGGGGCCTTACTTGCTCTTCCCTCTTTCCAGGGAGGGGGTGGAGCGGCCTGAGCCAATTTTACACGGCAATTCATGGCGCGATGGCCTTCCTTTCCACAGTGGAAGCACGTGAAAGGCTTGGTTTTGCTGGTGAAACTCCCTTTTCCATCACTTCTGGGGCAGAGGGGGGCTTTTGGAGCTGCTGGAGGGGATTTTTCCGCTTCTCCCTCTTTCATGCATTGAAGCCTGGCCAAATCCAACTCCACATCTGCCTGTGTCTGTTTACGCACTGCTGGTAAATTTTTTCATTCAATCCCTCAGCGAACTGATCCAACAAAGCGTCTTCTGACCACCCCCTCATATAGGCTGACAACTGTTAAAATTCCTGGACATAATCTGCCACCGATCTATTTCCCTGCTTCAGGGCCATAAATTTCAGGCGCCCGCGTCCCTCAGTCAGTGGGTCATCAAACCTCCTCTTCATGGCTGCCATAAAGTCATTAAAATTCCTCAGGAGAGGGGTATTGCATTTGTGCAGCCTCACCATCCGTTTGGCCGCTTTTTTTTCTAAGGGCATTAACACCATTCGTACTTTCATTTCATCAGTCTCTAAATCAGGTCCATAGATTTCCATATAATTCCAGACCTGAATGATAAAAAGTCCTAAAGTCTTAGGATCTTCATTGTATTTTACAGTTAAGGGAGGGGCTTTTGCCATTCAGCATCACCTGGGGGTCCCCCTACTCTTTGAGCGGCCCCAGCTGGAGGGGGGAGGCTGGTTCTGGGTTTTCTTGCGCCCAGCCCTCCTCAGCTTCTTCACCCTCCCTTAACCTATGCATCGAGTATCTTTGCTCCAGATCTTCAGCCGGCTCTCTTTCCACTGCTCTTTCACGGCTTTTGCATTCAGACCAAGCTTCCTCGAGGAGTCTCATGGCATGGGGCAGCTTGTAATCCTCTTCCCCAGAGTCACCCCAGTCCACTGACTTTTTCTTTGGTCTTCTTCTCGTGACTCCAGCATCCAACTCCTCCGACTCCTCTTTTTTTCCCAAAGTCCATCTGGGATGAACAGTAGGCTCTTCCACTCTAAGCCCAGCCAGCCTTTCAGTTAAAGATGGTCCTGCCGTCGCCCCCTCATCTTCTTCTTGGTTACTCACATGCAAAGACATTTCTTTTCTTCTTGTGAGGGCACCCCCCTCCATAGGTTGTAGCTCCGAGTGGGGTGGAAATGAGACTTAGCTTATTGTCAGCCTTTCTTCATTCAATAATCAGGAAAGAAAACCACCGGACTCCATTTTGTTGAAATTAAGTGTACTTTTACTAATTATAAATGAACAGATGCAAAGCTAAGCTAAGTCTGGTTAATTAGGCGTGAAAGTGAATAATATAATGTATAATTCATTCTCCTCCCCTTGGCATCCCCGTGCACAGTCCAATCATAATTCTCCCAAATGTCAGGTGTGAGATAACTTCGAAAGGCATCACCAGGATGGAATGCTGGACTGTTGGCCTTGGCAGGAAACACTCCTCTTCGACATGCGCAGTAAGGTGGTCAGTTCAGCGTCTAGAAACTTCCTCCAGCACAACAATGATTCCCCTCTCAAATACCATGCCCCCCCCTCCCCGTTGCAATGGCAGCCGAAGCAGTAGCAAAGTAGAGGCTGACACAAATGTATTTATCATAACCATGCTGATGGCTTGGAATGCTTAAACTGATCTGTCTGAAGAAGAAAAAATTCACAGGCATGACTTCTTATTGTCAGTGATTCAGTCAGCTCTTGTTGTGCTTCAGCTCCCAGGTTGTCAATGACTTGACTTGCTCAGCTCATTCAGGTCATCCGTTCCGTTGCCTCATTCAAAATCCCACCTTCATCACCAGTTGTGTAGTGAGATCGGTGGGTGAAGAATGGAGGAAAAATGGAACATAAAGTTAACAGGTTTTATTTCTAACAAATGGTTGCCAAATGAGGCAGCTAAGACATGGCCTCTCAGCTGTCAGCAACAGCTGAGCTGCTGTCTGACAGCTCCTTATATACGGATCAGTCAGATGGTTTAACCAATCAGCTTGCAGAATGCGCTGGCGGACCAAAGTGGAGACTACATACTCAGCATATATATTTGATGCAAACATAAACTAAACTTTTATTTTAAAAGGCGGTGAAACAATTGCATAAACCCAAGAGACAACCTCACGTAGCTAAGATAAAATATAACTGAAATAGTGTATCTAGAACAGTGCGTCTCAACCTTCCTAATGCTGCAACCCTTTAATACAGTTCCTCATGTTGTGGTGACCCCCAACCATAAAATTATTTTATGTTTTCCGTATTTTTTTGAAAATATGTGTTTTCCGATGGTCTTAGGTGACCCCTGTGAAAGGGTTGTTTGACCCCCCCAAAGGTGTCCTGACACACAGGTTGAGAACAACTGATCTGGAAGAAGAAATATTACTGTTCACAAGACATGATGACAATTGGATTGTTACTGAACTTAGGTTTCTCAGAAGTGATTATCTTTTTACCTATGGTCTCACACTGGGTAAATAACCACTCACCCAAGTAAACCTAGTATATAAATTATGTGCAGAGTTTGCATAGCACAAAACGGAATTACAATATCACACTTGCTTTTGATACATTTTACTTTCTTGTAGTAGGTGTATGTGTGACCGCACACAGACACAACTCACAATTAGACTAAGTGAATTAAATCTCCTGATTATTACTGTTAAAGAGACTTTTCAAAGTCAAAGAGCTGAAGCTTTTGACAGATATTCCCTATGTAGACACTTTTGCCAAATACGCATATCACATACTGTGACTTTGGTTACAACTAGCGAACAGCTATTCACTTTATAACTATTACTTGACTGCATAAGTTCATGTGCCACACACTTGCTTGGATGAAACAATTCAACTTGAATAACAAGTTGATCCAGGATAAAGAAGAAAGCTCTCACTAAACTACATATTAAATGTGATGAAGCGTGAAGCAGGAAAAAAATGCTCCTGGCACATCAGATATATCACTAATATAAATAGTTCTGTTTTTGTGCAAGTTAAATGACAGCAATGGTTTAACATTAATATAAAGTAGAATTTCCTAAACTAAGGCAATCCTTTCATTTCAAATTAGGAACAAAGATAAAGGTAATACAGGAAGACATTGATTCATAGATCTGGAATTTCATTTGTGTGAAAAAACATTTAGTTTATTTTGGCTTCTGTAATCATTATAGACATTTTTATAAATGAGCATGGTAATGTTGGGATGCTTGTATTCTATTCAAGTGATTGGTATTAAATGCTAAAACATCCAAATTTTATGCTACAAAAAACTTAATACATGCCTCCTCTGTAATGGAAAGGTTTTGTATGTATATAGCTAGTATGATATTATTTTCTGTCAAAATATATAATTTCTTAATATATTTATATTAATATCTTCACAGTCATTCACAGAAAATGATGGGGGAAAATCTTTTCCTCTTTGATTTGGTTCCTTTTCTAACTGGCTAACTTTAATTACCATACCCATAGTATCCACTCTTAGCAAACAATGACATTGTCCTATTTTATCCTAGGTAGTTTGTAAAGATATAACATATTAAAATGTATAACTTTTAATAATATAGTCCTAAATACATACAGTTAAAAGTCCTTTTGAATTCAGTGAAACATATTTTAAGTAGTTATACACAGTACTATAATGTCTGTTTCACTGATTGTATGATAGAGAAGTAGACATATACTGTATGTATGCTTGAGAGTGTAATGCACCCATGACAAATTGACTGTGAATTTATTGGGACTTATTCACAGGTGAATTGCAATCTGCACTGATTATAATCCTTGGGATACAATACAATAATACTTTATTTGACTGGGTGTTTTTATTGTATGCTTGTCTTTGTGCAGGCATACAGATAATCTTCACTTAACAAGTGGTTATTTAATGACTATTGAACAAGTGGTTATTTAGTGACTCTTGACAATGAACAAAGCTACTATGACCTGTCCTCAAAGTTATGACTTCTGCACATTCCCGCAGTCACATTTCAGGTACTTGGCAATCAGCTTGCATTTATGTTGAACTGCAGCATTCAGTTCATTTCGTAGTCACAAAAATGTCTGACCTTTTTGGTTGGTTTCTGGCAGATAGTAGCAAAAGTATGCCCATTGGATATGCTGGATTTGCTTATAGACCACATAGTTTGCTTAATAACTATATGATTCACTTAACAGCCAAGGTGACTTGCCTTACAACCATTTTAAAAACAGTCATAAAATTGAGTCCAGTCACATGGTGACTCACTTAATGAGTGCAATGACTTATGACCAAAATTGCAGGCTCATTTGTGGTTGTAAGCCAAGAATTACATAGATATCTCTGTCTCTGTCTCTCTCTCTCCCTCTTGCTGTCTCACACATATGACAATATTTATACAGTACTGTGCAAAAGTGTTAGGCAGTTGTACAAAAATGCTGTAAATTAGGAATGCTTTCAGAAATAAAAGTATTGATAATTTATTTTTATCAATTAACCAAACAGAAAGTAAATGAACAGAGAGAAATGGAAATCTAACTTTGATGTGACCAAAACAGTCTATGTCTTCAAAACAGCATCTTTTTTGTTCATTTACTTTCTATTTTGCTAATTGACACAAATAATAGATATAGATAGATAGATAGATAGATAGATAGATAGATAGATAGATAGATAGATAGATATAGAGATAGAGATAGAGATGAGATAGAGATAGAGATAGAGATAGAGATAGAGATAGAGATAGAGATAGAGATAGAGATAGAGAGATAGAGATATATAGATATATAGATATATATACACACACACACATACATAGATCTAGATTTGACCAACCACTGCCTAACCAACACATACTTCATTCACAATGGACAAAGATACAAATCTTGTAAATCTCTGTAAGATAGAAGGAACACCTATGGGATCACCCCTGTCACCCGTCATCGCAAACCTATACATGGAACTCTTTGAAACCAATGCCTTAGAGAAATCTGAACACAAACACAAACTCTCACTTAGATATGTAGATGACACTTTCGTAATTTGGCCACATGGCAAAGAAAAACTAGACAACTTCCTCACATATTTCAACAGCCTACACCCCAAAGTATAATTTACTATGGAAATAGAAGCTAACAACCAACTTCCCTTTCTGAACGTCCTAATCTACAAAAAACCCAATGGTTCCCTCGGACACACTATCTACCACAAAAAAAAAACACACCAACCACTACTTAAACGCACAATCCCATCACCACCCTCACCACTGCAAAGATCAACTCCGTAGCCAAGACCCTCATCTCCAGAACTAAACTCCTAGCTGACAAAAACCACCTGAAAACTGAATTACACACCCTCACAAATGTATTAGTTTCCAACGGATTCCAAAAAAACACAATTACCAACATATCCAAAGGGAGACACCCCCCAAGAACCGAGACACAGAACAAGACAACAGCATCACCCTCCTCCCTTACATCAAAGGCACCACAGATGAAATCAGCAAAATTCTCCACAAACACAATATCAAGACAGTCTTCGGCACTGACAAAAAAATAGCCAACATCTTAAGAAACCCCAAAGACAAGATCCAGCTAGAAAACCAAGGAGTCTATGAAATACAATGCAAGATCTGCCCAGCCACATACATTGAACAAACTAATAGGAGAATAAATGCACGCATCGCAGAACCCAAGAACGCAGTCAGAAAAGAAGAAAAAGCTTCCTCCCTTTTCCAGCACCTTAAAGCAACAGGACATGAAATTGATTTTGAAGGAACCAAATTACTCTCCAAAACTGAACACAAGAGAATAAGCTATCGAAACAGAGAAACACCCCCACAACATGAATAAATGTGATGATACCTCCCGCCTACCAGACATCTGGAAATTAGCCCTAGTCAGTAAACGAGTCCCAGACACAAAAACCAACACAGGATGCAGAACAACACAGGACACCATCACCAATCACCCTCACCAAACATCAATTCCATCAACCAATCAAGATGTGACAACACAGCCAACCAATCCGTTTAAAGCAACAAAGCCAACATTCCGCACACCCCCACCTATATTTATAGAAAAACGGAAGCTTGCTGTTCATGCTCGCACAAGCATGAAGCCAAAGGCACCAGCCTGAAGATGACGAGTGTGACCTCGTCGAAACATCGCCAAGACACTGTCAATCTTACACGGGAAAAGACCCGAATATGCCAAGACCTTTGTTTATGCAAACTTTAAAAATTTGTTTTTAATCAAAATTAATACAATTATGGGTATAATTCTAAAAATATTATCAAACCCACAACATGAGCAAAAAAGAAAGAAACCAGAGCATAAATAGATAAATAACCATAAATGAAAATGAAGAATGCCTGCCAAAATGAAACAGCCTTAAGGGTCCTCAAAGATGTGTTTGTAAAGCTGTAAGGAAATTTTATATTCCTTTCTCTGGACTATTCTCAATGAATCTGATGGAGAGGACTGTGTGCTGTTAGAGCTTATATGATAATAAATTGGCTGGTCTTTAAAATGTTACAAAATATTTCCTTGTTTTTCTTGTCTTCCCTGAACTGAACAATGGAAGTCAAAGGTAGAACTGGGTGTTGTAAGGATTCTAACACATAACTTGGATGGCTTCTTCCAGCACGTTCATGCAGAGATAAGAGGAAATCCTGCATATCAGTGGCTCCATTCTGGAACAATAGTTCACCTTCTTGAACCTCACTTCCATGAGCAGCCAAAACCATTGAAAAACAATTACGGTACTGTATTCCCTCAGAGCGCACCCTCATTACGGTGAAGCAGTTCTGACTGCCGAAGGCCTTTGAGTTGAATCCCTATTGACCATACCCATGAAGTTAAGATCTTAGTGAAATTCATCAAAACTCAGAGGCTCAGAAGAATCAAGGCACTCTTTCCGAGGTGGTCTGATACAGAAGGCCAGAAGTTTCCCATCAAAAAACTTGTTTAGCAAATGCATCGATCTTTTGCATATAGCATTATTACATATGGAAAACAAGCAAACACATTGTCTTCTTTCTTCCTAGATGTCCCAGCTGTAAAGTCTTTCTCATCTGCTGTTTTAAGCAAGTAAGTATTCCTTAAAAAAGCAGTCTGCCCACTCGCATATTAACAAAGACAAAAACAGTCTATTTTTTCTCCAAAGGGTTAATCGTTTGGGCTGGCCTTAAGCACAGAAACTTTTCCTTACGTTTTTAAATTTTTTCATATTGTAGGAAGTTAAACACACATACACCCGCTAGAAACTGAAATATCCTTGGAAATATTGAAAAGGCAGAATATTATATTTCCCTGGATCACAAATGGAGAAACATATTTTTAGGCAGAAAACAGACTCACTCTTAATCTTTGTTAATGGGCCATTAAAAAAGCCTGGGCCAGGCTATTCTACATAACGAAGATTTCCTTCCTTCAGCCCCGGGATGATGGGATTAAGGCATGATAGTATTAGCACTTTACCCATTTTACCTGGGAAGAAGCAATGCTCAACCAAACTTGGACTCAAGTTAGAGTTGTCCCTGTATGGCCCCATGGGAGTCAGATTACCAATCAGATTACAAGATCAAAGGCCAGAGAGCGCATAGAACCAGAAACTTTCAGCATTTCGCTCTCTTTTTCTTCTTCACTCAACATCAGGAAGCATGTGATCCCCCTTTTCTGTTCAGGAGCTCAAGCCATGTGGTCTTGTCCACCATTATGGGTGGAAACTAATCAAGGAGAGAAGCAACTTAGAACTGAGGAGAAAATTCCTGACAGAACAATTAATCAGTGGAACAGCTTGCCTCCAGAAATTGTGAATGCCCCAACACTGGAAGTCTTTAAGAAGATGTTGGATGGCTTCCAGTTTGGGCGGGGGCCTGAGGGGGTTGTTGTTTTTAACAGCTCCGGATCCTTGGCTGCGTTAAGCTGTCTAAACAGTATCCATCAACTGTTTGACAGTTTGATTACCTCTTCTATGGGCAAAGGAGAAGAAGGCAAGCAAGCTATGTGTGGGCAGTGCTCCATTTAACCCCCCCCCCCAGAACATAAATCTGGGGTGGGAAGAGGGAGCCGCCTTGTAACATAATGATTTCTCCGTGTCAAGGATCTCTTCTGCCTTTTTTGCAGAATGAAGGAACACGTCCACCCTCAGCTCAAAGATTGATTTATTACTGATTTCAAAACGGGCAGAACTGATACTGGTGAACTTCTAATTGTATGTATAAGTCTTTAACTCCATTTTTTAAAGAATTCCTTTTGACAATTTACTTGCTAGAAATACACAGAAAATGGCGCCGAACAGCTTTGTAGGAGGGGTCAGGCTCTGAAGACATAGATTTCTACGGAGCTTAGAACATTTAAAGATCAGTAAAATAGAAGTGATTTATTACCAAACTAAATAGTAATTGCTGGACTAATTTGTTATACGCAAAACATAACACTTTTTCTAATGCCAATAAATCTGGTAGATGGCTAGCATATCTGATTAGGAAGAAGCAGAAATCTTGCAATATATCGGAATTACATTATAAAGGGAAGGAAGTGTATCAACAGGATGAGATTCAAAAGGTTTTTCATGAAGTTTTCATAGGATTGTACATGAATGACAAAATACAAGGTTTAGATATAGATAAATACCTGGATAAAGAAAAAATACCCATAGTTAAAGACAAGCAGAGGGAGAGATTGAATCAACCAATAACTTCGGGGGAAATTCTCCAGGTAATTAAACAGCTAAAGGTAGGGAAAGCACCGGGTACAGACGGGCTGACATCGGCTTATTACAAAAATTTACAATTAGAAATGGTAGAACCTCTTAAGGAACTATTTAATAAGATCCAAATGGAAGGGAAGGGACCCCCATCTTGGAAGACAGCCTTTATATCCCTGATACCAAAAGAGGATCAAGATCTTACTCAACCAAAAAATTACAGTCCTATATCATTACTCAATATAGATTATAAAATTTTTACTAAAATACTAGCGAATAGGTTAATGTTGGTTATTCAGCAATTGATTCATAATGATCAAACAGGCTTTATACAAGGGAGACAAATGAGAAGTAATGTAAGACAAATTATTAATATATTGGAATATTTGGGAAAGAATAACCAAATCCCTGCTGCGCTTATATTTCTAGATGCCGAGAAAGCCTTTGATTGAGTGAATTGGCAATTTTTATTGAAATTAATGCAAAAAATGCAAATAGAGAATTTTTTACAATCAATTAAAGCAATATATCAGGAACAAACAGCTCAAATCATAGTTAATGGAAGTTTAACAGATCCATTTAAAATTGAGAAAGGTACAAGGCAGGGTTGTCCTCTATCCCCTTTACTGTTTATTATAACTTTGGAATTATTGTTGAACAAAATACGGGGATCAGATGATTTACAGGGAATCACAATTAGACATCAAGAATATAGAGTACGCGCTTTCACGGATGATTTGGTTATAACATTAACTCAACCACAGGAATCTAGTAAGGTTTTAATAAATATGATTAATCAATATGGCCAAGTGTCCAGATTTAAAATAAATTTAGGGAAAACAAAGATGCTAGTTAAAAATATGAACACTAAACAAAGGAAGAATTAGAAGGAATGACAGGATGTGAAATAGTTAAAAAGGTTAAATATTTAGGAGTCTATATTTCAACCTCAAATGGGAAACTATATAAGTATAATTATGAGCCACTATGGCGCAGCATACAGATAGAGATGAAAAATTGGGAAAAATTACAATTATCTTTGATGGAAAGAATAGCAGCAGTGAAAATGAATGTTTTACCTAAATTTTTTTTTTTTTCAAATGATACCAATACTTTAAAAAGATGCAAATTTGCTAGAATGGCAGAAGGGCATTAATAAATTTGTATGAGCAGGGAAGAAGCCGAGAATTAAACTAAAAATAATGCAAGATGTGCGTGAGAGAGGAGGTTTGAAATTACCAAATTTAAAACTATATTATGAGGCAGTAGTTTTATCGCTAATTAGTGATTGCATTAATTTAACAGATGATAGAATACTTAATATCGAAGGGCATGATTTGGTATATGGTTGGCATGCTTATTTGCTATAGGACAAAAATATAGATAAGAACTTTAAAAGTCATATTTTAAGGAATGCTCTACTGTGGGTCTGGAAAAAATATCAATATAAACTAAATGATAAGATACCTATGTGGGCAATTCCTAGACACACAATAGAAAACATAAATATAGTACAAAAACAAGATGTAATTACATACAGACAGCTTCTTACCCTAGAAAGGGGTGTATTACAACTAAAACCCTTGAATGTACTAAAAGAGGAAAAGGCAATTCAAACATGGTTTCAGTATGGGCAGCTACAGGCCAGATGGAAAAAAGATCAAAAAATCGGTATTACGCAAGACGAGGATAATTAATTAAAACAAATTAGAGATCAAAGTCCAATGCATATAAAGAGACTATATAATGTATTAATAGAAATAGATTCGGAAACAGAATTAGTTAAAGACTGTATGATAAAGTGGGCACAAAATTTTGAAGAACCAATAATGTTGGATACATGGGAAAAGATTTAGGTAAGAAATGTAAAATTTACACAAGCCCAAAATTTGAGAGAAAACTTTTATAAGATGTTTTATAGATGGCATTTAGATCCTAAAAAACTGGCCTCTGTGTATTCGAATTTACAACCTAAATGCTGGAGATGTGATTCTGCTGATGCCACATACTATCATATATGGTGGACTTGTAAAAAGTTTCAAGCGTTTTGGATAAAAATATGGTGGATTAGGCAAAATGTTCTTTAAAAAAGGATAAAGATTACTCCTCAGTTATTTTTGTTAGGTATAATTACTGATTGTACATAGAGACTAACCTGGTTTTGCATTTAATAACCGCAGCAAGACTGCTGGTGGCGCAATACTGGAAGAAGGAAGATTTGCCTACTATTCAAGAATGGACATTAAAAATAACAAACTTAGCAGAGATGGCTAAAATATCAGCATATCTCAAGGACCATTCCAATGAGAGATATAAATTGGAGTGGAGAAGATGGATTGACTATACTCAAAATAAATATGGGACTATGAAATTCCAGATAGCTTATGACTGAGGCAACAAGGAATGACATAATCTGTTTAGAGTTAGCCTAGCAAAAAGGAGTTAAAGTTCAAATGATAGAGGATATTAACTTTTTACTTTTAAGTTTATTTTAGAATATTTTTGTTAAAGATTTATACCCTATATTGGTTCTGGGAAGTCGGGGGGGGGAAGGTTGGGAGGGGTGGGGTTTGGGTGGGGAGGGTAGGGGAGGGAAGTAAACATTTGTAAAAGTTTTTTTTTCAAAACTTTCAATAAAAAGAAGAAGAAGATGTTGGATAGCCATCTGTCTGGAACGGTCTAGGGTTTCCTGCCTAGGCAGGGGGTTTCACTAGAAGACCTCCAAGGTACCTTCCAACTCTCCTATTGTATTGTATTGTGTTGTGTTGTGTTGTGTTGTGTTGTGTTGTATTGTATTGTATTGTATTGTATTGTATTGTATTGTATTGTATTGTATTGTATTGTATTAAACCATCTTTCCAAGCAGCCTCCATGTTTCCAGTGTCTTTTTTCCCACTTGGAACTGAACCTAGAACGACATTTCTTCCAACAATTTGCTTTCTGTTCCACAGTAGTAATAGCTTATCAAGATGACTGAAGTACATATAGATTATTAGCATAATCTATACTGGATTTCAAAGTAGTTCTGGATATTAATTTTAGCATACCTTTTCCCACCGTCCTCTACAAAATGGTATACAGCACCAGCTGTATATCTGTGGCTTTACATCCTTACTCGAGAGCCTAAAGTGATTAAATCCAATCTCTAAAAAGTGAAAGATACTTTCAAGTCATTGTATGAGCTGGGAAATGCTTCTATTTATTCAAGATATTCACAAAGATAACCAAATTTTATTTCCACCATAATATTTTTAGCTTCATCTAAAACTGTAACATACAAAGTAGCTAATCAAGCCCTTTTTTTAATCACACATATTTTATATAGGTTTACTTTTTTTTAAAAAATGAAGCTTGAGAAATTGGCATTGAAGATTATAATTAAAAAAATTATTCAACTGTAGAGAGAATAAGACAAAGGTATAAAAAAACATCTCTCCTTTAGAGCCTAAGTTCCCCCCCCCCATTTATTTCTACAACTTACTTTGCAAATGTGTGGGGCAAGTAGGAGGCTAATATATCTCACTTTAGCAGTACTAATTGTTTGCATTATCACAATAATCAAATGCAACCATATTAATCTCTGTGGTTATTAACTTGATTTTTACACATTAAGATTTAGATTTAATCCCTCAGGACCATCTATTAATGCTTTTAAAGTTGACGGGTTTCAACAGTTTTAAGGGTTTTTCCCCCCACCTTTTTTAGCTGCAGGCAGTAAAATCTGAACGTGTGTGGAGTTTTGTATTTTGCATTCCTGTGGGATTCTCGGAGACACTGCTGTCAAGGACCATGAATCATGTTAATACATAGCAACCTCTACAGCTATTAAAATGTCTGCAATAATGTGATTATTTTAAAATGGAAAACTAATATCACATGCATTTCTTAAAGATCAACTCTCCTTTTAAAATCCTGGAGAAGGACTGCAGTGAGAAAAAGGTGTAGAAACTTTGGAAGCAACTGAAAGTTGAAATTTCCCATCTGTTGAAAAGAGACTTAATATATTTTATAGAATCCAACTTTATTGACCTCACTGTAAATGACAAATGTTGATATAAATCCAAACAATGGGATGATTATGATTTATGAACAATTACACAACTTTATTTTAGGCAAGTTATGCCAAGTTGAAATTTCTCGAACATCTACTTTGAGACTCTAACAGCAGTGAATTTATTATATCCAGGAAGCATACAGGTTTTTGTACAATACTGTTTATTGATGATGATATTGATGATCATGATAATGTTAGCCCAGATTTCCTTTTAAATTCAAAAATAGCTGTATCAATTTATAAGAAATTAAAGTCATAACTAATACTTCTAGAATGACCAATTGCTCCACCCCAAACTTTAGCAACAGGACTTCATGCAATTATATTTTTACGTATTTGAAAAGGAATTTCAAGGATGACTTGCAAGGGGGTATTTATACAGGACTAAGATTAGATAAAAGAATACAAGGAATTCAAATTTATTTCCCTTTGGTTATGGTCAGGAAATACAAGGAGGCTGAAAAGACTTTACAATAATTCACAATCATTCTCATTTCTTTCTTAAGCTAGAAAACATTGACATGGTTGTAATAAGGTTTACCAATATTTATGTATTTTAAAAGCTTGGCCAGGCCACATTTCTTGCTATACTTTATTATTTTTGTCTGTTTTTGTATAGTCTTGGTTTAGAGTCATATACAGGTGAAACTCGAAAAATTAGAATATCGTGCAAAAGTTCATTTATTTCAGTAATGCAACTTAAAAGGTGAAACTAATATATGAGATAGACTCATTACATGCAAAGCAAGATAGTTCAAGAATTATTTGTCATAATTCTGATGATTAGGGTTTATAGCTCATGAAAACCCCAAATCCACAATCTCACAAAATTAGAATATTGTGAAAAGGTGCAATATTCTAGGCTCAAAGTGTCCCACTCTAATCAGCTAATTAAGCCATAACATCTGCAAACGGTTCCTGAGCCTTTAAATGGTCTCCTAGTCTGGTTCAGTAGGAATCACAATCATGGGAAAGACTGCTGACCTGACAGTTATGCAGAAAACCATCACTGACACCCTCCATAAGGAGGGAAAGCCTCAAAAGGTAATTGCAAAAGAAGTTGGATGTTTCCAGAGTGCTGTATCAAAGCACATTAGCAGAAAAGTTATGTGGAAGGGAAAAGTGTGGAAGAAAAAGATGCAGAAGCAGCAGGGATGACCGGAGCCTGGAGAGGATTGTCAGGAAAAGGCCATTCAAAAGTGTTGGGGACTTTCACAAGGAGTGGACTGAGGCTGGAGTCAGTGCATCAAAAGCCACCACACACAGACGGATCCTGGAAATGGGCTTCAAATGTCGTATTCCTCTTGTCAAGCCACTTCTGAACAACAAACAACGTCAGAAGGGTCTTACCTGTGCTAAAGAAAAACAGACCTGGTCTGTTGCTCAGTGGTCCAAAGTCCTCTTTTCTGATAAGAGCAACTTTCCCCCCCTTTTTTTCTTTCTCTATTTTATGCACTGAATGTTTTATTCCAACTGGCAGGGGAAAATGGCCTCTGATGAGAGGAGGTGAAGATGAATCACGTTGGCGGAACACCACAGCCAGGTCCTAGGAGAAGAGATGGGGGTAGTTCCTGCCATGCCCTTTACTTGACCTTCTTCTTTGGGCTCAGGTTGTTGGTGTGGCCACATTTCTTCTTACGACAATTCACAGCACGGGGGTGCAGGAGGGCATAGCACTTGCGGCAGATCATCTTGTTGCAGTTATACTTCTGGGCCAGCTGGCGGAGCGAAGGCTCAATAATTCCTCCACAGAGACGCAGCACCAAGTGAAGGGTGAACTCTTTCTGGATATTGTAGTCTGAGAGTGTGCGTCCCTCTTCCAGTTGCTTTCCCACAAAGATCAGACGCTGCTGATCAGGAGGAATACCTTCCTTGTCCTGAATTTTTGCCTTGACATTTTCAATTGTGTCACTTGGCTCCACCTCAAGGGTGATGGTTTTGCCAGTGAGGGTTTTCACAAAAATCTGCATTATGGCAGCTGAAGTTACCTAGTTAAAATGTATCTGTTGATAATAAGACAGACGCATGTTCAAGTTGTCTTGCTGTCCCCAGGTCGAGAGTCACACAAGGACTCTTTATAAAGTGGGCTGAGAAAGAAGTGGGTCCCCCCCCCCGACACAAGGCCCGGCCCGACCACCCTCCACGCGCCTCCAGCAGCCTCTCCTTACCCTGATAAGAGAAAGTTTTACATCTCACTTGGAAACCAAGGACCCAAAGTATGGAGGAAGAATGGAGAGGCACACACTGCAAGATGCTTGAAGTCCAGTGTGAAGTTTCCACAGTCTGTGTTGATTTGGGGAGCCATGTCATCTGCTGGTGTTGGTCCACTGTGCTTCATTAAGTCCAGGTCAATGCAGCCATCTACCAGGAGATTTTGGAGCATTTCATGCTTCTTTCCGCAGACAAGCTTTATGGGGATGCTGATTTCATTTTCCAGCAGGATTTGGCACCTGCCCACACTGCCAAAAGCACCAAAACCTGGCTCAATGACCGTGGGATTACTGTGCTTGATTGGCCAGCAAACTCGCCTGACCTGAACCCCATAGAAAATCTATGGGGCATTGCCAAGAGAAAGATGAGAGACATGAGACCGAACAATGCAGAAGAGCTGAAGGCCGCTATTGAAGCATCCTGGTCTTCCATAACACCTCAGTAGTGCCACAGGCTGATAGCTTCCATGCCACGCCGCATTGAGGCAATAATTGCTGCAAAAGGGGCCCAAATCAAGTACTGAGTTCATATGCATGCTTATACTTTTCAGAGGTCTGATATTGTTCTATGTACAATCCTTGTTTTATTGATTGGATGTAATATTCAAATTTTCTGAGACTGTAGATTTGGGGTTTTCATGAGCTGTAAGCCATAATCATCAGAATTATGACAAATCATGGCTTGAACTATCTTGCTTTGCATGTAATGAGTCTATCTCATATATTAGTTTCACCTTTTAAGTTGCATTACTGAAATAAATGAACCTTTGCACGATATTCTAATTTTTCGAGTTTCACCTGTATAGTGATTTTCCTTTAATCTGAATTGCAGAAGGAAGGGGGATTTATATATATCCAAATACTTTTTAATTTGCACAATTGCATTTATGCAACTATAAACTAATATAGAAACAGAATGCTAAACATACACTCTAAATAGAGCGGAAGTGTTTATCACAAGATCATAAAATAAGTGAATTGTGATTATAAGGTCTTAAAATAGAAACATTTAGACAAGTCATTCTATTTTTGTCTTTTAAAATTATCCTTATGATATAACAAATATAGTAAAGATTGCAATTATGAAAATAAATCTTAGAAAAAGTAAAGTAGCTTTAGAGAATATCTGTCTGCCTATCTATCATCTATTTTTCTGTCTGTCTGTCTGTCTGTCTGTCTGTCTGTCTGTCTACCTACCTACCTACCTACCTACCTACTTATCTGTCTGTCTGTCTGTCTGTCTGTCTGTCTGTCTGTCTGTCTGTCTATCTATCTATCTATCTATCTATCTATCTATCTATCTATCTATCTATCTATCTATCTATCTATCTATATCGCTATGCTACTAAGAGACTAACTGCATGCATCTATATTGGTATCAGTGTGCATTTTTAAAAAGTTGATGTTTTAGTTAAATGATTTAGTTAAAAATTCTCCTGTTGTCCCAAAAGCGCTTCTTTAAGAACTGGACTTTCTGGTTTTTCTTTGAAGACATTTCACTTTTCATCCAAGAAGCTTCTTCAGCTCTTCTCTCCATTTGATTTGACAGGAATAGCTATAATTCAGTATCATTTCAAAGGTACTTGTGATGCTAGGCCACATTGACCAATGATGCTACCTTCTACCAATGCAAAGATTTGCATTTATATAATAACCTTTGTTTTTGGAAAGAAAGATGGTCAATCTGTAAGCTTCAGTTATCTTAGCTAGCACCTATTTGGCCTTAGCCTAAAACTGGTTTTGTAAGAATATGTATATGGGTTTGACACCAGGTTCCAATCCTAAATTTGTTATGCACCAGATCAAAGTATTAAAGGTAGATCTGAGTTCCAATGCAAATATAATTCTAGATTCTTAATTAAATCTTTTGCAGTAAAAAAAAAGTCTTTGTTGGTGATGAAGGCTTATCACTGATGAATTGGTGGGAACAGCCCACAGTGCAACCTAGTTTGCCCATGTTTTAGAGCCTGGCCTTGGATCATCACATCCCTCTTTGTGGAAACTTGCAACAAGGATGAGGAATCTCCTGTCCATTTTCCTCTCTATATTTCCCCTGAAACAGGAAACATCCCCTTATCTGAGCCTTAGTGGTACAGTGGTTAGAGTGCAGTACTGCAGGCTACTTCAGCTGACTGCTAGTTGCAGTTTGGCAGTTAAAATTTCAGTTGGTGAAGGTTGACTCAGCCTTCCATCCTTTCGAGGTGGGTAAAATGAGGACCCAAATTGTTGGGGGCAATATGCTGACTCTGTGAAAACCACTTAGAGAGGGCTGTAAAGCACTGTAAAGCAGTATGTACATCTAAGTGCTCTTGCTCTTGCTATTTGCTTGCTAAGGTGATCCCAAAGACTCATACAACAACACACAGCCCCCTGGAGCATGCATGGTAGCCAACCCCACTGAGAAATCTGACAGGCACCCATGGTCAGTTTATCTGTGTACCAGCAAACAAGGGGACAGACTTGCCTGAGCAGGTGATAAGAACCCACGCTCCTTTCTTTCCCTCCTTTCTTGGCCCTCCCCTGTTATTAGGGTCACCCAGCTGCCAATCAAACAAAAGACTTGGGCAAGAGACCAGAGGATGGAAGACAAGATGGCTGTCTGGGAACTTTTTGGCCATAGAGAAAGACACCAAATAAACAAACAGAAAACCTAAAAGAAATCAAAGACACAAACTAAAGCATAGACTGTTCTGAGGAGAAGAGGCAACCAGTATAGAGGCAGTAGCTGAAAAAACAGAGAAAACAAAGCACTTATTTTCTTCTCTCAAATTGACATGAGGTAAACATTCTTGAAGCCATTTGCCTAATGATTGAGAGAAGTACCAAGAAGCATAATCAGGAACAAACAGGAAGAAAAGTTGTAGAAAAAGTAAAGACTATGACAAAACAAAAATAGAAAGCAGAAATTTTTTAAAAAAGAAAAAGAACAGATTGAACTATGTAAGTATTGAGGAATACTTAGGTGAGTATTCTTAGCTGAGGTGAGTGTGGCTGGCTTGGAATTTCTGTAGGGAAGGAAGCGATGGAGACCTGATACCCTCCCTGCCCCCCATTCTCTTGTAAATAGGCAAGTTGTATAAAGAAACTTTTCTCGTCAGATCACAATGTCTTTCAGAGTTGCAACTTGTTCAGATTTGTTCCTGCTAGGTGATCAGACTGACCCCAAATCACTTCTTTGTAATCTAACCTACACTGTATATCACTAAATGAGTTTGGTCAGAGATGAAGAAGGACCCAAGCAGGGTCCATGTACCTTCAAATATGGTGGGAACATGGTGGACAGTGTCACCCTCCTCGACCTTTCAAACCTGATGATGAAATCAGACTGTTGTGGAAAAAATACCAACTTAAATGATGAACGGAGGTATTTGGAGATAGATGCAATTAAATATCTTTAATTGGCATGCAGAAGTACAGAGATCACTCAGTTCCTCTTACAAGAAAGCAAAAGAGCCCTGAACGTTATAGATTATACACTTCCCGAATTGTTATATTAAATGGTCAAGAAAGCAATGTAAATCATACTTCCATCTTTATAGATGGAAGGTAACATCTGATAACCAAGGATGGCCTTACTATGGTCTAACGTAGTGCTTCAAAATTCTACATTTCTGTAAGGTCCTTATAGAACATTTCTACAAATGCTAGCAACTTGTAACATAAACAGTAGCCTTAGTATACCCATGTAGCATCACCTTTCACATTAAGGAAGATGCAATGTGGTTTCTGTTATGATAACAGTGTTATCTATATTTTTCCTGTTCAGGGTCATCAGGCTGTATTAGTTCTACTCTGTGTGCTATAAATTTCAGAACCATTAAAAAGGGTAGAATATTATTTTCCTCCCAACCAAGTTGTATAGCACTTTGAAGATTAATGCAGGTATTGTAGCATAAGCTTTCAGGGATCAGAGGTGATACTGTCAAATTACATAATCTACAATATAAATTAATCCCAAAGATGCTTTTCAAAAGGCAACTGGACTTTCTTGTTTTTTTCTTTGAAAACATTTTGCTTCTCATCCAAGAAGAATATAAATTAGGGTATCTTCTCCTTTTCTTATCCTGAGAGTTCAAATATGGAATGATATAATGTATACCGTATACTATATACTGTGTGTGTGTAATGTGAGTGCGTGTGTGCGCATGCACTGTGTTTCTTTAGCTTCTTGTGTAAATGCAGCAAAATAAAGCTTGGTCACAAGTGAACAGGGTTGGAATTTGTGCGCTTCTCTTTTTTTATGTTTGAGCCCCATAGTGAATTTAAAGATGTGTCATAAATGACACTCCTAAAGTTAGAAAATACCACTCCTATCAGAGACATGGCTTTTGCTTCATTGACACGCTGCAGGCAATAAAATGTTGCAAACTTTACTTACAACTGTGGTTTAAGCTAAGAAGTTATTCTTCATAACTATAAATATGCCTGAATGGAGAGTTTAGAGAATGACCTTCCCTCTAGTATGACAAGTAACATTTGCTGCTATAGATTCTTATTGAAGCCCTTAACATTTTTTATAGCAGAACTAAGTAAGTATTCAGGTGTTAATGTGCCTGCCTGGTTTTCCTCATCTATTTTTATTTTTATTTCACTTGTTCCTCATAATTCTTCATTGTTTCTTCTTTGCTCTTGTATTTTCCTTTTAGTTTACATTACATACAAATACAGAGCACAAAGAAAAATCGGCAAAAAGAGATGTTAAATGTGAGAATAGAATTACTGAGAGTTAGGCAGCTTATTCAAGTAATATGTATTATTATTACTATTGTTGTTGTTGTTGTTATTATGAACTTTTATTCATTAAACATGACACTCAGTCAACTGAACATTTAAAGATGTATCACAAATATTATTGACTGGCACTGATGGTTGATACGTGTTGCTGCCAGCATCCTAGGTATCGACCAAGTATCTTCTTAAAATGTATGTTGTTCCAAGTGGTGCAGTTTTTTGCAGTTCCGCTAGTGTTATTGCAGGAAGCTGCAATTCCTTGATATATTTTATAAAATTCTTGGACATGGTTATTTTCAAGTCAAATTTTCCACTTTGGTGTCCCAGTAGGTTTTCTTTTTTGGCATTTTATAACCCAGTTCTGCAGTTATAACAGTGGCTGTGCTATACATTAGTTGGTTGGTTTCATATAGTTTGCTGGACGGGATGAAAGTTAAAATGTTGTTCATGACAGTTAGTAGATCTTTCACTTGTTTGCTATGCACTTTGTGAATGGCAGACAGTCTTTTTCTTTCTACCATATTTTTCAGAGTATAAGACGCACCTTTTTTCCTCAAAAAAGAGGCTGAAAATCTGGGTGCGTCTTATACATTGAATACAGCATTTTTTTGCTTCCTGAAGCCCCGCCCTCTTCACCAAAATGGCCGTGCATACCCTTATGGAGGCTTTCAGAGAGCTCCTGGGGCCTGGGGAAAGAGCAAAATATGGACATTTTTTGCCCCCCAGTCCCCAGAAGCACTCTATAAGCCTCCATAAGGCTATGCATACAATTTTTAAACAAAAAATGGGCCCATTTTTGTGAAAAATGGGCCATCTTTTGCTTTTTTTGCCCCCCCCTCCCAGGAGCACTCTGCAAGCTCCCCCAAGGCTATTCATCCCTTTTTTTAAAAAAAAAATGGGCCATTTTCATGAAAAACAGGCCATCTTTTGCTCGTTTTAGGGGGGGCATTCCCCAGGAGCACTCTGCAAGCCCCCCCAAGGCTATTCATGCCTTCTTTTGAAAAAAATAGGCCCATTTTTACGAAAAATGGGCCGTTTTTGGGAGGTTTGCAGAGTGCAAAAACTTTTTTTTAAAAAAATGGGCCATTTTCATGAAAAACGGGCCATCTTTTGCTCGTTTTAGGGGGGCCCATTCCCCAGGAGCACTCTGCAAGCCCCCCCAAGGCTATTCATGCCTTCTTTTGAAAAAAATAGGCCCATTTTTACGAAAAATGGGCCGTTTTTGGGAGGTTTGCAGAGTGCAAAAACTTTTTTTTTTAAAAAATGGGCCATTTTCATGAAAAACGGGCCATCTTTTGCTCGTTTTAGGGGGGCCCATTCCCCAGGAGCACTCTGCAAGCCCCCCCCAAGGCTATTCATGCCTTCTTCTGAAAAAAATAGGCCAATTTTTGCGAAAAATGGGCCGTTTTTGGGAGGTTTGCAGAGTGCAAAACTTTTTTTCCCTTTTGGAAATCTCTTTAACTGATTGATGAGAATTACATTGATCAAGTGCTGTGCCAGCAGAAACAAAGTCTTAGGTGCTGCAGATTGTCAGCGATTTCCTTCTCCAGCACATGGATAAATACACCTGGAAACATCTACCTACCTACCTACTCTATCTCTCTCCCTACCTACTACTGTAGTTCTCTCTCTCTCTCTCTCTCTCTCTCTCTCTCCCCCTCCCTCCCTCCCTCTACATGAAGCCACTGGGTGAGATCATTCGACGGCACGGGATAAAATACCATCAATACGCGGATGATACTCAGCTGTATCTGTCCGCCCCATGCCAACTCAGTGAAGCGGTCGACGTGATGTGCCAGTGCCTGGAGGCTGTCAGGGTCTGGATGGGGGTTAACAAGCTTGTGCTCAATCCAGACAAGACCGAGTGGCTGTTGTGTTTCCTTCCCAAAAATTTGGTTAGTATTCCATCACTCAGGCTGGGGGGTGAAATTCTACGCTCCTCAGACAGGGCTCGCAACTTGGGAGTCCTCCTGGACCCACAGCTGACTTTAGAACATCATTTGTCAGCTGTGACCAGGGGGGCATTTGCCCAGGTTCGCCTGGTGCACCAGTTGCGTCCCTACCTGAACCGGGAGGCACTCGCAACAGTTACTCACGCCCTCGTGACCTCAAGACTGGACTACTGCAATGCGCTCTACATGGGGCAGCCCTTGAAGAGCATTCAGAGACTTCAACTTGTCCAGAATGCAGCCGGGCGAGCGATTGTGGGTGTACCTCGATACACCCACTTTACACCTATCCTCCATGAGTTGCACTGGCTTCCAATCGGTCTCCGGATACGCTTCAAGGTGCTAGTTATTACTTATAAAGCCCTTCATGGTATTGGACCTGGGTACTTGAGAGATCGCCTGCTGCCAATTACCTCCCAAAGACCCATTAGATCGCACAGGGTCGGCCTCCTCCGGGTTCCATCCACCAGCCAATGCCATCTGGCTACGACCCGGGGGGAGGGCCTTCTCTGTTGCAGCTCCGGCCCTCTGGAACGAACTCCCCACGGAGGTTAGGACCCTCACCTCTCTCCTGGCTTTCCGAAAAGCCGTTAAGACCTGGCTGTGTCGGCAGGCCTGGGGTTGATGAGCTCCCTTCCCCTCTCGACAGGTGTGGTTGTTGGTCATTTTAAACATTTATTTTGTATTTGCATGTTCCCCTTCCCGTTGGAGTTGTTCGCCGCCCTGAGTCCCTTTCAGGGAATAGGGCGGCATATAAATAAAATGAAACTTCAAACTTCAAACTTCAAACTTCAACTCTACCTACCTACCTACCTACCTACCTACCTACCTACCTACCTACCTACCAGGGACGTGCAGTCAGGGGAGGCAGAGCCTCACCACTGTCATCATGAAAAGAAAAAAAATGTGAAAGGAAAAAGACAAAAGCTGAGGTCAGATTGAGCTAGTTGCTGCCAGAGTCACCATGGATGACTCTGCTTAGTGCTTAACTGTTTAAAAAAAGCCTCTTAAAAAGTGTCCCCAAAGGAGGCGGCAGGAGAACGACGTGCCTCATCTAGTCTGGCATTTTATGATCACTCGAGCAGAGTTAAGCAAGGGTTAAAAGCCGAAAAATCCCTGACATAGATGAGGCACATCATTCTCTTGCCTCCTCCTGTAGAGGATGCTTTTTTAGAGGCTTTTTTAAACAGTTAAGCAGAGTCATCCATGGTAACTCTGGCAGCAACTAGGTCAGCCTGACCTCAGCTCTTGCCTTTTCCCTTTTACATTTTTTTTCTTTTCATGATGGCAGGCAAGAGCAGAGTTGAAATCCTCTGAAACAGCTGGGAAAGGTACGTGTGGGTCGGAGAGAGGGGGAGGAATTCAAACTTCATCCTCGTGATGCAACTTTGTGTGTGTGTGTGTGTGTGTGTGTGCGTGTGTGTGTGTGTGTGTTTGAGAGAGGGGGAGGGAGCATATTGAGACAGTTCTTTAGTTTATGCACTATGTAACACTAATACTATGCCTTTGGGTCCTCTGAAATTTTAATTATCCAATCATAATCAAAAACAATGTTTTCAGTAGAATGAATTTCCTCTTCTACTTACACCTGCAAGACAAAATGCTGCTAGTGGTATTGCTAACATGGGCTGAGGAGGAAAACCTAAATTTTCTGAATCCTGGTACAACTTTCTGTGTGTGTGTGTTTGGGGGGAGGGAGGAAGAGAGGAAAGAAGGAGGGGAAGGGAGAAGAAAAAGAAAGAAGGAAACTTATTTAGCAAAGGAGAAAAACAAATGCTGTCATTTTAAATCGTAACTGAGCATGCCTGGTGGTGGAATTCTGGGAGTTGAAGTCCACAAGTCTAAAAAATTCTGCCTCACCAGCCATAAACCTCACCGGACGTCACTGCTACCTACTGTCTCTCTCTCCCTACCTATCTACTGTATTTCTCTCTCTCTCTTTCTCTTTCTCTCTCTCTCTCCCCCCCACCTTTATCTACCTACCTACCTAACTACTCTCTTTCTCTCCCTACTTACCTACTGTATTTCTCTCTCTTTCTCTCCCTCTCTATCCCTCTATCTACCTACCTACTTTTTTAAAAAAATTGCCTCTTCAAAACCTTGATGCGTCTTATACTCCGGTGTGTCTTATACTCCGAAAAATACGGTATGTTTTCTTTGATGTGGCTTTCAATCTTTTCTTTCAGCATTTTTGCTAGATCACTTCGTTCTATACTTTCAAGGTTGCACAGGAAGATCTTCATCATGTATGTTTGTTTCTTCTGCTGGCTGGTCAATTTGTTCAGGTGTTTGAAAAGTTTCTTCAACTTGTTCATCATTACTTCTTGTTTTTTTTTTAGCCAATGTTTCTAGATGTTGCATTTCTGCATATGTGAAAATTTTATTACAGATGATGAAACGTCTTTGATCTATTAATCTTTGTTCAGTTACATCACTTTCCAGGTGTTTTTCTTCCACACTTGCATGATTCTTTTTTTGAAATACTTTGGCTGTTGATGATTTCTTCATTTTCTTCGGCTGTCCAAGTTTTGCGCTTTTATTCCAGTTGCTTTGCAGTTGCATATTCTGATTCCCTAGCAGTAACAACTGAGCCTTGTAGCCCATCTTATTGACCCAGGTGTGACCAATCCGGTGTGGAATTTTGTTGATTTCTTCTCATCATTGGTGATGGCAGGTGCCTGGGTTGGTTCACAATTGCTAAGCCACCACCAATCTGAAGACGGTAATCCCATAAATACATCATCATCAACATCATCATCATCAACATCATCATCATTATTTAAACATGAAACTCAGTCAACTTAACATTCAAAAATGTATCACAAATACTATTGACTGGTGCTAATGGTTGATACAGGTTGCTGCCAACATCCTAGGTATTAACCAAGATACTGTTGGTGCTGCTGCTGCTGCTGCTTATTATTATTATTATTGTTGTTGTTGTTGTTGTTGTTGTTGTTGCTGTTGTTACAACAATATGAAATCCCAGCTGCCAATTGTTTAGCTGGTATTGGCATCATATTCATTGAGTTTCCCCCAAGAATCTAGGATGTTGCAATGTATTGGTGTAATATATATGTGGATCCGAGCAATTTGGTCTTTTGTAATTGGCTAGAGGAAATTTTGTCACTGATCATATTTTCTAAGTGCCATCCAAGATTTGTTGGCATAGCACTCAGTATATGTAAACTACTAGGCTGGTTTAGGGCATAATCTTTCAACTTTGATTTTAATCTCTTGATACTTGTGATTATGAATGTCTAATTCTTTGTTTTGTTTTCTACTTATTTCTGCTAATGCCGTATCAATTATGCAGACTTCTTTCTCTTCAACCACAGTTTAAAAAAACCCACCTCAATGAGAATTTTGCTTGGAAAAGGATCACTTTCAGTGTTTGGCTGATGCCAAGGGCTCACAGGTACATTCCTTGAGGAAAACCACTTCCCTATTTTCAACTTTCCTTGTTTTTATATATAACTTTTATTGTTTTATCAATGTATAAAATACAAAGAAAAAATAAAAATAGGAAATAAAGAAAAAAAGAAAAGGGGAAGAAAATATGATCTATAAGAGAAGAAAGAAAAAGATGTTGACTTCCAACTCTTTTTAGTACATTAGAATATAACATTACAATCTCAACTTTTTACTTTTACACATTAGTATATAACTAGCCATATCTATAACAATCCTATTTTGAACTTCCCTTCTATAAACATCTTAGCTTTAAGATTCCATTGTCCCTTGAATGAACTACAGTGTGATTTTGAAATACTATTCTTGTAGAAGCCCATTAGATGTTTTTGTACTAGTGTACACAGAAAAAAAAAATCCAAATAATTTCCCCTTTCCAGTTATCTTTTTTGAACTTTTCATGTTTTACCGTTTGAATTCCTGCTAAGGTAGTGACATACAATTGGCAATTTGCTCAGCTACCAAAACTAAATACAGCCAGATCTTGTTATATTTGGATGGGAGACCATAACAAAATCTTAGCATTGTTGGCAAGGTAGTTGAAAAAACATTTTGGAAGAAGACAATGGACAGAGGCAATGGGAAAAGTCAAAATGATATTGTTGTCAAGAGAACTAGGAACTGAGCTAAAATAAACTTTGAGGGTTTTGCTGTTATTGTTTATTATTATTGATGACATTGCTGTTGGAAAATATTGCTCAAAAAGGAGCAAAAGCAGAAAAAAAGTGAAATGCTTATATATAAAGACTGATATTTTTAAAGTGGAATCCATGTGATTAAAAGACCCTGGATCTGTAAAACTTGATTCATTCCATTTTTGAAAAAGAATATAAAGCAGAGATCATGATTTATGAACAGAACATCTGAAGAACAGCTTTTCCCCATATTATCATGCTGTGCTTTGTGCTCCATCACCAAAAGAAATAGGATTGGTAGACATTACAAGAAAGTACCTGCTTGACATCATCTTATCCATAGAACTCCCCCATAAGCAAAGTCAAAATGAGACCTTAGCTGTAATTTTGTAAATTGTTAAGATACGCTTGATCCACTAGGTTATTAATTTGCACCAATTTATGTGTTTGTGATATTTTCATGTCTTATTCTAATTTTTAGTTAACTTTCTAATTCTACTAAATTAGTAATTAGTATTATTCTAAACTGCCCCAGAAATTAATTTTAGGGCTAATATCTAGTATATTTTATAATTATTTCAATACCATTTGAGCATAATGCCATGACCCTTGAGACAGTATCTCAAAGACCGTAGAATATGTGTTCCTGCCATCAATGTCAACTCTTTTTTATTTGGAAAAAAAATCTCAGAATGGGACAGCTCCAGAGGAACTGACAGGAGACCAGACTATGATCATCAAAGAATCTGTTGTACACAAAGCACCTTGCCTGCCTCCATATTCCCAAACAAATCAGAGACTAGATAGGTGGAATATGCATGCTCCTTTTCATACTGTATAACGCTATAAGAGATTTTGCCTATATACTTAAGTCTCTCTCTGAATGAAATAGAACTTTACCGAATAGAATATGACTTTATTCTCATCTGGAAATAAAATAGATTATAATGGCAGGGCTAAGTCTGTGGATGAATTACTGGAGTTTTCACATTTCCTTTCCTAAATTTTGTCTGGATTTATACATCCTCACTCCACCATTTGCCTTGGTACAAGGCTTAGTACTTACTGTTGCCCCCAAATATTTTCTAAGCGATTACCACTGTTTGTGCTCTTCCTTAATTCAAGTATGTGAATTAAACTATGTTCCTTACTGGCACATAAAAGGAAAACATGAAATAAAGACAAAGAAATAATATTTATAACCACTGCCTAGTCTACTGAGCATGCGAGCAAGGAAACCAGCCTGCCACCTCTTTTGGGAAATAGACCAATCTCACCAAAGTATGAATAGGCTCAAAATGTTATTTAAAAAAAAAAAAAAAGAAGGTCAAACATTCTAAGCCTTTTTTAATAGTTGAAGTGGCAAAGAAAGATAAAAATATAGGACTGCTAAAATTAGTGATAGCATTTAAAAATAATTTCCAATAGAAATTATGCAAGAACAACTTTCTGCCTGACCATAACATGTCCCTGATCAGCTTTAAATTTAGAGGTAACTCTGAGGTAAAAAGTTTCCAAATTGAACAAAGGTTTACCCTTTACCAAAGGTCTACATTTTCAGAAAATACAATCATGAGAGAAAGAACAAGAAATCACTAACTAGCAAGTGCAAAAAATACATGTGCTATGGTTCTTAGCTTTCTCTATGAAACTAACAATCCTTGCAACAAATCTTACCTCTATATCAGTCTGTTCCAATTTAAATCTGAAATTGAAAAGGAACTTTGTATCCTTGTTTCTCTTCACCCTTTATTACATTCGTACATTCTTACTTTTTTCTCCCCCAACTTTCACTTTTTTAAATATTTATTTTGTTTTATCAACCAGAGTAAAGTACAAAACAAAAAACAGGAAAACATACGTCCAAAACTAACAACAAATAAGGGGGGGGGGGAAATGTGTGGGTAGAAAAAAGGGGAGAAAATGACACAAATGTCAAATAATGTTCAATTCCTTTTCAAAGATACACCTTTTTCCCCTCTAGGACAAAGGGAGTGGATTGGGTATTCTCTCTAACCTTTTAGTATGAGATTTTCAACTATGCCAGAATGAATGTTAAACCTGTCTGAAATAAGAAGTTACAAAGGGGCTATTCTCCCACCAGTTATGGTCTTTGAAAGAGAAAACAACTCACTATTAGCATAATTCTCACTTTACATTTATATTTGATTGTGACTATTTACCTCTATGCAAAATAGAGGTAGTCCTTGACTTATGACTGATCACTTATTGATGATTTGTTATGACTGACCATCTGCTGATACTTACAACTGGGATTTGATGTTCCAATTATTAGGCCTTGCTCTGTGTTATATTTCCAGCTATTTGCAATGTCCTGCAGTCATGTGATCATGTTTTACAATGGTATTGCTTAACATTGTCATTTATTTCCTGTTTTGGCAAAACCGGCTCATAGTGACCCATTGGTTTGCTTAATGACCACATGTTTGCTTAACTGCTACAAAAAAGCTTATAAAAGTGGGTCAGTCATGTGACAAACCCAATTTACAAACCTCACAACCTATGATTGTAATAAGCAGGCTCAATTATGATCACAACTGGAGGACTACATGTAAGCAATGATATCATTGCTTACATGTAGTCCTCCAGTTATGATCCTAATTTAGCCTGCTTATTACAATCATAGGTTGTGAGGTGTGTAAACTCTGTCATAGTTTGTTTTGAATTATGAGATGTAAGGGGGGGAGGGGAGGGGGGGTTGTATGTTTAAAATTGTATTTGTATTTGTATGTTTCACTCTTTAAAAAATGTATAACTAATAAAGATTACTTTAAAAAAAATAAATTATGAGATGTAAGCATTAAGGGTCTATCAGCTTTCCAAAGATCAAATACCAGTATCCAAGATCAATTGTTTTCTTTTTACCCAGCCACACCTTTCAAATATAAATTCTATAGCCAAGATATTCATATTTAGTTACTGCTGTGTTATATGAACAAAAATTGCTATGTGGAAATAGAAATATTTTTCTGTTTTATGCATAAAAATTAGACTCTTTCCTGGTTTTTGAAGATAAATATAGTTATGAGTAGTAAATGCTCCGTGAATGTATAGTATTATGCCACAATGGATCAGAACTGGTATATGAGAGAACCATGGATAAATGTCACATTGTATTTTCCAGGATATCTCAAAAATCTAATCCCCCCCAGTCAGAAATTATATTGCCTTCTTCATTTTACTTCTGTAACCCCATGACGGTTTAATTGGCAGTTACCTTACACTGTGATCTCCTAGCTTTTCAAGAATCCTTTTCTTTTCTGAGAACAGTTTTTTGAAGGAAAAATGAACATTTTCTCAAGGGAATTAATTATTACCTTGACTTGTCTAGTCATATATTTCATATGAACCTTTTGAAATTGCTAAACACATGACAGACATACTGTGCAGTTCTCAAAATCACATCATATTGTTGAGTTTTAAAACTGTGTCTAACCTCAGTTGGTCATGTGTGGGGACAATCAGTTCAGACTCTAGCTTTCCTGCTTCTTGTGCTGAATGACAACATTCAAACTTAAGCAATGCTAGCACTGTACACATGGGCACCAGCCCATTCATACTGCAAGCCTATTGTGTTTTCCTGATAATTATCTTGTGAGGAAGGGGTAAATGTATAAGGTTAAGTAGTTGTCAAATGAATGAAAGGGATTCATTGTCATTTAAACATTACTTCTGCAGAAAAAAGCTCATAATGACTTTTTTTTGTTCTCTCTTGCTTACAGAAAGCATTTTAAAAATTCCATCACCTGTATCATTTATCTTTGCTTGGGAACTACAGCAGACATAATGTGTCACTATATATTATCATGGTGTCAGAATCAGATAGCTTGAATTGGCAGAAGTGCTGAGGATTGTTGTAAGATGCATGCCCATTAGATTTTTCTCACTTAAGGAAAACACTCCTATGGGCAGAATTGTCACATCACTAAGATGTGTAGATATTCTACTCACGAGTGAGGGTGATTGACTCAAAGTTTTTTGGTGTACCTGTTTTTAAGGAGGACAGTATGATCTTCCTGTATCCTAATCCTCATTTACTTGTTGTCTAAAGCAAAATGGGGTACAGAGACTAAATAATACTTCTTTGTGTAATATAATCACCAGACAGTTGAAAAAGTTTTTAAAAATAGCTTTTTGATTTCATTAAATGCTATTAAAATGATCAGAGAATGAAATATTTATATTAATGAAAATTTATTAAACAACTCAACATTTAAACAATATGGACACTAGTGGGATCAGCAAATAGAGTAGGAATTTCACCCTTGAGGGGAAAAATAACAGAAATAGGTTTTAATAATTCTGGGTTTTGGAAATAGCTTACCATTTCTTGTTGAGAAAAATACAACAGCTGCATTTTACAAGTTGTTGGTGTTCTTCCGAGGTTTGATGTTTCAAAGGTAAAAAATGAAATGTTGACTCTAACCTTGTAAGTAGACAACTTTTCTATTAGGAAATAAAAAATGAAAATGTCAGAGACTTGTGTCATAACACAGCTTGATCATGCCAATAAAAATTTAAAAGAGTCACCCTTTTGTGAGATAGTGGTTATATACATTTGAAAAATAAATGCATACATGTACACACAGAGAAATATGGTGGCCATGATAAATGCACTTCTTATTTTCTACTTTTCCAGATGTTTTGAACAGTGACTTCATCAAAACGATCCCCAACCATTGGCCATGTTTGTTAAGAATACTGGGAATTAAAGTTCAACTATTTCTGGAAGACCACAGGTTACCACCTTCACTTACTTAGAAGTCATTTCCACACTAGTGATTTATAGTGCTTTCTGGTCATCCAATCATCTTTGTACCACAATAACTGTAAGGCAGGCTTTATAACACTTCAACCATAACTGTATGATGCTATGGAGATTTTACAAATAATTAGCGCAGAAATTACTAATCATTCTCTTTCTACATTCAATCTGTCATAAGGTAAGTGTGAGAAAAGAGACTGGGGAAAAGAAAAAAATTGGCAGGTTCCAGATGCAGTTTATAGATTCAAAAATAGTAAATTCTACTCTAAACTCTGAACATATGTGCTGAGCATCACATATAACTTATATTGGTTATATCTTGTAACAACCCAACCATACTGTTTTGCATAAAAATTTCAGATGCTAATTTATAACTTTGTACACACATTACTGTAATTTAACAGAAATACAAGCCAACCTAGGAAAAATATAACCATGAAGTTTGTGCATCTGCTTAGCTTGCTATTCAAGTTCTAAATATTTATGTATTCATTAGATTTATATCTTACTTTTTCTGCAGTAGCAAAAGGCAATACACATAGTACTTCCTCACTCTTTTCCCCGACAAGAACCAACTCCTGTAAGGACTAAAAGATAGTGACTTGCCAAAATCAACCAGTGGAACTCTATGGATTTTTGGACTTGAACAATCCTCTTGGCCACAATCCTATACCTTAACCACTACAGCACACAAGCTTGAAATGTGATGAGCCAGTTCAGCTATCTACTGGCCCTTTAGATTGTTGAAGCCCAAATCTGCTAACAAGACAATTTTTCTTCCCCAAGAAAGAAGAGGATACCATTGAATAGAGTACTGCTTTGCACAATAAGAAAATTGTGCCTACCTCTTAGAAATTCCTGTTTAATTACTTTAGTTGCAATTTTCTCTGCCCAAATACCATTCAGATATGTGTGTGTGTGTGTGTCTGTGTGTGTGTGTGAGTGAGAGAGAGAGAGAGTGAGAGAGAGAGAAACTATTAATCTGACACAACATACTGAACATTGCAATCGTGATTTCACCAAATTGTGATATAATGCAGAGAATCTAACAATATAGTGTGATAAATTATCTCTAATTAATTCATTATGCCAGTAATAATGAAGCCAAAGCCAATAAAGATGAATTGTATGTATTTTGGTTACATGGTGCAGAAGCATAAGTATGTTTGGAAAAGTTGCTCATACTTGGAAAAATCAAAAATCAATTGAAAGAGAACAGGAGAAGACAAAAAGTCACTATCACTGATATCACAAACACATGCTTGTGAAGAACCCAAATTACTAATTACTAAATTGACAATCTTAACCATTACACCACACACCGATGGAACTATTTTCCATCCAATAAAAAGGTCAACAATGACTGAACAACTTAATATCTTTTTATAAAAATGCGGCAGCAACCTGTCATTTTTAAAGCTTCTGCACTTGGTAAATACTACTACTTCTTCCTGACTTCTTTTCACACCCTTTCCTATGTGGAGAATACCCACAACACAAACACACCCCTCTGTGTATGTTTGTGTTGGTTAGTTAATTCCCACTACACTGGTATGCTCAGAAATCTGAAAAACTAAATAGCAGAATAAGAGACAGATTTTTAAGAGTCATTTTAAACAAATAATTTAAAATACCATAAAATACCATAAAAAAGGAATCCTCTCTCATGCCTAATTTCATTGTTTCATTTTCCTTTGAACAGACAAACAAGGAAGATGAGACATGGCAAGAAACTATAGAATAAAACACTATCAGAATAATCTTTCTAGTCTCTGCTGACTTAACTGAGTTGTGGATTTTATTCTTCTCATCTTGTGGATCTGAGCATCCTAGTCTCCTATCTTATTTAGAACAGCTGTCATGGAATTTTAATTTGCCTTTTTACCAAGACTTAGCCAGGAAGTTGTTGCATCATTCCTAGGACCATCATTTGAACAGGGAAAGTAAAGGCAATGAAATGAAAGAGAGGAACCTGGTTCATTCATTCCTATAAGTTTCTTTGAACTTAAGGCAGTATGAGAATTCATTATGTTCTTCATCTGCCTATCCTTTTAAAAAAAACATGAGGAAACTGTCCTATGTTATAACTTTTTTTAGTGACATGCACATTAGGATTTAAATTAAAATAGCATGATTTAAAATACAGCACTCAGTTTTAATTACAAGCCAGACCATTTGTTCCACAACCTTATACATGGTTGCCTGTACATTGCTGCATGCAACATTGCTTTCCCTCAGTGATTAGTGATACATTGCTTTCCCTCAAATGATTATTTGAGTACTGACTATATCCAGAAAATAACATTTTTCCAGTTCTGATAAGGAAAGAACATTGTTCTGAAAATAATGCCAGACAATCACTGGTGGCTTATAACAAGGTCTCATGTTCTCTTAAACTTTCTTTTAGGACAATACCATTGCCCACCTAAAATACCACTTTCACTCTGCTTAACAGTAATACTAGATATCTCATATACAGAACATGATTCTAAGCAAACGTGAACCTCTCTTTTGAGAAATTCTAATTCCATCTGTCAAAGCTCACCTTGGCTGCAGATGCCTTTATTACAAGCTAAGGTTAACAAATATAAGGAAATATACTTCTCTCTCCTCCAATGGATACAGACAGCATCTGTTTCTCAAGTAAGGACATCAGGGAGTTGGTCTATAAAAGAGAGCATTGTTGCTGGAGCACCGCTATGATAAAACAGCAAAATCCAGTTCAGCTGCCAATGTATCTTGCGCTTACACCATTCAGCCTAATTGCTGCTTACAATATATAAGATCATGCTGTGCTGGGAGATATAGGCAATAACTGAACACAATGGTATGATTTAAAGACAGGTTAGCTTTTCAATTTACTTGTACGAGCATTTGGCTTTCCCATCCTGACACAAATGAACTCTGTTCATATTGTATAATGTCAAACTTAGTTATCACTTTCCTGGGGATTATTAATCCCAATAATGACACAATAAACTTCAGTCGAAGCTTTCCACCTAAGATGGATAGTGCCTTAGGTGTTCTGAAATACCCTGCTTTGCCCTTTGTTCTTAGTGGCCAGATCACACCCAATTTTACTGTACTCTGTATCTGCCAACATTAACAGCTGTCTCCCTTTGGCTCTGCATGCCACCTCTTGGCACACTTTTTAAGTGGATTTTTGGAATTTAAAAATGGCTGTGTTTTGGAAGCAATGTTTTTTATGCAAAGGTAATCAAATGCCAAGTAGAGTTTGAAAGTGGAAAAATGAATTTTCCTGATAGGAAGAAATGGAATGTCTGCAAGATAATGCTTCGTTCTGCAGATGAGAGCAGAATGGCAATACTGCCAAACTACCCTGGCAAAAGCTTGAATCTTTCACTTCTTGACTGCACCAGGAACTCTCAAGAGAACAATGTGGGTTAGCCCCATGTCAGAAGTTCGAATAGGCTAAGGTTGCCAGTTTTTGAAAAAGGATTTTACTTTAGCTGTATATTTTATCAGCCAAGAAGGGCAAGATCAAAGAATATACAATAATTTCTGGTTACACTGAATTTTTAAAGCACTCTAATAGTCTATAGTTTCATTTTATATCCTATATTCAAACATATATATTTACATATATGCAAATATCTGCATAATTTAAAATGGGAAGCATAGAGGGGTTGCCTTCCAAAAACCAAGAGACGAGAAAAAAAAAACCACTATATTTTTTTCTTCATAGTCATGAATCTTTACTGACTTGCATTATGGAACACACGTGCCTCTCAGATATGTTTTCCTACTGCAGTTTTGATTTTAATTTCATGCTTTCTAGTCTTTTTCTTCAAGTTAGCTTTATTGTTAACACAGGATGAATTTCATTCCAGATAAAGAGAGAAATGGAAATTTACAACAAACAAATAAATAAAACTCCCAATTTCAAAAGTTTAAGATTGAGTCTTCAATAAGCCCATAATATTCCATACATCAGTGATTGTCAAGATAGGAAACATATTTAAAGCCCATTAGAGAAAATAAAATAGAACTGACATGCACATCTCTCTTTCTCTTTGTAATTTTTGCTACTTGATGATGAGCCAACAATACTTCACCCCAAAGTATCTGATCCCCCAAAAAGAAGTAGAGGGGAAATATAAAATTAAGTTTAAATTAAGATTGAATATAGTTATTATAATTATTGTCCACATATTACTTCCCTTTCTCTCTCACTGGAGCAGTGTTTAATGCCAGCTAAGGAATTTTGGGAGTTGAATTCCACACATCTTAAAATTGCCAAGTTTGAAAAACACTACATTAAATGTTACCAATTGGTGATAATTTTGGAAGAGTCTCTAGGGCTCCCATTTCAAGGTTTTGGAGAATGACATGTAACCCTGGGCCCCGAGATTTAGAAAATTTTCAGAGACCTCCAAAGTCCACGGCTCATTGACAACTGGTCTGTGCAAGTGGTTGGATGAGCATGGGAAAATCCATTTGTACAAGTGGCAGATGTGCATGTGAAACCCCATCCCCCCTGCTGCTGCCACAGAGTGGAAAAGTTGACGACTGCTGAACTAGTCCAATCCCTGCGCAGAACAGACTTCATTAGAGTATCTCTGACAGATGACATCCATCATTTGGATGTGGCTGGCTGTTTAACTTTATGTAGCAGGCTGTTTAACTAGTTGACACTTCATATAATTGTGAAGTTCCTTCTGATTTCTAAATACAAATTATTTACTTGAGTTTAGTTCTGGCCCTGCCTCTGGAAAATAGAAAATAAACTCACCTCCTTTTCAGTTTATTCCTTTCAAAAATTTCTCTTACAGAGCTTAGTTTCCAAACACTTCGTCATCTTGGTAGCCATCTGAATTTCTTCCAATTTTTCGCTGTCACTTTTGAATTGTGGTGCCCAGAACTGGATATAGTAACTGGCTCTCTTTTAACTTCTGGTTGGCAAGGACATCAGGATCTTTTTCACATGCACTTCTGCCAGTTCTTCCCTATCCTGTACTTCCCCTCTTTTAAATTCCTTTGTATTGATTTCAGTTACTTCTCAGGCCTTCTACATCACGTTGAATCGTCTATTCTGTCCTTTAAAATATTAGCTCCAAATTTATTAGCACAAATGGTGTGTCATCTGCAAACTTCATCCTTTTCTCAACATTCTCATTCAGGTCTTTGTTAATAGTTGAAAGGCACAGGGGGTCAGAAGAGAACTCTGTGGAAGTGGGCTCAGGACTTCAAGCTGAGTTACAGCCTTTCATGAGGACTTTATTGGTTTATTCAACCAATTGAATGTCCATCCTATAGTTCTATCATTTTTCCAGTATCTCATTTTATCATGAGATACTTATTGAAGGATTTGTTGATGTCCTGGTACACAATGTCTATGCCATTCCCTGAGCTACTAAGCTACTAGGGAGGAGGTTTCAAAGTATTTCTAGCAGGACTACCAGATTCTGTAATGGTTTTGTTCCCTTTGCCATCCGTCTGGTAAATAGCAATAGCAATAGCAGTAGACTTATATACCGCTTCACAGGGCTTTCAGCCCTCTCTAAGCGGTTTACAGAGAGTCAGCATATTGCCCCCAACAATCTGGGTCCTCATTTTACCCACCTCGGAAGGATGAAAGGCTGAGTCAACCCTGAGCTGGTGAGATTTGAACCGCTGAACTGCTGATCTAGCTGATCTAGCAGTAGCCTGCAGTGCTGCATTTAACCACTGCGCCACCTCGGCTCTAAACTCATGAGATTCATTTTTCTCGCAATGTACATGTATACATTTGCATTAGACTGTGTTGTTTCTCCATGTCATATAATATATATGGGTATATGCATAATTTTGTATTTATTTATTTATTTTGTCATGTTTATGTAGTGTATATTGGAGGTGGAGACCCTTTGACAGCTGTATGCAATGAAATTTCATTTTAGCGTATGTCAATTAGCATACATTCAAAGTGACAATAAAGTTACTCTAAGGATAAGTAGTAGCTCTCTTTGAAAAAGTTAGTCTGGCATGATTTGTTTGTTAATTGCTGCATGCCTAGTAAGTGATCAGAAACATACTGTTCCATCAACTATTTGTCCAATATAAATACCAAGATTCATAACCATGTGTCAAGATTATTCTGTGCTTCCCTTTTTCTAAAACTATAAATATAAATTAATACAATATAAATGTTAATTGTTAATTGTTTTTAATATTTTTAATATTTTATTGTGTGCCACCCAGCATCACATTTTGTGATATGAGTGGCTGAATGAATGAATGAATGAATGAATGAATGAATGAATGAATGAATGAATGAATGAATGAATGAGACAGTTCTGGAATTTTCCCAGTTCTTTTTCTTTCCATTCTTTAAGATGGGGCAGAATTTGCACTCCATTTTTCTTGGATCTTGCCAATCTTTTGAGAGTTCCCAAAAATATCAGGAGTGGTTCTGCAATCACCCCACCAATTCCTTCAAGTACCCCAGGATTAGTCCATTTCGCCTGAATATTTGAATTCATTTAAATTAGGTAAATTCTTTCTTATCCTCTCTTTTGACTATACTAAGCTATAATTCTTTCTTTCCCCCAGTGGCATAACAATGACCAATGACAACTCATTTTCCTTTTAACAGAAGACAGATGCAAAATAGGAATTAAGAAGTTCTGCTCTGTCACCATCACTCTTTATCAACGGTTGCTTTCTCCTTGTAACAGACTTTCCTCTCTTTGACTTTCCCATCATTTCTCAGATACACAAATAGCCTTTTTTACTGTTTGTTTCTGATATGTATTCCAAGAGGTGCTCAATGCTGAGATGTCCAATATATAAATTTAAATTAATTAATTAAAAAGTGTCCCTTGTTTTGAGCTTTAGTCTTTCTGACACAAACAAGGGTACCCTGTATTCTATCTTTCTCTCCATTCCTACACATGCACCTCTTCAGCATTTTAGACAGCTTTCTATGTCTATCCTGGACTTGGTACATTTTCTCCTTTTCTCTTCTTTTAGGAATTGTTTCTCATCCTTCCTGGATTTCTTCCTCCATCATGATTTTAAGTCATTGGATCCAACCTATCTTCACCAAGAGTTCCTCAAAGTATATACTATTCTGAAATCCAGCCTCTGAGTTCCAATTCTTCTTCACCTGGATAACATAAATTCAAAGATAACACAATTCATTCCCCCCAATATATTAGTCTTCTGTTCTTCAACCATTTCCTCCCTATTGTTGAAGATTAGGGCCAGGATAACTGATCCCCTTGTTCTTTCTTCTACCTTCTGACAAATGAAGTTGTCAGCAATAGAGGACAATAATTGGTTGGACCTTTGACTCTTGGCAGATTTATAATCCCAGTAGTTGTCAGGATAATTGAAATCTCCCATTATTACTGCAGCAGGAGTCTTTGAAAGACTGGTCACTGATACTGAAAGGCCTCATACATGTCTACTGCCTATCCTCACAGTCTAATATCTCTCACAACAATAACACTATTACTACTTTTTTAAAATTCTTACCCCAACCATTGCTACAGAATTTCTGTGTTCCAATTTCATCATTTCTCTGTAATATATGTATATGTATGAATTTGTTTATATGCAGTACATTTCTCTTTTTTCTAGCCTTCTAATACTAGTGTGTGTGTGTGTGTGTGCGTGTGTATATATATATATATATGTGTGTGTGTGTGTGTGTATACACACACACACACACACACACACACACACACACACACACACACACACACACATATATATATATATATATATATATATATATATATATATATATGTGTGTGTGTGTGTGTGTATGTGTGTGTGTGTATATATATATATATAGACTGCCAACTCATCTTGTAGTAGCCCTCTAGGTTCAGTGATACTTATCATGTGTCATCCTGAATCTTCTTGGTTTATTTCCCATATTTTATACATATTAGACATCCAAGGTTCTGAATAACTGTGATTGGCACTACTATTGTGGTTTCCTGTAAAATTCTGAGATCCTCCTCCAGCCTCCTCCTTCCCCATTTGCATCCTGCTTTACCGATCTCAGTTCTTAGTTCTAGACAGTCAGTTCTAGACAGTTGCCACCTTACCCCCTTTGTTCTAGTTTAAAACTCTCTTAATAAGTTATGTGTTAAAAAACTTCCTTCCCAATCTTTGGAAGATGTAGCCCTATTTCTTCTCAGGAGTCCTTTGTGAGGGTAACATAAGCCATTATTGTAGAAATTAAATCCTTCTTGATATCATCATCTATGTACCAATTACTGATTTCCAGGATTCTGTATTCTCTTCCTGCACAGTAAGCCACATGTGAAAGGCTTAAAAAGGAAAAACACCAAAATCTTACTTGTGCTCCCAATTCCCAAATCTTCTTGTCCAGGCTTCACAACCTCTGAAGATTCTTTCAGAATCACTTCTAGTAGTTTTATTTACCCCCACCTTAACCAAGTGAAAATAACCCTCTCTGCTTTATTTTTCAATTGTGACATTTTCATTTGTGGTATCTGTGATTTGAGCCCTCTTCAGGCATTGTATTTGCAGGTCACAATGTCCATATTGTTTGGAATTCCCCTACTGATTTTCCCAACCAAAATTGCATGCAAACCCAATTTTCTTCTTCCCAGGAATTACAACTTTTATTTTTGGCCAGTTCCTTTTCATGAACAATATTATACTGTATTCCAAATGCTGGAAGATTAAGTAAGGAAGAGGTCTCATCCAAAATATATAAGGTCTCTTATGTTGCGTGCCTCTTCCTGCTGTTTTGACTTGCTCATTTCAGGAATCACTATAGGGAAAGGTTTTGAAGTTTCTGAATTCACATGCCTTGGGTAGTCAAAGATGAAATTCTCTGTTTTGTCCATATTATGGGTGCTCCTAAGGAAGGGAGACGGGAAAAATATAACCCACACATACGTATATAAAAAGTATGCCTATGGCTTTAATTTTTTTTCCCTAGTACAACAGCTATAAAAATGATTCTGTGATGTGAATCCATTACTTTCCTGGGTTGAGTTGAAGCACTTGTGCAAGTAAGGCAAATTGGTTGCCAGTATTTCCAAAATAAACCTCAGGAGATGATGGCTAGCTACACAGGCAAGCTAAGCTGTGCTTTAAAGTTATGGCATTCAAGTCCAAACCTCACATCAATAAATGAGTGTCTAAGGAAGAAAGAAAAAAAACTTAATCAGAATGCCACATAAAGAACTTTAATTCTCTGCCTTACAGATTCTGGCTTGGTCTGTCCTCTGAAGATTTATTAAACCTTGAATGTCCACATGTATAAGGTGACCAGATTTTCAGATTGGTAAAGAGGGACACCATTGACCGGGGGGGGGGGCTTGATTAAAAATTTTAAATTTTGTCAAAAGGTCACAAAAGGCGATTACATGACCCCAGGACACTGAAACCATCATAAATACGAATCTGTTGCCAAACATCAAAATTTTGATCACGTGACCATGAGGATGCTGCAACCGTTGCTAAGCGTGAAAATGGTCACTAAGTTTGAAAAATGGTAATCAGTCACCTTTTTCAATGCCATTGTAACTTTGGTCACTAAATGAACTGTTTGAAAGTTAAGGCTAGCTTGCATTATAATGCCATGCTAGCTTACATTTTCAAGAGAGAGAAGCTAAACTCCTTGTTAGAATTGAAATAGAAATGAATAGAGTAGAGTAGAGTAAAGTAGAATAGAATAGTTTATTAGCCAAGTGTGATTGGACACACAAGGAATTTGTCTTTGGTGAATATGCTCTCAGTGTACATAAAGAAAAATAAAATAGTAGGATAGTGGGATCCTTCGCTGCTCTAAGCTCAGAAAGCAGTGATCCCACCATCTCCCCCACCCCATACCTCCTCTTTCTGAAAGAGGAGGTGTGGGGTGGGGGATCCTTCGCTGCACCAAGCTCAGAAAGCAGCGATCCCACCGTCTCCCCCATCCCACACTGCCTCTTTCTGAAAGAGGAGGTGTGGGGTGGTGGATCCTTCGCTGCACCAAGCTCAGAAAGCAGCGATCCCACCGTCTCCCCCACACCTCCTTCTCCCTCTTGTTCTCTTTTTGGGGGGAAGGAGGAGAAAGGACGAAAAGGAGAAAGAGGGATAAATGACTGCAGGGAGAGCGGCGCCCGAGAGAAGCGGGCAAAAAAAAAACACCTTCTGATGCCTGAGCTGCTTGGCCCGGGACTGAGGCTCCTCCTCGCCATGCCGCCAGAAAGCCCTCGCTCTCCCTGCAGAAAAACGGGGCACGTCGGCGCAAGCATGCACAGGAGGGGAGGGAGCTTCACCCCTCGTCGGAGCTGAGCGGAGAGAGGGAAACCACTGCCCTCTAAAGGCCACATCGGGAATGACACTTCAGAGAAATAAAAACTTTTTTTTAACGGCGTCCTTTTTAAAATTGTTTTCTTTCTTTTGGAAAATCAGGACTTTTTGAACACACTGCGGGACACAGGACAAATTATCAAAAATCGTGACTGTCCCGCCAAAAGCGGGACATCTGGTCACCTTACACATGTACCATAGATTAAAATGTAGAATGGTGGAGGCAATAAGCTGAGTGTTTTGGTGAATTGTTGGAGGTGAAAAAATGCTGAAAACTGACGGGAAGGCACATTTGGGCTTATTTTTCTCTGTTTAAAATATGGAAACTCTTTTAACTCTGGCTTGGCTACATAAATAGCTCTCTTGGATGGCAGAACTAAAGCCTTTTGTGGACAACTTTGCAAGCAACAGGTTTCTGCCATCTCCTCAGCAGCCCACTTTTCTTTGCCAAGAAGAAAGGGAGAAATTGGAAGCCATCTAGTATGGTTGGGCTGTTCGGTACAACAGCAGGCAGTCAGATCTCTGTTCTGCCATAAAGCTCACTGTGCAGCTTGAGGGAACTCACTCTTTGAGTTACTTCATTGAATTGTTCTGAGCAGTAAATCATAACTTATTTAATCCACTGTATTTCAGTTTATCAGAAGTATTAACAGACAACAGTTTTGTTTATAATCACATTTAGGCATCTTTTTTTCAGATGAGCTGGTTTTTTAAAAATTCTGTAAAAGGTTTTTCCCAGTCTTGCCAATTTTCATGTATATGGACTTCAGTTCCCAGAATTCCACATCCAGCATGGCCATGGATAAGAATATTGGGAATTGGTTCATATCAGAGATGGTATTCAGCAGGTTCTGACCATTTCTGGAGAACCGGCAGCGAACATTTTGAGTAGTTCGGTGAACCGGTAAATACCACCTCTGACTGGCCCCACCCCCATCTATTCTCTGCCTCCCAAGGCCCAGCTGATCGGGAGGAAATGGGGATTTTGCAGTAACCTTCCCCTGGAGTGCAGAGGGAATGGACATTTTACAGTGTCCTTCCCCTGCCACACCCACCATGCCACACCCACTGAGCCACACCCACAGAACGAAGTAAAAAAAAATGAATCCCACCACTAGTTCACATACCTGGAAATTGCCACAATTGGGAAACAGTGTTCTACACCATGATTAGGACAATCTTATACACCAGTTTGCTAGGGCTCAATCAGTGTCTATGTGTAAAATTATGAATACAATATTCATTCTTTCTTTCCCTCCATTCAATTTCAATTCATGTACAAGGTTTATTTTTGTTTATATTTTTATTTTATTGTATGCTAAAACATTTAGCTGAAACCCACAAAGATGAATGTACACAATTTACCAGCTATTTAACAGAGTTAAAAAAATTGGTTGCTCCTAGCCAATCATAGTTGTTCTTAAAAAAAAATTAAGTACGATTGGACCATTTTAACGTATAGATGGGAGACCACCAGGAACTATCAGGGCTATAGACTAGGCTGAGAAGCTGAAAACATCCAGAAGAAAGCAATGTCAAACTACTTCCATATTGTGGAATTCAACTACTAACTTCAGGTTATCGAGAGCTGAGGTGGCGCAGTGGTTAAATGCAGTGCTGCAGGCTACTTCAGCTGACTGCAGTTCTGCAGTTCGGCTGTTCAAATCTCACCGGCTCAGGGTTGACTCAGCCTTCCATCCTTCCGAGGTGGGTAAAATGAGAACCCGGATTGTTGTTGGGGGCAATATGCTGACTCTGTAAACTGCTTAGAGAGGGCTGAAAGCCCTATGAAGCGGTATATGTCTAACTGCTATTGCTATTGCTATTGCTATTGCTATTGCTATTATCTGAAGTTTCTCTCCCCTCCCATTTGCATATCATTTAATAACTTCATTTAATTAATTTAAAGGATTAAGATAAGTTACATTTTGGTCTAACCTAGTACTTTGTGGTCCTCAATCTAAAAAAAGTTGTTTATTTTTGATTTATTGAAGAAACACTATTAACTGTGGGTACAGCATTTTAAGCCATGGTTGAGAAACAATAATGGCTAGAATTTTATAGCATCAACAAAACATGTTTTTTGGCTTAATGCATTAAATGCTGATAATTTCTTTCTAGTGGCCATATAGACTTATGCACCCCGGATTTAGTTCTTGTACAGAAATTCCAGCAGGAGTAACTTGTCAAGCAAATTATATATATTGAAATTCTTTCATCTGTACATCTAGCAAAAGTGTAAAAGCAATACTCTTTTTTCTGACCGATCATACACTAAAACAAATAGGTAATTAGTTTGTGCCACAAATAATATTTTATTTTGAATTCAATTTCAGTCCAGGCTTAGCTTCATAATTCTTAAAGGTTTTAGGGATCAGTTCTAAATATGGGGGAAATATAGAAATTATTACTGATACTCTCAAGGAATTGTTGCCTATCTAATATTAAAATGTAGAATATTGCTATATCCAGTTCTAGATACCATGAAGTTCAAGAGCAAAATCAGGAAGCTGGAGAAGGTGCAGAAAAGTGTGCCTAAGAAGAATTAGGGTCTGGAAACTTTGCAGATGGGGACAGCTTGCAGCTGTTGGGGCTGTTTAGGTTAGAGAAAAATATGCTTATCAGGCCTATTTATAACATGATAGAAGAAAGGGTGGTAAAGAAAGGGTGACTTTTTCTTTTCCCATATTACTAAAACTAGTGAATTGAAAAATTGACTGTATGAAATTTAAAAGTGATAAGGGAAATTGTTCTTCATGCTGCATGTAATTGATCTGTGGAATATACTGCCACAAGATGCAGAGCTGGCTATAGTTTGTGTGGCTTTGAAAGGAGATAGAGAAATTCCTAGTAGCTGACTATTATTTTGATGATCCCTCAGGCACAAGGCCAGTCTGCCTTTCCAGACCAGGTGCACATTAGTGGAAGAGAAGTCCATCTGGCTTGTGGGCTTCCTATTACCCACAAACCCCCAGAGTATGTGAGATGGAATTCTAACTAGATAGGCCTAAACTTTATCTGGCAGGGCTAGACTTATTTTTTTCAAACTCACACCCTACTGTATAAAGTTAGCACCCACCTCTCTCCTAGAAGAATGAAATATTTTGAGAAATATTAAAAAGCAGAATATTATATTCTCCTATATGACAAATGGAGAAACATGTATTTTTAAAGCCCCCACCTTTCTTAATAGCCCTCAGTAGATGTCAACACTTAAGAAATAAAGAGCTTATTGAAATAAGCCAAGTATCTAGGTAGTTCTATTCATAGGCAAAAATTCCCTGCAGCAAGATCTGAACAAAGGTAGGATTAGCCTTCAGCCACAATAGGAATTGCCCAACACCTTTCAGAACACAAACCTTTTCATTGCATCATCTCAGCAGTTCAAACTTCAACCAAACCTGGGAGTTCAGACAACCTCAGCTATGACCCCTACATAACCCCTTGGGAGTCTGATGACAACCAATGGAATACATGTTCTTGCATAGGAATAGGAAGCTCAAGTGCAAAGCCCCAGAAGTGCAAACCCTCCCACTCTCAACTTCATGTGATCAGCTTTACCAGAACCCATGTGGTTCTGCTTCATCATTAAACCATCTTTCCAATCAGCCTCCATGTTTCCAGTGTCTTTCCCCAGGCTTGGAACTGATGGATATTTTTCCCCACACTACAATTCATACAACTATAGTTTGATCCCATGGCAGAGTCTTGCAGGAGATGTAGTTAATAGAATAAATTAATTTCATTCTAGAAACAGTGTATTTGGAAAGGCAGAATAGATAAATAAATAAATAAATAAATAAATAAATACATACATACATACATACATACATACATACATACATAAATACATAAATACATAAATACATACATACATACGTTGAATATAATACAATATTTTATAATGAAGTGTTGAAAGAAATGTCCTTCTGGGTTCAGCTCCAAGTTGGGAAGAAGACACTGGAGACATGGAGGCTGCTTGGAAAGATGGTTTATTGTTGGACAGAGCCACATGGCTTGAGCCCTGAACAGAAAAGGTGATCACATGCTTCAATGTTGGTGAAGAAGAAGAGAAGGGCTGAAGGAGGGGCTTGCTAGGCTTTTTATACCCTGTTTAGTCCCACACCTCTCTGTTTCCTGTTCCTGTGTAAGAAATGTATTCTGATTGGTTGTCAGACTCCCATGGTGCCATGCAGGGGGCTACTCTCTAGGCTGTTTTGAATCCAGGTATGAGTTCTCAGATGCCATGTGGAGAGTTGAGTAAAAGGCCAATATTATCATGCCTTAATCCCATCACTCTGGAGTTGAACAGAAAACTCTTTATTATGTAAAGTGGACTAGCTCAGGCTTTAATGGCTCATTGACAAAGGGGGGTGGGCAGGAAGCTGCAGGCAGCTATTCTGTCTTTTAAAACATGTTTCTTCCTTTTTCACATCCAGAGAAATATTCTGCCTTTTCAATATTTCCTAGGATATTTCATTTTTCTGGGAGAGGGCTGGATGATAACTTCCCACAATCCCTCCTTTTTTAAAAAAAACATGTGAGTGGAACGCACATGTTTTGACAAAAGATTAAAATTGGTCAGATCAGGGAGACTTAATTCTTCTGATGAAAGCATTGAGAGACAGCAGAAGGATCTGTTCAGTGGCTCCCAGAGAGCTTTCAACCATGAAGGTGTAGCAACCAGAGAAAGAAATTTACAGTATCCAATTTTCCATGCCAATTAGTATCAGATATCACTTTCTGTGAGCTTCCAGACAGGTTTTAAGCTAGCAGAAATCCCAAAATTATTCACAGCCATGCTTTCCCTTTAAGTTACAGGCTGCCCATTTTAAAAGGGATGGTTCTTGAACCTGCCCTGGCTCTTATTTTAGTGAGGCCAAATTGAGTTTAGCTGGTGTGCAAGCCAGGCTATTTAGTATTTGTAAAATTACACAGAATGAGCCTGGGGACTCCTACTCATGAGACCACCAGTGCAACATATCCTGCTTTACTGAGCAGTGTGGGTTGTTTTTTTTGTCACAGTGAGGGGTTGGGGTTGTTTTTGGAGATCTTCTCTGCTAGCTCTTCAACTGGGGGAATTGCCTGAGGGGAATTGACCCTCCCCAATGGGAGAAATCACTGTTTAGGCTTTTGTGCCAGGGCAAAATCAACCTAGGAAAAAACTGTGTGTGGAGGAGATAGTTTTAATCTAATTCTGAATAGGCTCCTCTCTCTCTCTCTCTCTCTCTCTCTCTCTCTCTCTCTCTGTGTGTGTGTGTGTGTGTGTGCGTCTGTCTGTGTATGTGTAGCTAATTCTATAATACAGAAAATCAGACATTTGGGACAAAATTTCCCTCCTACTAGACAGAAATCTAAGGTGTTCAGAATTGCTGTGCTAGCCATTCTCAAATACAATTCTTACATGAATACATTAAACTGATTACAATATAAATGAGACAAGAAAGAAACCTTACAATGAATTTCTGTGAAGGAAGCAAAGAAAGAAAACTTTAGGATCAATTTTCACCCTCCCCCATAGTCTTTACAGCTGTCTTCTGGGGATAGAAGAGAGTCTTTTGGTCTTTACTTCTCCATCTCAGGGTCCATTCTTCCATATCTGCTGGATGGCATTAGGCGTAGCTTGCTGGTAAGAGTGGTCAGTCAGGCTTGGTAGAGTCTGTCCCAGGCTTAGCTAAGTTTTTTTCCCTCATGTCAGGTTTTATCAGGATGCAATCACCAGCAGCCAATTCAAGAGTTATGGTTTGAGCTAGCAGTCCTTTGTTTCTGAGGTGAAGAAAAAGAGAAGAGGCCAAGTATACAGTCCTTTACAGACATATCTTTAGTCTCATGTTGTGGAATCTCAGCCATTCTGTCCAAGTGTGGAAATGCAAACATTATTCCAGAAGGCAGACGATGTACATTTCATGGAACAGGACATTCCCACTGCTTCTATGATTGAAACACTTTTGCAGTAAGATGAGTAAATTTTCAAAAGGGACAACAACTTGTGTTGCAAACAAACAAACAAAATATCATAGGGTAGAGCACCTTGACTCACAAGTTTTTAAAAATGCACTCAGGTGTAAAAGAGAAAGGGAAGGAAAACAGCTTTTTTTTAAAAAAAAATGCAATTAAAAAAAAGAGGTACTTTGAGTCAACACTCCAAAATATTAGATTCCATTCAGATGGAAGCAAATTCTCATTAAGTATGTTAAAACATTTACAAATGTAAGCAAAATATCTCAAAATCATTTCTTTTTATAGGTTTAATTAAGCATTTTAAACCTCAAAAATTTCCAGAAGAAAAAAAAAATCAAAATTGTATTCAGAGCAGAAAAGGAAATGTAATTGCATAACTTTTATAGATGAAAAGATCACAACAGTGAAAGGTAAAGGTGAAGGAGCAGGTCACCCATTTACTCCAAATTTCTCAGAAGAGAGAGGAAAAAAATGGTTAAAGTGAGCAGAAAACTTCAGCCCCCCTTCAATGACCCAAAAGGAAGGAGGGAAAGAAGGGCGGGGTGAAATGTACAGAGGTATTCACAGGTATCTCTGGGGGCATTTCATACACACGCTCATTGTAAAATGAGCAGACACTCACTCCCCCCTTTCCTGCTTCCCTCCAAAGAGTGATCCAGAAGGAAGAAAGTGGGGGGGGGGGGTCATGCAGACAATCACAGGTCTCTGGATCTCTTCACTTAGCACTCCCTGGGGCATTGGGGACACATACATTCATACTGCAATCGGAGCTCATGCTTGCTCATGCCAACCAATCATTATATCTTTTTCAGGAAGTTTTGTCACAAGCCACCAAGCTTCATTTTATTTTATTAGAGGATCTCACCCTCCCTTCAGGTTTGGAAATGATAACACATAGGCATACACACACATAGCATTAAACAACCTTGCAACTTACTATTTCTTTATATGAAAGGAAATCAAAGTATATTCATACCAACTTTTACCATTGACATACTCACATTTGCACTGCAATCAGACTGCTTGTGTAAATTAATTTCACATACAAAAATCCCATTTCATTCTTTCTTCATGCAGAGCAGTTATTACAATTATTTCAGGGAGCTGTACATAAGCCAATGAGCTCCATTTTCTATTATTAAGGGATCTCAACTTCCCTCCAGGTCTGGAAATGATTACACACACAGACATACATGCAGACATAACATGGAACAACACTTTCAGGCCTGGGGGAGGTCCTGTCCCTTTAAATCTTCAATTTCCTTTACTTGGGGAACATGTGGCTCATTCTGCAAGCAGTGGGGAAACTCAGAGAGCAGTTTAAATCCTAACTACACTCCCCTCCCCCACAGCTTCAAGCACAAGGTTATTTATTTATTTAGCTAGCTGGTCAAACATATCACCATCAATTCAATGCCATTCAATTCTACATGTTATTAGTATAGATGCACACTTAAGAATTTTTTTAACAGACATTACATCAAATTAATCAAGTCCAATTACCTAGGTCTTCCCATTCAGTCAGGCTTTACCTTATTACCTGTTAACTTTCTTACTTTTGCTCGAAGTTATGCCCATTTATCTCCTTAAGCACTAAATTGTTAATACCTGTCTCTGCCCTGGGGTGTTCCATTTCTATCTTGATCTCCCAGCAGTGCTGGCATATTTTTAAAGATCAAGATTTATAGACAATGTATAAAGATGTTTGTCCACATATTGTTTGCATTGGCCAGGATTCTAGGTTGAATTTCCCAGCAGAGCCCTGGCATATTTTTAAAGATCAAAACTCTTAGCTCTCCCAGCAGGGCGCTGGCATAGTTTTAAAGGCCAAGATATATGGAGACTTTTATTAACACATCATTTACATCTGGGTGGGGCTTGAGCTCTATTTTTCTTTTAAAAGACAACTATTACAGCTGCAAGTTTTCTAACATATCCCTGTGGACTCCTTAGTCACTTTGGGGAAGAAACTCAGGTAGAACTTCTCTTCAGTTCATCTGATGGTGGCCAAAAAATCAGCAAATTTGTTACAAAATCTAAATCAACACTGTCTTCTAGAGGCCAGGTTTCGAGTAGTTTGGCCAGATAGATGTGCAGAGGGTTTTTACTCAGGTTGAAGGCAAACCATTAGTAGGAATTTCCTTCATCTCATACATGCACACACAAGGCAACACTCTCCTCCTCCCCCCAAAAGGAAAAAAAAAACTATACTCACCTGAAGAGTAAATCTTCCAGGCCTGAAAAACATGAAAACAAGGTTCCCTCCCCCACAAAAAAGGCATTGTTGGGAGATTAAGGGTAAGGGGGGGTGAGGGGTGGGTAGAAAGCTTGCAGGCAGAGTTTTTAAAAAAGGTAAAATCATCAGTTACTAAACAGATTACTAAACAATTTCTGCCAGTTTACTCTTTTCTTTCCTTGAACACTTTAAAATCCTTGTCTTTTGGATTGGAGACATCTTAGTTACAATTACCTTGAGGGTGCACAAAGACTTAGGCACACATTTACACAAGAACAGGCTGTCCCTGGCGCGGCCACTTCTTCTTCTTCCACCTCGGCTTTTTGGACAATGCTGCCGTGGGGCTCCCCATGCGGCTTTGCCTGCTGCTCCGGTTGCTACAGCGGCGGCGGCCAGCAACAAGAACAATGGGAGGAAATGGGAAAACAGGGCCAGCACTTTCAGCTTCAACTGCACGATGCTGCTGGGCCCCGTCGGTGAAAGAGGCGGGCTGGCTTTGGGGAACGGGCCTTCGGGGAGACCTCCGGGCGCGCCAGAGGAGCCGGCCTACACCGGCATACCGTGGAAGAAGATGAATTACAGCCCCGGCGTGGTGGGACAGGAAAAGGAATGAATTAGATGGAGCGGCGGCTGGAGGCGCTGACGCTGGAGCTGGAGAAGGAGCTGGAGCTGCATGTGCGCAAGGAGTATTTCGGTATTTGTATCTAGTGCGGAAAGGGGGTATATGGGGCCAGCCAAGCATGCCAGGCCATGGGGAACCTTTGCCATGCCAACTGCTTTACATGCTGCTCTTATGACACACGGCCCCCGCAGAGAGGGAGGACAAGGATGAGGAGGACGGGGAGCCTGCCCCCCCAACTATCGCCAGCTGCCCCAGCCACCTCAGACTTCCTGCACTACTTCCAGGCCCCACAGGGAAGAAGAATGAGGAGAACGAGGAACTCCCCTCCCCCAAACTACCACCGGCACCAGCCGCCTTGGACTCGCGCTGAGCGCCTTTCCTGCAGGGCTCGGACGAAGGTCCTTCCCTGCAGAGCTCGGATGAGGGCCGGTTTCGGGGCAGGCTGTGGGAAACAGCAGACGAGAGCCCGTTCGGAACCACTGATTGGGACTTCCAATCTTTTTACCATTCCTAAATTATTTTAATTTCCATCGATTTAGGAACTGCATTTTTTAGCTGGTTTGTTGGGTGTATGAGTATATGTATGTGAGAGAAAATGTGCCCACTTTTAATTTAATTATTGTATTTTAATAACTATTGTGGGGTGTGTCTGAAGAGAGTGTTTGATTGGTGAGTATGATAGGATCGGTGTGTGTTCTGGCCCGCACTTAGCCTGAACCAAAACTAAAGTCACACAAAGCTTGCCAAAAGAAAGCCTTTATCAGTCTCGGCTCACACTGGCTGCGAGCCCAAAATAAACATAGATAAAGTCTCTTGCAACAAGGATTACGCAGCAGAATGCAGAAACAAAACTCTTACAGCACCAAGTTTTCAAGAAGCAAAATCACTTATCCAAGTGTCTCACCAACTCAAACAGGAATGGAACTGAATTCTCCATAAACTTTGACTTTTGCAACCAGGGCGTGGCACCATACGAGCCCCAGCTGCATTGTTATTCCTGCATCCCAACTCAACTCACAGCAGACATCTGCTGAGTCACAACACTATCCCCCACCGCAGGGCCCTTTCCCCGGGGTCCGATGGTCTGGATGCGGTCGGAATGGCTTGTCCACAAGATGGCCCGCACTCATTTCCTGTGGTGCCTTTTTCATGAGTCCCAAACCTCTGCAGGAACAGTCCCCTTGAGCCGGAACTCCCTATGTATCTGGTGGCCACCATGTCTCCTTCCACCCTTCACGGCGTCGACACCCCGTCCAGGGTCCTCCACCCTCTGCAATGCCGACCCACCAGCCCCCCTACTGTCAGAGGTTGACAGCAGCTCTAACAGCTTCAGCCAAGCCCTAACACCCTGTCCAGGGTCCTCCACCCTCTCCATGGCCGACCCACCAGCCCCTGTAGTGTCGGAGGTTGGCAGAGGCTCTACTAGCTCCAGCCGAGCCCTAACACCCTGTCCAGGGTCCTCCACCTCCTCCAAGGCCAACTCATATGACTCCTCGCTGTTGGAGTCTGGCGGCAGCTCCACCGACTCCTGCCAAGCCACCACACACTCCCCTCCCACAGGGCCCTTCCCCCGGTTCCAACGATCGGGGTGCGGCCCAGAAGTGTTGGTGACGGCCTCCACGGAACACAGTCCAAGACACTGGTACCCCGCCAGGAACCTAGAAACAAAGTGCAGTGCTGCAGGGACCGGAGTTGACAAAGGCTGGAATCTTGGCAGAGCTCTCCTTGCAGACCTGGCCCATTGGCACTGGGCAAATAACTCCACGCACCTCCGCACGTCATTTCTCAGATGGGGACACCAAAATTGACAGGAGGCCAGGCACAACGTCTGAAAAAAACTCCAATGTTCTCGATGCAGAAGCGCCATGAACCTGAGAGAGCACCCGTCGACGGATGTGCCCTGCGGGAACATAGAACCAGCCCTGATACTTCAAAAGATCCCCTTCCAAAGTCCATGGGGACGCTGGCCCTACTTCCGCCTTTCATCGCTCCACCCAGTCATCACCCCGCTGCGCATCCCATATCAGAGACTGCATGCTCACGGGATGACAAATGGCAGCGCAGGATGCAACGGGTAGAACAGTCCGAGGTGGAAGCGAGTTCGCAGGGTCAGAGTTCTCTACTTTACTAGGCAGGACATCCTCCCTGGGATTCCACACCCCCCGAATGAACGTTACCTTGTGCGAACGGGGTATCACAGCCGCACAAACGTGCTGGTTGTCCGACATGATAGTGCGTTGCTGAGGGATGGCTGCAGTCTGCACAACCCTTCTGTTCTTCTTGGGGCAACTCCCTGCCAGGTGTCCAAGATCCCCACAGTAGAAGCACAATTCCTCAGCACGTCGCCTGTCCATCTCAGTACGTGACACTCTAGGTCTGACAGCACCCAACTCCATGGGCTCCTCCCAGTCCACTGCAGTCCCTTGCTGAACCGGCATGCTGGTGGTCTCCTGGAATGCACGGCGAGGCCTTCGCCTCTGCAGCCGGGCGTCTATCCGAAGGCACAAGTGAACCAACGCGTCGAATGTCGGTGGCCTGTCCACCATCGCCAGTTCATCCTGCAAGGCCTCAGACAATCCATCCTGTAACGTGTCCATTAGAGCTGGTTGATTCCACGTGGAATCCTGGCTACACAGCCAGAATTCACTAACATAGTCCTGCAATGAACCACTCCCCTGCTGCAGTGACTTCAGACTTCTAGCTGATGTTTCCCCCTTGATAGGATCTTCAAACATCCATTTAAAGTACTGACAACAGCCCTGGAAGTCATCCAACAAAGGGCTCGGCTGAGTTAACAAGGGGGTAGCCCAACGGGCAGCTGTGCCTGAAAGCAAACTGATAATGAATCCCACCTTCGTCTGGTCAGTGGGAAAGTCTTCCGCTCTCAAACTCAGGAACAGCTGGCATTGTCCCAGAAATGCAGCAAACATGGCCAGACTACCATCATATTTATCTGGCATGGCTACTGGGCACTTCCTCCTTGGCTGGGGGGGGGGGTTGCAGCTCTCTGCAGCTGTGTAATTTGGTCTGCAAAAACCGCTATTTGTTGAACCATTTGCCTATTTTCAGCAATTAATTGCTCCATAATTAATCAAATGGAGGCTTGTCGGGCAGAAGTCAATCTGTTCTGGCCCCCACTTAGCCTGAACCAAAACTAAAGTCACACAAAGCTTGCCAAAAGAAAGCCTTTATCAGTCTCGGCTCACACTGGCTGCGAGCCCAAAATAAACATAGATAAAGTCTCTTGCAACAAGGGTTACGCAGCAGAATGCAGAAACAAAACTCTTACAGCACCAAGTTTTCAAGAAGCAAAATCACTTATCCAAGTGTCTCACCAACTCAAACAGGAACGGAACTGAATTCTCCATAAACGAACGACGAACCAGGAACTAATGAATGAACGTTGACTTCTGCAACCAGGGCGTGGCACGATACGAGCCCCAGCTGCATTGTTATTCCTGCATCCCGACTCAACTCACAGCAAACTTCTGCTGAGTCACAACAGAGTGCGACCTGGAATCCCCTCCACTGAGTGCAGAAGCAGAAGTGGATGGGGGCCCAGACTCGTCTCCCGTCCTGGAATGGTACACATGGCCTGCTGGGAAGAATGGGGGCCATGGGGGAGGGGGCTCTACAGGGATGGGGGGATGTAGAAGCATTTCGGTTATGACTGAGAGGGGCAGATATGATGGGAGCTGTAGGGCTAGCCATTACTGGGGAAGAAGGACTCGCTACATTACAGCGATTCCTTGTTCCGGCCCCTCAGGCTCAACTCAAGGACCTGGTGGCAGAGGAGATCAGGGCCCTAGTCTCAGGTTGCTGCTGCTAAATGCCAGGTCGGTTGTGAACAAAGCTCCCCTCATCCGGGATTTAATATTAGATGAGGAGGCAGACCTGGCATGTATAACCGAAACCTGGCTGGGCTAAGAGGGAGGAGTCCCCCTGTCAGAAATGTGCCCAGATAGGTTCCAGGTGCTCCACCAACCACAACACCAGAAAACGGGTGGGGGAGTAGCAGTTATCATCCGAAGGTTGTTAGTTCCTCGCAGGATCCCTGCCCCAGAGATTGTGGGGTGTGAGTCTCTCATCTTGAAGTTGGACCTAGGGGTTCAATTGGGCTTGCTGTTGACCTACCTACCTCCCAGCTGCATCACGACAGCCCTGCCTGTGCTGCTAGAGGTAGTAGCCAGGTTGGCGGTGGAGTTCCCCAGACTAATGGTACTGGGAGACTTTAATCTGCCGTCTCTTGGTGAACTCTCAGATGGGGCACAGGAGTTCATGGCTTCCATTACAACCATGGACTTGACCCAGGTAGTTCAGGGTCCAACTCATAGAGCAGGACACACGCTTGACCTTGTATTTCTCTCGGGGCAGTGGAGACGTGATCTCAAGTTAAGGGGAATAGAGACCTCGCCCTTGTCTGGGCAGATCACTCCTTGCTGGTGCTTGACTTCAGGATGCTACTCCCCCATTGCAGGGAGGTGGAGCCGACTAAGTGGTTCCGCCCCAGGCACCTGATGGACCCGGAGGGAGTCCATCAGGTGCCTGGGGCGGAACCCCAGAGGGAGCTTGGAGAGATACCTGACTCCCTTGTCCGCAATCCGACCGAGTCTTTAGTCACTGCCTGGAACGTTGCGGCGGCTGAAGCATTGGATTGGATTGCGCCTTTGAGGCCTCTCCGTGGCAGTGGATCCAGGAGGGCACCTTGGTTTACCGAGGAACTCCGGGAGATGAAGCACCAAAAGAGACGCCTAGAGTGACGTTGGAGGGCTAGTAACTCTAAATCTGATCGATCACTATTAAGAGCCTTTATCAGGACTTACCTAGAGGCGATACGGATGGCAAAATGTACGCATTTTCCCGCTCTTATTGCATCCATGGAATCTCGCCCAGCTGCCCTGTTTAGGGTGACCCGCTCCCTTCTGAAAGATGAGGAGGCGGGGAAACCCCTGCAGGGAAGAGCTGAGGAGTTTGTTCAGTTTCTGTCGGATAAAATCACTCAGATTCGGACAGACCTGGACTCCGCTTGGGCAGTACCAGCTGAGATGCCGAGGGTTAGTCTTAATCGGATTTTCTGGGATGAGTTTGAATTTGTCACCCCTGAGAAAGTGGACAAGGCCATGGGAGCGATGAGTGCCTCCACCTGTTAATTGGACCCGTGCCCCTCCTGGCTGGTTTCGACCAGCAGAGAGGTGACATGAGGCTGGCTCCAGGCGATTACTAATGCATCTTTGCAGGAGGGGTCTTTCCCACAACCATTAAAGAAAGCAGTGGTAAGACCCCTCCTCAAGAAGCCTTCCCTGGACCCAGCTATTTTGAAAAACTATCGTCCTGTCTCCAACCTTCCTTTGTTGGGGAAGGTTGTTGAGAAGGTGGTGGCGCTTCAACTCCGACAGACCTTGAATGAAACAGATTATCTAGATTCCTTTCAGTCCGGTTTCAGGCCTGGGTACAGCACGGAAACCGCTTTGGTCTCCCTGACTGATGATCTCTGGCGGGCCAGGGATAGAGGACATTCCTCTATCCTGGTGCTTCTTGACCTCTCAGCGGCCTTCGATACCATCGACCATGGTATCCTTCTGCGATGCCTAGGGGAGGTGGGAGTGAGATGCACCGTTTTACAGTGGTTCTCCTCTTACCTCTCTGACAGGTCGCAGTCGGTGTTGGTCAGGGGGCAAAGGTCGACCCCTAGGCCCCTCAAATGTGGTGTGCCACAGGGTTCGGTCTTGTCCCCCCTCCTATTTAACATCTACATGAAGCCGCTGGGTAAGATTATGCGACAGCACGGGGTGAAGTACCATCAATATGCAGATGATACTCAACTGTATCTTTCTGCCCCGTGCCAGCTCAGTGTAGCGGCGGATGTGATGTGCCGATGCCTGGAGACTGTTAGGATCTGGATGGGGGTGAACAAACTTGTGCTCAATCCCAATAACACTGAGTGACTTTGGCTGCTGCCCCTGAAGGACAGCTTAGACAGTCCATCCTTAACCCTGGGGGGGATGGGTGACAATTTACGCCCCTCAGAGAGGGCTCGCAATTTGGGAGTCCTCCTGGATTCACAGCTGAAATTGGAACATCATCTGTTGGCTGTGATCAGGGGGGCCTTTTTCCAAGTTGGTCTGGTGCACCAATTGCGGCCCTATCTGGACCGGGAGGCGCTTCTAACGGTCACTCATGCCCTTGTCACCTCGAGGCTGGATTATTGTAATGCGCTCTACATGGGGCTACCCTTGAAAAGTGTTCGGAGACTGCAGTTAGTCCAGAATGTGGCCACGCAAGCGATATTGGGTGCACCGAGGTACACCCACATTACACCTGTCCTCCACGAGCTGCACTGGCTACCAATTGGTCTCCGGATGCAATTCAAGGTGTTGGTTATTACCTTTAAAGCCCTACATGGCTTAGGGCCAGCGTACCTTCGAGACTGCCTACTGCCACATAGCTCCCAGCGGCCAGTAAGACCCCGCAGATTGGGCCTCCTTCAGATACTGTCAGCCAGGCAGTGTCAGCTGGCGGGCCCCCGGAGGAGAGCCTTCTCTGTGGCTGCTACGACTCTTTGGAATCAGCTACCACCAGAGATCCGGACCATACCCACTCTCATGGCCTTCAGGAAAGCTGTTAAAACCTGGCTGTTCCAGCAGGCCTGGGGCACTTGACCTCACTGTTGAGGTCCAGCCCCGATTAGAATGAATTTATGTGGTGTTGCGATTTTAAACCGTTTTTTCCCCTTTTTTTCTCTTTGTTGTAAGCCGCCCGGAGTCCTTCGGGATTGGGCGGCATATAAATTTTATAAATAAATAAATAAATAAATAAATAAATAAATAAATAAATAAATAAAGGCACAAATCTTAACAAACAAACCACATGGTTACATAGAAGACAAAGAGACAAACAGACAAGAGAAAAAAGAAACCCCAACATTTTCCCCTTTTCTTTTAAGTACCTTAAGTGCCAAATTAGTTTTCCTGTATTATCTTTCAGCAAAGCCCATTTTCCATATAGTTTCCTTGCCTTCTTTCCCGGGCTTCAAGGAAATCTCCGAGGGCATTTTTTTGTGGCACCCACGAGCTAACGCTTCCCATGACCCATTACATGCAGGGCTCACTTTGGCTTAGCCGGGTGACCATCCACCCCATAAGTTTCAGGGAAAAAAAGATTCTGGGAAGGACTTCAATTCCCCCATTAAGTATTTGGTCCCTTCCTCTTGGGGAATCACCTGGGTTTAGGATAAAAAAGGTGATCCTTGAGGACCCTAGGCCCCTCTTGCACTTAGTATCAGGTACCTCTACTCTTTTCACTCACAATAGGCCTTTGCTTTCACAGGACAATAGCAACAACAAAATTTTCATTCATTTTTCCATCCATTTTCACACACACTCTCCTTTCCCTAACAGAAGGTCCTGTGCTCTGGCCTGACCCTAATACTTTCCAGGCTCTTGGTAAAACACACAGAGGAACCAAGATCCAGCTGTGATCAGGAGAAGGATCCACACATGCAGGCATACACACATTTCCCATGCTTTAAAATTAAAGTTTAGAGAATTAAAATTTAGAGGTACTCACCTTCTTTCCAGGCAGCCTTTGAGCTCAAACTCAAAACCCCTTTAAAACCTAGATCCAATGGTTAAGGCCAAGATAAAGTCCACCCACAGACTCAATGGGGTCTGTGCCGGCATGGGAGGCTTACCTGGGCCATATCCATTTGTTAGGCTAGCTTGGAGTCCCATCTGTGGGGGTGCCAGTTGTTGAAAGAAATGTCCTTCTGGGTTCAGCTCCAAGTTGGGAAGAAGACACTGGAGACATGGAGGCTGCTTGGACAGATGGTTTATTGTTGGACAGAGCCACATGGCTTGAGCCCTGAAAAGAAAAGGTGATCACATGCTTCAATGTTGGTGAAGAAGAAGAGAAGTGCTGAAGGAGGGGCTTGCTAGGCTTTTTATACCCTGTTTAGTCCCACACCTCTCTGTTTCCTGTTCCTGTGTAAGAAATGTATTCTGATTGGTTGTCAGACTCCCATGGTGCCATGCAGGGGGCTACTCTCTAGGCTGTTTTGAATCCAGGTATGAGTTCTCAGATGCCATGTGGAGAGTTGAGTAAAAGGCCAATATTATCATGCCTTAATCCCATCACTCTGGAGTTGAACAGAAAACTCTTTATTATGTAAAGTGGACTAGCTCAGGCTTTAATGGCTCATTGACAAAGGGGATGGGCAGGAAGCTGCAGGCAGCTATTCTATCTTTTAAAACATGTTTCTTCCTTTTTCACATCCAGAGAAATATTCTGCCTTTTCAATATTTCCTAGGATATTTCATTTTTCTGGGAGAGGGCTGGATGATAACTTCCCACAGAAGTATGGTTCATAATTTGACTTAAAAATCATACAATATGTTCCTTATTTTGGAGTTCTTTGTGTGGTGGGTTTAATGGATGCACACATTCAAATCCTCCAGATACGAAGCTTCTTTGATTAACTTGGAAAAGTCGGTCATTATCTCTCTCAGCATACTTTCCTCATAGGATAAAGGTAAAAGTGGAAGCTTACAATATGTTGTTTTTAACTCTGTGGAGGAAAAATGGGTTTAGGTATAATCAATAACAGTCCTGAATTAGTAAAAGCCAATTTGCGTTTGACATTAAGGATATGTGAGTGCTTGTTCTCAATTTTAATGTTTTAAATAACAATCTTGTAAAAGGATTACATGGAAAGGATCACCATCCCAAAACACACAGAGATGTTTGGGGGAGGGGGAAGCAAATCTTTCTTATTTATTAATTTTTAAAAATGTTAAAACTACTACTATAACCCATCTTTAAATCCCAACTGAGCCTCTAAGAGACTGACAGAAAGAAAGGGCACATGAAAATAAAATCAGAAAATTACCAGCTATTGTTAAAACCTCAGAGAGTGGAATAAACCCTGTGGAAAGAAAGTGTGATTGAATTAGAATCATATTTTTCCCCAGTGTGTATACGGTACTGTTTTTGAAAAAGAAATAGAGTCCATTTCTAGGTTGGGCAGTTGGGATTTGTGTTTTTAGAATCAGAGTGCTTTTTTCTCTTCACAGCACAAGCTTTAACACAAGTAGTATATTACATTAACTCAGACTGTTTGGATACTTTATGTTTCAACATATTGTGTGAATTCATGGAACGGACTTTCTTCAACAAACTCTAGTTAAATTAAGCCCAGTAAATGTGCCTGGGATTCATCTGAAAAGTTCACCAGGAGAACCTGAGCACAATAATCCTTTGCCCGCACTGCTTCCTAAGGCAGCCTTCAAGCGTTGCTATCTTTCACTCTCAAGGCAGAATGCATATAGCTGGCAGTTACCCTAACTAGTAGGAAAACTGAGAAAGGTATGACACGATAGCTTAGCTTTCCCTAATCTGATGCTGGATTTGAATGTCTGTGCCTCCCAGTGAGCAAAATATTCAATGTGTTTAATATGAAGAAAGATCCTTGATTTAAAAAAAATGAGAAAGATACCTGGCTAAAGGAAGCTCCAAGGATACTTTTAAAAAATGAGCTGTCCCCATTCATCAGATAAGTGAAGGTCTCAGAGAAAGGAGGAGGAAGAAAGTGTATCCATTCAGAATCAAAATAGAACTGGAAGGGACCTTGGAGGTCTTCAAGTCCAACCCTATACCCAGGAGTGGGCTGCTCTGGGTTTGCCCAGGTACGGGCGATCATCTAGAAAAAATTCTGTATGGTTTGGTGAACCCCCAAATCCTACTTTTGGCTGGCCCCTCCCCCTCCTCTCCCCTCTCAGGAGTCTCCACCTGGCCTGTTTTGGATGCCAGGTAAATGCAGGGCCTGCATGGGACTCAGGCAGGGTGAAAAACAGGCCTCCTAGAGGCTCTGGAAGGCTGGATGGCTCATTTCCGGCCTCCAGGGAGCTTCCGGAGCCCGGAAGAGGCTGTTTTCACTCTCCAGAGGCTCAATGAAAGCCGCTGGAGCCAGGAGAGGGCAAAAATGTCCCCCCCCACCATGGTGGAGGAGACTGACTAGGCCATGCCCACCATGGCCATGCCCACCCAACAACCGGGCTGAGAACCCGTTGCTAAAATTTTTGAAGCCCACTCCTGCCTATACCTTTTCAGACTAGTGGCTCTACAGTTTCTTCTTAAAAATCTCCAGTGATGGAGCACCTACAACTTCTGAAAGCAAGCTGTTCCACTGGTTACTTGTCCTCACTCTTAGGAGATTTCTCCTTAATTTCAAGGTGCTTCTCTCCTTGATTAGTTTCCATCCATTGTTTCCTGTCTTGCCTTCTGGTGCTTTGGCAAATAAGTTGACATCATCTTCTTTGTGGTAACCCTGAACTTTTTCATTCATTGGCTACTTCATTCAAACAATTCATTCATTATTCAATTCATTCCCTGAATTTATTTGGCCCACTGAACCATGAGGGTGATTCACATAACAATTAGATGGCTCGTACCCCTGAGCTGGACAATCTTAGCCCATGTGGCAGAGAATGCTGAACTGAATAGGTCTTGCCAGATCGAGCAGAATTCTTCTTACATTCTAATGTAACATGCGCCATAAAGATGTGTGTGCAGGTGCACACTTGCAATGTGTACATGTGAATGGTGAATGCAGGGCCTAAAGCAAGGAAGAGATATTCATGGTAGAATTTTATTTAAATCCAATGTTTATTCCTATTCTAAACAAAAAAGCAGAAAGAAGAAAACAGCAGTGTTAGCTACCTGCACAGCAATGCCCATAGCATTAAGGATGCTGGCTTTTTGCAACGTGAGGATTTCCCTTCACTGGGGAAATCAATACCTGCCTTTCAGGGCACCTTCGAGATGCTTTTTTCTGGCTGAACAAACAACTCAAGTAAAGAGACAGGCACTCTTGGTCTAAAATACTTATATTCTAATAGTATAATTGATGTTGTATAGATTTGGCATGAAGAATTAATTGCTAATGAAAACAGGCTGCTAGAGTGCAGTTTTCACGCTATGTCTTATGTGCATTTTAGGAGACTGCCAGAAAAATTCTTTTTCCCAAATCATAAATGGGGTAATTTGTTGCATTTTTAAAGCCATTCGTCCTGAGAGATTATGAATGTATATTGCCTAAGGTTGTATTCCATCATTACAAAAGTGCTAGAATCCTTCTTAAAGTTTGTTTTACCTGTAGAAGCACTGGGAATTTTATCTCCTACATGAAATTCAACAACATTGGCATTTTGACATTTGAGAGAGTCTTTTGGTTTTGTCAGCCACAGGAAGAAAAAAAATTAGAGGAACAACTTCTTTTTAATAATGTAGCCAGTAATTCTGCTTATCCGTTTGCCCTGACTGCAGGATGCCTTTTGATATTGTGTATAGATATTTCTTCACAAAGCATAGCGTATCTTCCTGACAATGATTAATTCGTGTTCAAAATATACTTTTACATTTCATTCTTTTTTCCCCCTCTTGAATCAGTGAATCAGGAAGAATCCATTTGCAGTGGAATGCTGTACAAATCTCTTTAAATGAGAGTTAATGAGTTGATCAAGTTACATTACGTTCTTCAGCTTCGTAGACCATGGTCTACTAGAAGGATTGTTTTAGGTCATTTCTGGATTCCTAAACTAGTAAGAGATTATGCCTAATTTTCGTCCTCCTCCTCAATTTTAATTTGCATTTAAGTGCATGCCCATCTTTTAGGTCACGTTTTAGTACAGCTTCTATCCATTAATAGGTTAAAATCAAGTAGGATTCACTTTGTTATTTTTATAGGAATATTTAATTGAAATTAAATTAATCCAATTATTTGATAGAAGCAATGATGATGTCAGCTTCTGCTTTGCTGTTGCTTCAGCTGCCATGAAACGGGGAGGGAGGGCATGGTATTTGGGTGGGGTTACTCGATGTGCTGGAGGAATGTTCTGGAGTTCACTGGATGGTCAGACTACGCATGCGTGGGTGTTTCCCGCCTGGACTAACAGCACCGACATTCCATCTTCGTGATGCCTTTTGAAGTTATCTCACACCTGACACTTGAAGGACTTATGATTGGCCTAGGCCTATGATGCCAGGGGGTGTGGAATGGCCTATTCTATATATCAACTGCTTTCACGCCTAATTAATCAGACTTCGCTATGCAACCGCTCTCTAACCATTTTTAATTAGTAAAAGTACATTTGATTTTCCACGCATGGAGTCTCATGGTCTTTCTTTCCTAATTATTAAATGGAGAGGTGCTGACAAGTAGCGAAGTCTCAAAATCACCTTTCCAGGAGATCACCATCTACCGTGGAGGGTGCAAATGTCTTCGCCAGCCAGCGAAAGAAAGGAGGAAGAACTCCCCGCCGAACTCTTGCTTCATGAGGATTTGTCTCAACTGCAGATATCAAGCCCGGCTGACCCACCTCCCCCCCGGTGGTCCACCTCGATAGGACAAAGAGAGGAGGAACCAGGCTGGGATGCGGGGGTTACCCGAAGGAAACACCAGGAAAGACCGCTGGAGGCGGGAGCCGAAAGAAGACCCCAGGAGGGAGATCAACCTGATTACTTGGGACAAAGGTACTTTGGGCAAATATGTGGGGAAGATGAAGAGGTCAGGAGGGGTTGGGAGCGAGAAAACCCACACGCTGATTCACCCCCCCTCGAGCTGACTCACCCCCTCCTGCTGGGCCTTTTGCCAGACTAGGGGGGCCACCTCCCAGAAGACGCAGAATGGCAAAAATACTCCCCCTGCCTGTGAGATATGATGGAAGCCCTGCGAAACTGGGGTCTTTTATCATGCAAGTTTATAATTACATGGAGATCTACGGCCCAGATTTTGAATCAGATACCATGAAGATAAGGATGATTTTATTATCCTTAGACGGTGAAGCGTCTGACTGGAGTACTGGTTTACATCAATCGCTTTCCCCCCTCCTGAGGAATTTCAATAGGTTTATGGAGGCTTTCAAAAGATGCTTTGATGACCCCCTTACTGAGAAACGAAGCAAGTTAAAATTTATAACCCTCGAGCAGGACGACAGACCGGTGTCCCAGTATATTCAAGAGTTTCAACACCTTTCCCAGTACATGAGGGGGTGGGGTGAAGATGCCCTTTTGGACAAATTTGCTTTGGGCTTGGATGAAGATATCTATCAGCAATGTGTCAATCGAAATCTCCCCAAGCGCTTAACCGTTTGGTTTGAACACGCTGCTGACATCGAGCTGGATTTAACGAGGCTCCGTTATGCGAGAGAGGAGAGACAGAGAAAGAAGGAGAAAGCTACTAAAACCACCACCACCCTAGCCGGAAAGCCCCGTTCGGAGGAAAGGGCGAGGGGAGGGGTGGCTCCTCGGGGAAATCAAGGCCAGTGACGTGTTTTCGTTGCGGCAAATTAGGCCATCGCGCTCCCGACTGCCGTGCTAAATTGCCCTCAACCTCCCAAACCCCATCCAAACGGGAGGAGAGGTCTGGCAAGTCCTCCGACAAGAGAAGGAAGGAAGCTGCCTTCGCTGTGGATTCCAGACCCCCTCGCTTCAGCCAGGCCTTAGAGGGAGAAGCGGACGGCCCCCCCCCAGCTCTTCTGATGACTCAGATGATGACACATCGCCTCGCTGGGTGAGTTCAAACAAGGGCCCCATGCTAATCCCCATAGAATTAAAAGTTCCGCCTGATGGGGAACCGGAATCCCTTCACGCCTTACTTGACTCAGGGTGTTCCCGGTCAATGATCAATCCTGCTATGGTGGAAAAGTTGGGCCTCAAATTACGTACTTTAAAAACCCCCATTGTCTTTTGCCAAATAGATGGATCCATCGCGGCCCCCCCCCCGCTCATTTCTTTACTGAGCCCTTGGAAATGAAAATGGGTTCCCACACAGAACTAATCTCATTCATTGTGGCGCCTGGGATGGACAGGCCTCTCATTTTGGGCCTACCTTGGCTTCAGAAATGGAACCCTCGCATAAATTGGAGGGAAGGCTGGTTACGCATTCGCACGAAAGAGCCTCCGGAGGGGGAGGGCGTTCCTGAGAAACCTGTTAATTGCAATCCTGAGGTGGCCGCCAGAGGGCAGGAGAGGATTGAAGGAGAGGAAAAGATTCCTAAAGTGTATTGGGACCTAAGGGGGGTTTTCAGTGAGAAGTCTTCCGACAAACTTCCAGCCCACAGACCTACTGATTGCTCTATTGACATTCTACCCGGGGTTAAACTACCAAAACCCCAAATATACTCCATGTCACCCAGGGAGATGGAAGAAATGCGGAATTTCATAGATAAAAATTTGGAACAGGGATTCATTGAACCTGCTCGTCCCAAGGTGGCTGCCCCTGTACTTTTCCGTGAAAAGAAAGATGGCTCTCTCCGATTATGTGTTAATTTTAAAAATTTGAACGGGATATCGGCCCAAAATGTATACCCGCTTCCATTAATGAAGGACATGTTGGCCCAGTTGGGGAAGGGCCGCATTTTCACTAAATTGGACCTCAGGGAAGCTTATTATAGGGTCCGCATAAAGGAGGGAGATGAATGGAAGACTGCTTTCAACTGCCCTCTTGGTTGCTTCCAGTTCCGGGTCATGCCTTTTGGCCTGCAGGGGGCCCCTGCAGTTTTCATGCAATTAATCAACGAGATCTTGCATGACCACCTCTACAAAAGAGTTATCGTATATTTGGACGATATCCTTATCTATAGTCGCTCCTATGACGAACATGTCGCACTGGTGCGCACTGTTTTGAAAAAACTCAGAGCTGCTGATCTTTATGCCAAATTATCCAAGTGTGAGTTTCACCAAACTAAGATTGACTACCTTGGATATCGCATCTCTCCAGCTGGCATTGAAATGGACCCTGAAAAGGTGAGGGCGGTCACTGAGTGGGACGCGCCTAGAACTCGTAGACAATTGCAAAAATTTTTGGGTTTTGCTAATTTCTACCGTCAATTCATTCCTTCTTTTGCCAAAATTGCGCTTCCTATAACTAATTTGCTGAAATCCAGGGGTGGTCCTAAACCTAAGCCTAGCAAGCCTCTTGACTGGACCATGGACTGCCAAGCGGCTTTCGAGAAACTGAAACGCCTTTTTGCTGCGGAGCCGGTGCTGAAGCATCCCGACATGGACAAGCCTTTCGTCGTCCAAGCTGATGCCAGCGACGTCGCTGTTGGGGCCGTCTTGCTGCAATCCAACGACCAAGGTAACCTGCAACCTTGCGCGTACACCTCCCGCAAACTCACTGACACTGAGAGGCGTTGGGCAGTTTGGGAGAAAGAAGCGTTTGCGGTACGGTGGGCCCTGACCACATGGCGCCATTTTCTGGAAGGCGCTAAGCACCCTTTCGAGGTGTGGACTGACCACAAGAATCTGGAGGCTTTGAGGACACCGCGCCGTCTCTCCCCCAAACAAATGCGGTGGGCACAACATTTCAACCGGTTCAATTTCACACTCAAGTACATCCCTGGGGGGAAGAATTTCATGGCGGACGCCTTGTCCAGACTCCCTCAATACAACTGCTCTAAACTGAGCATCATGCAACTGGTGGTTCCCACTTCCAGCCTGGCGGCTCCGGTGGTTACTCGCCAGCAGGCACGAGCAAAAGTGGACGTGCCTCAAGATTTTATTTCTGACCTCAAACTTGCCCTTCCCCAGGATGACTGGTTCCAGAAGTATCAGGATGAGTGCACAATGACGGACGAATTGCCATGGATCGGCGCCAAATTGTATGTCCCCACCTCCCTTCGTCCCGTTGTCCTCCAACGTGCTCACGACTCCAAATTGGCGGGTCACCTCCTGGGAAACCGCAGGGATTGCTCCAGTCTGTCGCCCGACCTGTTGCCCCTTGGAAGGAGATCTCTATGGACTTTATTGTTGAGCTCCCCGAGAGCCAGGGGCACACCGTCATTTGGGTCGTTACGGATTTGTTTTCGAAACAAGTTCATTTCGTCCCCTGCCACAAAATTCCTTCCGCTAAGGCGCTGGCTAAACTCTTCATTTCCCACATTTACCGTTTGCATGGAGTGCCTGATCGCATCATCTCCGATAGGGGTGTCCAGTTCACCTCAGTGTTCTGGAAGGAATTTCTCAAACGTATTGGCTCCGCCCAGGACCTTAGCTCCACCTACCATCCTCAGACTAATGGCGCTTGCGAGAGGACTAATTCTGTTCTTGAACAATATTTACGTTGTTTCATCAATTATCAACAAGATGATTGGGTGGACTTATTGCCACATGCTGAGGTGGCCTACAACAATTCTGTCCATTCCAGCACTGGTTTCACGCCTTTCCGGGTGGTGTATGGTCAAGATTTTGTTCCTATTCCTGAATTGCCTCGTGACCAGCCGCAAGTTCCGTCCGTCGCTGACTGGAGCGAACGTCTCAGCCGTATTTGGCCTTTGACCCTGACAACTCTGGATGCTGCACATCGTGCCCATAAAAAACAGGCGGATAAAAGGCGTACACAGCCATATGAATACCGGGAGGGTGACTTGGTTTATTTATCCACGAAGTTTCTTCGCACCACGCAGAAGTCCAAAAAGTTGGGACCAAAATATGTGGGTCCGTTCCCTATCGTGAAGGTCATCAATCCTGTCTCTGTTCGCTTGCACTTGCCCAAGCACCTTCACCGGGTTCACCCGGTATTCCACATTAACCTCATTAAACCTGTTCGTGTTTCACATTTACGTCCACCTGATGACCCTCCGCCTGCTCCTTTGCTGATCGATGGTGAACGGCATTTTGAAGTTCGTCAAATACTTGATTCCCGCAAGCGGCGTAATCGCATCCAATACTTGGTGGCTTGGAAGCATTTTCCTCCCTCTCATACGGAATGGCTTGACAACTCCCATGTTCGTGCCCCCCGGCTGCTTCAGAAGTTTTATGATGCTTATCCGGACAAGCCTTAATTTTTCTCTTTTCCCCTCCCTGTTTCTTTTTGTGTTTTGTTGTTCGTCTGTTTGTTTGTTTGTTTGTTTTTTAGGCCTGTACGCCTTTTTCCGGGGGACAGCCGGATGTCAGCTTCTGCTTTGCTGTTGCTTCAGCTGCCATGAAACGGGGAGGGAGGGCATGGTATTTGGGTGGGGTTACTCGATGTGCTGGAGGAATGTTCTGGAGTTCACTGGATGGTCAGACTATGCATGCGTGGGTGTTTCCCGCCTGGACTAACGGCACCGACATTCCATCTTCGTGATGCCTTTTGAAGTTATCTCACACCTGACACTTGAAGGACTTATGATTGGCCTAGGCCTATGATGCCAGGGGGTGTGGAATGGGCTATTCTATATATCAACTGCTTTCGTGCCTAATTAATCAGACTTCGCTATGCAACCGCTCTCTAACCATTTTTAATTAGTAAAAGTACATTTGATTTTCCACGCATGGAGTCTCATGGTCTTTCTTTCCTAATTATTAAATGGAGAGGTGCTGACAGATTAGACATCCAGTATTATAGGATTGGTGGGATGGATTTGTGTTGTGCCAAGGTTTCCCTTCTGTGCCCTGAGACATCTAACCACCAGCTAGCCCCATCTGCAAATTAAATAGATAAATTAGTGAGAAAATACAGAAAAGCAAACTGATATATCAGGGGCAGAATAGGTCACTGGTATTAGATATTGTTGGTAGAGCTTTCTCTATCATATAATCTCTTGCCCCAGTTCAGGAGACCTTAACAAATGGAACTTATATATTGCTCCATAGTGCCTTACAGCCCTCTCTACATCATTTACAAAGTCAGCATATTGCCCCCAGCAATCTGAGTCCCCATTTTACCAACCTCGGAACAATGGAAGGCTGAGTCAACCTCAAGCTCGTCAGGATCAAACTCCAGACTGTGGGCACACTTTGCCTGCAATACTTCACTTAACCAACATGCCATCAGTGCTAGACCTTTTGCTAATACATCTCAAAATGACAAACCTCTTCTCCCTTTTCTGTTTCTTTTCTTTTCTTTCTCTTTTGCTTATTATTTAGCCTTGAAAAAAAGTCTAGAACACTGTCTTGCCATTTTAACGACTCCATTTATATTCTGGGTATGTTTACTGGAAATTCTGAAATTTCCAGTATAGCATACGGAGAACAGTTTGTTTAGATTTTTCTGAATTCTGCCAATGAGCTATATAGCATTAGAATGCAACCATTTCTTGAAAAAATGTTGTTGATAATTATTGAATTCAATTTCAGCATCTTATTGGCTTTGAATATTTTAGATATTCTCATATTCTTCTAAGTCTGCCTTCCCAGACCTGGGGCATTAGGAACGCATGAAAAAAAAACTTCTATTTTTGGCATGGCATAACTGTGCCCCCTACAACTTCTGGTAAATTGACTCCATGGTGAGAATCTGAAGACATGGAATTCATCTTTTCTTTCCCTCAAAGACTGTCTCATATGTCTTTTTAGGAAATGGCATAATTATGACAACTAGTTACTGTTTTTAGCAATCAACTGTGTCTTAAGAAGATGGATTTATCTGCAAGATAATGTTCTAATCAGCTTACTATGACATAAGAGATGAAACAGTTTGATTAATTGGTGATATGATAATATTGTTGAACTCCCAAAGAATCTGGCTTTCACATATCCTCCACATTCTATGGAATTAAAGAAAATAATAAAATGGGAGAGGCCCGGTTTGATGTAGTGGTTAATGCATCAGGCTTGAAACCAGGAGACTATGAGTGTCTGACCTTAAGCAGAAAGCCAATCAGTTGATCTTGGGCTTGTCACTTTCTGTCAGTCCTTGGAAGGAGATAATGGAAAACTTCAGAAAAATATTTCCAAGAAAATTGCAGAGAGTTGCCCAGGCAGTTGCCAATGGTCAAGATTGTGTGTGGTGTGTGTGTGTGTGTCCGTGTGTCCGTGTGTGTGTGTGTGTGTGTGTGTATGCACCAGTGGTGGAATTCAAATTTTTTACTACCTGTGGGTGTAGCTTGGTGGGCGTGACATGGCTTGGTGGGTGTGGCAGGGGGGAAGGAAAAATATCCATTCCCTCCCCACTCCAGAGGAAGGTTACTGCAAATTCCCCATTCCCTCACGATCAGCTGGGACTCGGGAGGCAGAAAATAGATGGGGGCGGGGCCACTCAGAAGTGGTTCTCTGAACTACTCAAAATTTCTGCTACCGGTTCTCCAGAACTGGTCAGAACCTGATGAATACCACCTCTGGTGTGCGTGCATGCGTGCAAACACACCCAAAGTAGAAGAGAGACATGCCTACAAACATCTGAACAGGAAGCCCAGATTATTTTTCTTCAGCTACACTTTTTCAAAAGACCCTTGAACATATGCTAAGATTTTATTCAAGCAGGTTATATGTATCTAGTGTATTTAAACTGATTGTACTAAATTTATTTGGAATTCAACATGTATGATTGTTATGCTCCCTTATTTTTCCTTTATTTCTTTTTCCCCTCCAAAATTCCTTGTTATATTTTGACTTATTTTGTTTAAAAAAGGATTTTCACATTAAAACTTTTGTTTTGCTGCACCTTTGTGTTTTCAGAGAATTCCCACACTTTTGCTATTTCCTGTATTTCAGAATTTTACCAGGAGAACTCACTTCCATTTTTCCTAGAGGTAGACCAGAAAGAGAAGTCTTTGGTGATAGAAGTATGCAGACTAGAATGTATCAGTCAACTAATGGAAGCCCTCCTATCCTTATCCTTTAGTAGGAAATTTATGAAAGAAAGAGACTGCCAGTGAGATTAAAATCTCCTTCCCTTCAGCTTGTAAATATAGCAATTCACAAATATTGATAGAATTGGGGAAAGTTGCTCTAAAGTACAATGTATTAAAATAAGCTGTTCTTTGAAATCACATGGTTTCTAATTAGGACCACTTTGTGCAGGGTTCCAATAGTTATGATTCATGATAAAATGTAACATCAATAAACTGGAAACTGTTAGGTTTTCCATTGTTGCTCTTCTATGGATAGTAAAGAAACAGCAAGGTTTTGTTGATATAGCATCATTATAGATGTTATACTATATGTGTAGCCTTGATCTTAATCTGAAGAAGATGGACTGACTATTTCCAGGTTTAGGATCAGGTTTTGGATGCTGAAGCCAGTGGTCAGGTGTAGAAGTAAGGAGTAGGTTCCTTACCTGTTTAACATCATACTTACCTCATGATTCAGGGTACACATAGATGAAAGATGACAGAAAAGAGATGCTTGCTTTCAGGTTCTTCCAGGATTCTTATCCTTTAGAAAAAACGGGTAACAGAAAACAGTATACTGTAATTTCTTACAACTTATATCTGAGTAAGTTTCTCCCTGGGAATACAGTGCTGTAATTACGGATCTGTCAGCCTCTACTTTGCTACTGCTTTGGCTGCCATTGAAACAATAGCAATAGCAATAGCAATAGCAATAGCAATAGCAATAGCAATAGTTAGGCTTATATACCGCTTCATAGGGCTTTCAGCCCTCTCTAAGCGGTTTACAGAGTCAGCATATTGCCCCCAACAACAATCTGGGTCCTCATTTTACCCACCTCGGAAGGATGGAAGGCTGAGTCAACCTTGAGCCTGGTGGGATTTGAACAGCCAAACTGCTGAACTGCAGTGCTGCATTTAACCACTGCGCCACCTCGGCTCTTAACGGGGAGGGGGGCATGGTATTTGGGAGGGGACTCATTGTTGTGCTGGAGGAAGTTTCTAGACACTGAACTGACCACCTTACTGTGCATGTGGAGGAGGAGCGTTTCCCGCCAAGATCAATGGTCCAGCATTCCAACCTGGTGATGCCTTTCGAAGTTATCTCACACCTGACATTTGGGAGAATTATGATTGGACTGTGCACGGGGATGCCAAGGGGAGGGGAATGAATTATACAATATATTATTCGCTTTCGCGCCTAATTAACCAGACTTAGCTTAGCTTTGCAACTGTTCATTTATGATTAGTAAAAGTACACTTGATTTCAATACAAATGGAGTCCAATGGTTTTCTTTCCTGAAAGAAATTCATTACTGAATGAAGTGCTGCTGACAATAAGCTAAGTCTCATCTTTCACCCATCCCAGAGCTAAAACCTACCGAGGGGGGTTCCCTCACAAGAAGAAAAGAAATGTCTTTGCATGTGAGTGACCAAGAGGAAGAAGAGGGGGCAATGGCAGGACCATCTTTAACCGAAAGGCTGGCCGGACTAAGAGTGGAAGAGCCTGCTGTTCGTTCCAGATGGACTTTGAGTGTGGGACAAAAAGAGGAGCCTGAGGAATTGGATGCTGGAGTCACGAGAAGGAGATCAAAGAAAAAAATCAGTGGATTGGGGTGACTCTGGGGAAGAGGATTACAAGCTTTCCCATGCCATGAGACTCCTCGAAGAAGCTTGGACTGAACGCAGAAGCCGTGAGAGAGCAGTGGAAAGGGAGCCGGCTGAAGATCTTGAGCAAAGGTACTCGATGCATAGTTTAAGGGAGGGTGAAGAAGCCGAGGGGGGTTGGGCACAAGAAAACCCAGAACCAGCCTCCCCCCCTCCAGCTAGGGCCACTCAAAGAGCAGGGGGGCCCCCAGGCGACGCCGAATGGCAAAAGTCCCTCCCTTAACCGTAAAATACGATGGAGACCCTAAAACTCTAGGGCTTTTTATAATTCAGGTCTGGAATTATATGGAAATCTATGGACCTGATTTAGAGACAGCTGAAACGAAAGTGAGGATGGTGTTGATGTCCTTAGAGAATAAGGCAGCCGAATGGATGGTTGTCCTACACAAATGCAATTTCCCTCTCCTGAGGAATTTTAATGACTTTATGGCAGCCATGAAGAGGAGGTTTGATGACCCATTGATCGAGAGACGCGGGCGCCTGAAATTTATGGCTCTGAAGCAGGGAAATAAATCGGTGCCAGATTATGTCCAGGAATTTCAACAGTTGTCAGCCTATATGAGGGGGTGGTCGGAAGACGCTTTGCTGGATCAGTTCGCTGAGGGATTGAATAAAAAAATATACCAACAGTGCATAAACAGACGCATTCCCTGCCGTGTAACTGCTTGGTATGAACATGCGGCAGACGTTGAGTTGGATTTAGCCAGGCTACAGTGCATGAAGGAGGGAGAGGCAGAGAAATCCCCCCCAGCAGCTCCAAAAGCGCCCCTCCGCCCCAGGAGTGAGCGAAAAGTGGGTTTCACAGGCAAAACCAAGCCTTTCACATGCTTCCGCTGTGGAAAGGAAGGCCATCGTGCCGTGAATTGCCGCATAAAATTGGCTCAGGCTGTTCCACCCCCTCCCCGCAAAGAGGGAAGAGGAATTAAGGCCCCGAGCAAGAAGAAGAAGCTGCGTTCGCCGCTGAAAATGTTCCCCAGCATTTCCGGCCGGAGGAGGAGGGAGGCGTTAGCTCCAGCTCATCTGATGAATCGGATGAGGAGCAGTCTCATCACTGGGTAAGTTCCAGAAGGGGCCCCATGCTTATCCCAATTGAACTAAGTGTGCCATCTTCTGGCGCGACTGAGAAACTTTTAGCTCTCCTTGATTCTGGCTGTTCTCGCTGTATGATAAGTCCTGAAATGGTGGAGAAACTTGGCTTAAAATTGAGAACTTTGAAATCCCCTATTGTTTTTTGCCAGATTGATGGTTCTATTGCAGGAGGTGGCCCTGCTCATTTTTCTACTGAGCCCATAGAGATGACAATGGGGACCCAACAAGAATTAATAACTTTTATTGTGGCACCTGGCATGGTCCGGCCCCTTATTTTGGGACTCCCCTGGCTTCGTAAGTGGAACCCTCGCATTAACTGGAGAAAGGGGTGGTTACGTATTTGCACTAACATACCCCCTGAATGGGAGGTTGAGGCTCCAGATCCTGCTGATACTAGCCCCACATTGGCAGCCAGGGGGCAGGAGAGAATCGAAAGGGGGGAAGAAAATACCAAAGGAATATTGGGATCTTAGGGGAGTGTTTAGTGAAAAATCTTCTGATAAACTCCCCCACCACCACTGATTGCACCATTGATATTTTGCCTGGGGTGAAGCTTCCCAAGCCCCAAATATATTCAATGTCCCCTAGGGAAATGGAGGAAATGAGAAGATTCATTGATAAAAATTTGGAAAGGGGGTTTATTGAACTGGCAAGACCCAAGATGGCGGCTCCTGTGCTATTCAGGGAGAAGAAAGATGGCTCTCTTTGTTTGTGTGTTAATTTTAAAAACCTGAATGGGATATCAGCTCAAAACCTCTATCCGTTGCCACTGATGAAGGACATGCTGGCCCAATTGGGAAGGGCCGCATTTTCACTAAGTTGGACTTGAGGGAAGCGTACTATAGAGTCCGTATTAAAGAGGGAGACGAGTGGAAAACAGCTTTCAACTGCCCCCTTGGCTGTTTCCAATTTCGTGTGATGCCGTTTGGCCTACAGGGGGCGCCTGCGGTTTTCATGCAGTTAATTAATGAGGTGTTACACAACCATCTTTACAAAGGCGTTATCGTATATTTAGATGATATCCTTATTTACATGGAAACACGTGAGGAACACATAAAGCTGGTTTGTACCATGCTGAAGAAACTTCGGGCCGCTGAGCTTTACGCTAAATTGTCCAAATTCCATCAGGAGAAGATTGACTACCTGGACTATGGTATCCCCCACGCGGGTGTTGAGATGGACCCCGCTAAAGTAAAAGTGGTCACTGAGTGGGAGGCTCCTCATACACGCAGGCAATTGCAAAATTTTTGGGGATTTGCCAATTTCTATCGCCAGTTCATCCCCTCTTTTGCTAAGATAGCTCTTCCCATAACTAACCTGTTGAAGTCCAAAGGTGGGGCGAAACCCAAGCCTAGCAAGCCGTTGGATTGGACCATGGAACGTCAAGCTGCCTTTGAGAAGTTAAAGTGGCGTTTTGCAGAGGAACCAGTCCTCAAGCACCCAGACATGGACGCACCTTTTGTGGTTCAAGCTGACGCCAGTGACGTGGCTGTGGGGGCTGTGTTGCTTCAAGCTAATAGTCAAGGTAATTTACAACCCTATGCATACACCTCGCGCCTAATTAACCAGACTTAGCTTAGCTTTGCAACTGTTCATTTATGATTAGTAAAAGTACACTTAATTTCAATACAAATGGAGTCCAGTGGTTTTCTTTCCTGATTACTGAATGAAGTGCTGCTGACAGGCTCTCATTGTCAGAAAATCTCTTCTATGGAAGTGACAGAAAAAGATTGAATTATAAAAAATCAAGTTGTGTTACAAGTTCTAGATAAATTAGAAGCAAATGGAGTCCGTGGAGAAATCAAGGAAAAGCAACCTTCAACCTTGACAAGGCAGGAGAGTTACTTCTCTTACTGACTCTTATTGAGATATGTACTTGCAATAGCCTAGATAAAGTCTCTTTTGAATGTAACATCATCATCATCATCATCAGCAGCAGCAGCAGCAGCAGCAGTAGTAGTAGTATTTGTACAGTCAGCCAGATGTTCAGACTGGATTTGGCATTTTTGTTTACCTATTGAGTCCTTACTAAATAATAATAACAATAGTAACAACAATAACATTATTATTATTACCATTATTACCATTATCATTACTTGACTTGAATGTGTATTGATATATTTTATATTGCATCAGTCACAGAAAGGTAGTAGTTTGAGCCAATATTTCATTTCTATTACCTTTGTGTAATTCTCATCACTAGTTATACTGAAGGAATAACTCTGGGCATACAAAACATAGTTTCCATGATTTGTTTTAAATAACTTGTAACAAAATACAACCTTATGAATAAGCCATCACAAACAATATACCTGTCAATTGAAACTCAAATCATGTTCTGAGTATAAGAGAGGCAGTGTGGTATAGTGATTAAGGTGTTGTATTCTGTAATGATATGTGAGAATGACCTTGGGAAGTAGGGGAAGATATGCTGCTTGGAGAACTATCAGATAAGAGAGCTGGAGCTGCATAACGGGCAAAGAAAGAAACCTCCCTAATTTCTCAGACTGTAAAAAAAATGGCTGGACTTGCAAGATTCTGTTAATGTAGCCTTACACTAAAGATGCATTAGTTCATCTGGTCATATTTCCTGTCTGACCTACCTGGGAAAGTGGCATTGGCATTGCAAGTCTAATAGCATGCACGCTCTACTTTCTTTCTCCCCCTCTCCCTCCTCCTCCCTCCTCTCTCCTATTTTCCCTACAACAACCCTGTGAGATGGGCTGAGCTGAAAGTCACTGTCTCAAAGGCCCCCAGCCAGCTTTCATCCCTATGGTGGGATTAGAATTCAGTCTCTTGTTTTCTAGGCCAGCACCTTATGAATGCTATCCTAAGATTCTGAATTAAAGAGCCAATATGGTCTAGCAGTTAAGGCACCAAGCCAGAAATACGAAGAATGTGAGCTCAAAGACTGCCTTAGCCATGAAAGCCAACTTTGGGCCAGTCATACTTTCTCAGTTCAATCCACCTCTCAGGGTTGTTGTGAAGAAAACAGGAGGAGGAAGAGTGTGTGTTTACTGCTTCAAATTATTTGTAAAAATAATCAAGATGGAATATAAATATAACAAATAGAAACTGTAGGAGGTTTTTTGCAAAACTTCATTGCAGCCTGAGAAGAATTAGCTGAATTGTTATTGTCATTCTATGTGTAAGGTAAATGAACCTCAGTTCCCAGATAGAGCCATTTAAACAATCACTTGATATTACAATACAAAGAAAAATAACAGAAAAAAGGAACTATCAATGACTCATTATTTTATAAGGTAAGTTAAATAAGTATATATCAAATGGGTGGAAGTGGGTCACTTAGGGAAGACAGAAAAGAAAATAGCACTTTTGGTGCTTACTTGACCTACTTGTGGTTCCACTTTGCTTGGCCACCTGAGAGATACACTGTCATCTCCCACTCATGGGAATACACCATTAAATATTCGTTCACTTACTCCTGTTATCTTGCCTGCTGCAGCACAGAAATGTTGCCCTGAAAGAAGTGCCATCTATCATTTATAAGAGAATAAATAAATTTAAAAAGTGCAACAGAAAGCATTGCAGTTGTTCAGTTCACCAAAAAGCATTAATTGCACCAGTGCACAAGTAGGAGGAAACCTGTGTTAAACAAAGGCATTTTGACATTGGTATTTGCATTACTGGATGCAGAAGATTAATCTTTTTCTTATTCTATGATAACCAAAGGATTTCAATACTTTCAATTCTGATTTCAAGCTGTCGACACTAGGCAAGGATAAGAGTGTACAACATTGTGATATGACTTGTAAGCAAATGCTACTACCAGTATATGGAAGACGCTGTCTCATGAGGAAGTCATGGTAGGTCCCAAGTGGAAAAAAGAAATTCCATGGCAAAGAATCTTTCTTTCCCGGACATTCTCCAAGGAAGCACAAATGTACATAAAATCAGACTTATCCTCTGTAGGATGCTAAATAAACCACATTTATTGCCATAGTAGTAGGATTCATTTTCATAAATGTAATGGAGCCAACATGCCATTTTCATCATCCTTTTCTTCTTCTTTAAATATTTGTTTAGTACTAACACTATTTCTGGCTGCAGTCAGGACACAGATGTGGTTTGGCGCCTTCCTGTCCAGAGGAATTATTTCTACTACCAGTCAGGAAATGAAGAGATGATTTATAGGGACTGATTAAAAGAAAGTGAATTGGTAATCAAGAAGGAAAAAGGCCAGGCTCAGGTACTTAAGGCAGTATTTTAAAAAATCTTCTTTAAAGATATGGATCTTGTGTAAACAAAACCCCTTTCTCAAATGTTTAGTTAGTGATTAGAATATTTATACATTGCCATGCTCGGAAAGACTCTAGGTTCACAACAAGAAGAAAAGTGCCATTGATAATCAGCCCCATAAAAATAATATTAATAATAACATTGTGATGGCCATCCACACTCATGCTTCAGCTGAATGTTAACTGAAATGACAGTTTAAGGGCCAGAATACAAGGAGAATCGGGGTCAGGGATATCTCCTAGAAAAGGTAGGTTCATAGTATGTGGTTATTAGAACATAACATAATTGGAAGGAATCTTAGTAATGTTCTAGTTCAATCCCCTGCCTAAGCAGGAGTCCTAAATCATCTTGGACAAATTGTTATTCAATTTTTTTTCTTGAAAACCTTCAGTGACAGAACACCCACAATATCTGGAGGCAATGTGTTCCACAGATTGTTTGCACTGTAAGGAAAATTGTCTTTAATTCTAAATCGGATCTCTCTTTAACAATCTTCCATCCATTACTCCTTATCCTGCCCTCAGATACTTTGGAGAATAGGTTGACCCCTCTTCTCTGTGACAGCCTCTCAAATATTGGAACACTGCTATCATGTTTTCATGTTGACTGGACATATCTAGTGCCTATAACCATTCATTGCACAGTTTAGCCTCCAGACCTTTTATTATTTTTGTTGCTCTTCTCTGCACTCTTTTTAGAGTCTCAACATCCTTTTTATATCATGGTGACCAGAACTGGATGCAGTGTTCCAAGTATGATCTTACCAGTGCATACAGTGATCACTTCACGTGATCTTGATATTGATGTAGCTTAAGACTGTACTGGATTCTTTTGGCAACTGCAGCACACTGCTGGATCATTCTTGTAGTTGTCCACTAGGACATCTACATATATATATCCCTCTCACAGTTATGTTCACAGTTCAGCTAGGTGCCACCTATTCTATGTGTGTATTTTGCTTTTCTTACCTAAGTGTAAGACCTTATTTTTCTCACCACTAACAGATTTACTCTTTCAGGAAGAGCACAATCTCATCAAGCTCAGCCTTTCGGAGCAATCAGAAGTGGGTTGCTGCTGATTCGGGCCGGTTCGGCCAAACTGGTAATGGAATTCAGGCCTGGGTCGCAGAACCAGCAGTGACCCAGGCTTGCCATGCCCCCAAACAGGTTCCCTTGTTGCTGGATGCTGCCATTTTATTTGTTTAGTGACTGTGCACGCACAGTTCACTGTAATTGTTCTGCGCATGTGCGAAGAACAATTTACATTGAACAGCGCACGTACACGCAGGTTGCAAACCATTAGTAAGACCGGCAGCAACCCATCCCTGGGACCAATGTTTCTTTTCATTCTTTTCTGGGTGAATAAAACAGTTGACAGTTGACGACAAAAAAAGAATAGGTGTTGAATGGAAAGGCTAAAAACAATAGGTTGAAATGCTTTCAATGGTGTAGAAAGTTAGCTCCCACCCCTTCTAGAGGAATGAAATATTTTGAGAAATATTAAAAGGGCAGAATATTATATTTCCATGGATGAGAAATGGAGAAACATGCTCCTGGAAAGCAGCAAGGTCTGAACAAAGGTAGGGTTAGCCCTCAGCTACAATAGGAATTGTGGCTGAGGGGTAACCCTACCCTCCAACAAGCCTCTTCATTGCATCATCTCAGTTGTACCACTCCCAGCAAACTTCAAACAAACTTAGCTCAGACATACTCCTAGGATTTGTACATGGCCCCATGGGAGTCTGACAACAGCCAATAGAATACATGTTTTTACTCAGGAACAGGAAGCTCACGTGCAAAGTCCAAGAGAAAGTATAAACAGCTCCCACTCTCAAGCCTCCAGCCTCCATTTTGTCTCCAGTGCCTTTTTCCCAGCTTGGAACTGGACTTGAATATTTCTTCCAATGATGACACATGGTAGTAGTTTTCATGTGTCATCAGGTAGATCATCTTCATCACTGGAATTCATGCTGGTGATGCTTCTTGGTTCTGGTTGGTACTTAAGGTAGATGTTACATATGCTAAGTGATGTTGTGTGGGTAGTTGATGCTTTTAGATCCATTGCAATTTATGTAGCTTGAGAGCTATAGATTTAGATTAGTAGGAGTTTCTGAATCTTTTTCTGTACCCACAAAGATGTTTTATATTTCAGTGTGTTTCCTCTATTTTCTTACTACCAACAAGGCATAGAAGTAAATAGGAAAATCCATGTAACTAACTGACATTCAGTTCAAAAGAGAAGCCTCCAGTATGACTAACATTAAATCAAGTCAGTGAAATTAGGGTAAAGAACTTTACTTGGCTGGCAGAATACAGAACTAAGTTTACATATTTTGTAAAGGGGGAAGAGGTTCTGAATTTTTGATGATTAACAAGTAGAGAAGTTGTGTTAATGAAAGTGTTATCATGGAGAACAGTGCCAGTAAATGCCAAAAATCTCATGCAAGGGATTGTTAGAAAAGGGTTTAAAGTGTGACAGCCAATACTAAATTTAACAAATTTATGATGTGGTCACATCTGAAACATATGAACATACACTACCTGTGACGTTGGACAAGGCATAGAAAATGGTAAGCAAATTATATGGTTGTGGTTGTGTATGACAATAGATGATAATTCTCATCATTCCCCTCAAGCAAGAGCCATAAATTGTAATGCTATTGTGGTGATCATGAAAGAATATGAAACATATGCATATATGGTAAAACTATGCACAGTCTGCAGAACATTCTGCAGAACATTCAGAACACAGTCTCCATTATACTAGAATTTATCCAATAAAATTGATGGATTAGAAGGCCAAGAAAGGCAAAAGAAACTCAAAATTTAATTGAAGTTACTGCTAAAGGAATTATTATAACAATTAGTATAAATAGTTTTAATAGTTGACGTTAGTCAAACTCATGAGAAAACAAATATACTTAACAGAAGAAAATAAACTCATTTATCTAAGTTTTCATCCAAATATCCCACAATGCTCCTTTTTTGTTATAACAACTCTGTGATAGATAATGAATGAGCCAATGTGATCCTGTAAGCTTTAAGGGCTACATAGGGTTCAACCTAATAGCTACATTAAAATCTCATATTCAGATGCTGCTACAGTAGTGCATTTAAGAGAGGGGGCTATTCACATCCCCTGAGGACATAGTGGAAAATATGGTGCTTGCCTAGGTCAGCTCTTTGAGCTAAAAGAGATTTTTATATACATACACATACACATATACATATACATATACATATACATATACATATACATATACATATACATACACATACACATACACATACACATACACATACACATACACATACACATACACATACACATACACATACACATACACATACACATATTTTGGAAGAAATGTCCTTCTGGGTTCAGTTCCAAATGGGGAAAAAAGACACTGGAAACATGGAGGCTGCTTGGAAAGATGGTTTAATGGTGGACAGGACCACATGGTTTGAGATCCTGAACAGAAAAGGGGGATCAGATGCTTCCAGATGTTGGATGAAGAAGAAAAAGAGAGCAAGATTCTGAACATGCCTGGTTTTATGTCCTCTCAGGCCTTTGATATTGATCTTGTATTCTGATTGATTGTCAGACTCCCGGGAGGCCATGCAGGGGCAACTCTTTAGGTTATGCTTTGAGTCCAAGTTTGGTTAAGCATTGCTTCTTCCCAGGTGCATTGTGGTGAGTTTCTGTAGAAGGCTAACCCTATCTGTAGAAGGCTAACCCTACCTTAGTTATGTAAAGGAGACTAGCTCAGGCTTTTTTAATGGCCCATTGGGAGCTATTAAAGGTGAATCTGTTTCCTACCTAAAACATGTTTCTATATTTCTTATCCATGGAAATATAATATCCTGCCTTTTCAATATTTCCCAGGAAATTTAATTTTCCTAGGAGAGGGGTCAGTTTTAACTTCCTACACATATACATATACACATATACATATACACATACACATACACACAAACATTTATACAGATTTATAAATTGATGACTGTAGTGTGATATCATAAATTATGTAGATTAAAATTATTGGTCTTGTTATTTGAATTGCTGATTTTCATAAAATACAAAGCAAAACGGGATTTGTATGGTATCGGTTGGCTTACAATTTGTGCAAATATAGCCATTGTGGTTTGCTAGTCATGATTTATAATGTATTATAGTTTCAAATACTTTGCTTCTTCTTCCTCTGCAGTTCTTCCAATGTGTAGGTTGCCTAAAACAGAGCATTTTTGCAGGCATTCCAGCTTCCCCAGAAGACGGAAAAAGAAACGGGGCTACACTTGGCTTCACAAACTAGATTAGGCTAGGCTCATGTTCCCACTTCCTGTTGTACAGCATCCTACCTAATATAAACATTAATGTAACTATGGCCTCTTATAACTCATAGTAATTTAGCCTATTGTTTCTTTTTGTTTTGCTTAATCCTAAATAAATCATGCATCTTCAAAACTGTTTTTATTTTAGGATTAGGCAAATCCGAACAATCAAGGAGTCTTCATATCAATAAGGATTACTTGCATAAGTAAAGGCCTTCTGAATGAAACCCAGACTCCCCAAGGAGAGGCTACTTGTCAAAATTAATGTTAATGATGCTTTTCAAACAAAGCTTACAGACACTACCATTCTCTGGTCTGCTGCTGTTTACCACATAAGTGCTTTTGTTTGAAGAAATACCTTTGACTCCAGCCTGTTCATCTTTTCTTCTCCAGAAATGGGGAATGGGGATGGGGAAGAGGGGAGATCTTTCTAAACCCTGAACATGCTGAATTACAAGAGCAAAATCTCAGAACTGAATGGTACAATCTCATTTCATACTTTCCCTATGTACCCCCCACACAGTCTGCAAGATATTCTGTGTCTCCTGACAAATTGCATTTCTTAGTACAGGTTTTGCATTGCTGTGTATAATTATGCTATGCCTGATATAGTTATTTACAATCAATAAAGTAAGTTGAAATGTAATAAACCATAAGCAAGATTTTTGCAGTCCTGAATACATTGTAACGGCCAGACAGAAGTGCTGGAATATGTGCTACTTTCACCTTTGGCTAGTAGCTTAGTTTTCCTCAATTTTGGCCCTTTTCAGCTCTCCTTTTATCTCATGAGCTCTTTAAAAAGTTCTAGCAATTTGCCAAAGTCTCTCCCCACTTCCCAAATCCACTGTGTCTCTGTATGTCTATGTGTATCACTTACTCATGTATTTTGTTGTTGTTTTCTCAAGTAACTCACGTTAGTGGGATACAATTTATGTTAATATGATCCACTCTATTCTCAGGAAACTTTTCTAAATGAAATTACCAAATTCATAGGTCAACCAAGTAGCTGAACAAATGTACAGTATGTCAACTTTTTCATGTACCTATTGTACTTTTAAGAGAAAAAAATGGCTCTTGCAGAAAACTCCAAAAGTATACAATCTGCAATCACCTAAGATGGGTTTTGAATATGAAATATTTTATCATCAATATTGCCAATTTAAATATGAGGCATGCGGGACATGTGCTCAGAAATGTCATATCACTTAGTAGAGGAGCCAACATATCACTGGAGAGGGGATTTTGAGAGCCAAATTGCCTTTATCTCCCATTGAGGGCAAAATGGACTGAGTTTCTGCATTGTTGAAATGATGAACCAGTGCCTTAAAGTTTAAACAATCCATTTTTGCCTATTAAACTCTCAAACACACCTAAAGGCGAATACAGGTTGATGCCACTCATTGCAGAATCCTGCAAGAACCATCAGAAGTGCTGTTCTTGGTGGTTTATCCTTTTTTGAATGCATGTGGACCCATTTGTTTCATGTTGTCCCTCCCTAACTTTCTATTTTGGGATGGTAATGTGTATTAATTCACTGTAATGCAATGCAAATCAATCTTGCTGCATCATTCAGCTAAGTAGAGTTCTGATCTGTGGCCTCCAGATGGCAGCATTTTATGGATCAGCTGATATACAGGCCTTTTCCTAGGACATGCTTACCTGAGTTGATAGTAGGTAATATGTTGTGGGATCCCAAAAACAATTTAACCCTAAACAGATCCAATATTGCACAGAAATAAATTAATCCTGGAAATTGCTGGCTGTGGCATCAACTCACTCCCATTTCTTCTGATAGCAGTTGGAAATGAACCTAGTTTATGCTTGGCAAAAGAAAGTTGTCTAATTATTGGTTATGATAGCCTTTGATTGGACCAATTCATCTTGAACTTGCTCTACAATAACAAAGACAACTTGATATTTACTTTCACAGAACCTCTTTATTCAGAAACATTGTAAGAGCTGTAGTGGCGCAGTGGTTAGAATGTAGTACTGCAGGCGTCTTCTGATGACTGCCAGCAGTTTGGCAGTTCGAGTCTCATCAGGCTCAAGGTTGACTTAGCTTCCATCCTTCTGAAGTTGGTAAAATGAATATCCAGATTGTTGGAGGTAATATGCTGACACTGCTTAGGGAAGCCTGTAAAGCACTGTAAATGATATACAAGTTTATTGCTATTGCATAGTTAACATTCTATTTCTCTTCCTGTTGCAGTTTTACCATTCTTAATAGTTTTGAGGTTTCAAAGCTCTGTCAGTTCAGCTAGAAGGAGAAACTGGTAAACTCCCATCAATATCATCAGCTTGAAATGCCTCATTGTGGGCAGTTATGGGTTTTTCCCAGTGTACCCCTTTGGTATGTGAACTGCATTGGTTACAAAATGCAATTCAAAAGGCTAATTGTCATAAATAAAGCCCTTCATTGCATGGGACCAGAATACTTGAAGAAGGACCATCAATCTTCAGTTGTCTTACTCAATTTATTAGATCTCACATGAGGATGTGCTTTAGGTTCCCTCAATCAAAGAATGTCATGTTGTAGGACACAGGGAGTATAAGTTGTTTGTCTGCATTTGACCTAGAATGCATGGGTTGTGTCTGTGTGGAGGCAATGAGAAAGTATAAGCCATTCATTGTGTTCCATAAATTTCCAGTGGTGCCTTTGTAGATAACAAGAGCTCTAAAAATTTCACTTCAAGAAACATATTGTTAACCAGAAGAGACTTTTGATCCTATATTTGCAAAAAAACTTCAGATAGTCTTAATCAAAGGTACTATTTCCTGGAATGAAATGGTTCTTTTTCTGTGTTAATGCCATTTCTGTTTTCTCTGTTGTGCCTGGCAGCACTCTCATCAATTAGTAGTACCAGTTGTGGTAGTGTGTTCCCTCCCCTTTTTGTGATTTGAACACCTGCCTGCTAGAAACTGGGCTATGGATATTAAATAGTTGTCAGATGGTAACTATAACATTAATAGATCCCATCCATAGATCTGTCTCTATATTCAGTTTAGTGCCAGGGAGTTGCATAGCCAGACATCTGGCAACTAGATGACCACGGAACTCTCCAACAGTTTGATTTTGGCAGCCAGAAAAGTTATGTATGTTGACGCCTACTCCTGCTATGCTGTGTTTTTAAAAAGGATTAAAAGAAAAGCAGTGATTTAAAAAATAAAGATACATTAGTATTAGTACATTATTATTGTTCTTATTAAAATAAGACTGCTAAAATGGCCATCATCAAGCCTATTACAATGAAAAGCATTCAAATTTTGTTAATATGTTTTTATAGAACATGCATAAAATATTGAATAATTAGTAAGCATAATAAATACATAGTGTAGCTTTCAATAACATGATGTCTTCCAGATATGTTAGATTTCTGCTTCTAGAATTCCTAGCCAGTATAGTTTTTACTTTCAAGGAATGATGTTCAATACACTAGGAAGATGCTATGTTAAACAACTCTCATGATGGACTATGATGCTCCTTGTTTTTTCCTTGAAATTATAATCTGACAATGGTTCTTTGTATCCAAAAAAAGCACCCAGAACAGTAGATCATTATGCCACTTTGCAAGGTAAAGACTTCCTTCAACCTCAGTCCCCGAGGTTCATCCATGTACCTTTTTTGGCAACTTGTTGTTCTTGTTAATCTTCTGGTGAGGATGTATTTTCAACTTCCTAGCCTTTTCTACAAATGTGAGATTTCCCTGCTAATCTATCTGGGTGGTCTCCCATTCAAGCACCAACCATACTGGGCTCCTCTTAGTTTTTTCAAGATAAACCCAAATTAAACAGCCATATGTTCCAAGTTATGCATACAGTAAAACACTCTTCAAAATGAGAATAGTTTCAAAAACTGTTTGGAAAAAGATATTTTAGAAAGACCAGATATAGACAATGGGCAAGATCATAGAACAAATAAAAAAGTGGTTGTTTTATAAACATTTTAAAACACAGTAATTAGAAACAGAATGAATTTACCAAGAACAGATCTTAACAGATTAAACATTCCTCGTACACTCAAGTTATTTATGGGTATATATTCTAATATCATGCCTTAACCTGGCTTGGTAGTTAACAGTGTCAATATGATATAATAAAAAACTAACAGCTTTTGTTTTTGGCAAAAAATTTCCATCCTTTCTTAGAAAAAACTGAGATTCCATTTTTAGGAAATAACAGTTCCTGAAAGTGATAGTATTTGGACAAAAGAAATAGAATATATCTAATTTCCAAAGAGTCTTGATCCCAAATTTTCAAAGACAAAAATAAAGTATTCCAAAATAAACGCATATATAACTCTAAAGTGTAGGGCACTAATATTTATGATTGGGCACACTTTGAGAATTATTGGACCTTGTATGTGCACACCATTCTTTGCTATTAATTAAAGCAGGCATATCTTACTGCTGCTGTTTTAAGGAGTCAGTTCATTAAAATGACTCTTAAAGTGGCAGTAGACCTCCCCCCCCGCTCCCCCAAGTTCATGCAGACAGTGGAAAAAAAGGGCTGACTGATGAATATTTGGGAAGTCCAAGGCACCTCTTCCAAATAATTTCTGACAGGTCAACTAATATTCTCATTTCTTCCTCTAAGCAATGGGCCCAATCGGTAAAATACTTTTAGCAGCAAAAAATAATAACAATACCTGGAGCAGATATTTAGTGTAGAAAAATGCTTATTTCAAATGTTATAATAACTATGAGAAATACAAATAATATGTTTTCATGATCAGCCATTTAAGACTGACAATGTGGATAATGAGGCTTGATTTTAAGAAAAAGCTCATAAAGTGATGTAGAAATGGGCTTGGTTTTGACATTTAATACTTTAATGTCAACTAAAACAAGCTACCACAAGGGCACACATGAGATGGAGGGGGGGGGGGGATCCTAGATGCCAGTTTTTCATACCACAGGCTCTGAAAATATACTTGTGTGAGAGAACTGATGTCCATTTTATTAGCACAAATAAAGGGAGTTCTCTCCCACTTAGTTATATCCAGAAATGCAGTAGGCCATAAATCAACTCATGGCATGATTTTTCTTTGCCAGTCCATCAGTATAATTCTTTTGGCTGTCAGTGCTGCTCTCAGGAGCCATCTCACGTCCCATTTATTCAAATTATGTAGAGAATTGGTGCATCCTCCTACCCACATTGCTGTAGATTTGTCTAAATTGATTTTCTAACACTAACTCAATTTGTGTAAAAATCTCATTCTAAAAATTGGCTTGGGCTTCTGCAAAAGACGAAGAACTGAAAAGTCTCCCATCATATTTAAGAATTCTGTATGTGCCTGATGCGTTGAGGAACACGCAAATTTGCAAATAAAAACATTTTTTCATGCTTTCATTTATTTGGATCAGATCTTTGATCCACCAACTTATCATTCTCCAGCAATGACAAATAAAGTGGATTAAAATGACATAATCTGTACATTTACAATCAAAGTTGTTTCTTTAGGCAAACTAAACATAAACTGCTTCTTAGAGAGTCCCATCAAAAAGTTAAGCAGAGAAATTGGGTGCATAATTTCTCCAGAGAATTCCCCTTGGGCAGGGCACAATGACAGTTGCACCTCTGTTAAAAAAGTACAATGGGAAGAGTTTGCTCATTACATTTTTTCCTTGGGAAGTCAGAGAGGCTGTAGTGCAGCTCTCGGGAGAGACTCCTGAACAATGAAAGACAGGAAATTCATGTGGATCTCCTGGCAGCAAGAAAGCCCAAAAACAAAATCCACCTATGAGAAGATGTCAACGTTTCTCTGAAAGCCTTCTCACCTCATACTTTGGAAATATTTCTATTGCCATTTTTTTTCATCAAATAGAAATAGGTCTGGTAGGGGGAAAAATGGAGGAATATTATTTTGCTTGGCAGTAGTTTCTGTCATCTTGAATTATGGCATTAAATTTCTGTGAAACTGACTTAAAAATTATCTCCAGCCTTCATGAGGATACTTCATTTTCTTCTAAATTGTAATTTTGGGAGGAGTTTTTTCTTTCCCTTAACTTTGCAGAGAAAACAAAATGTTTGTATTCCTTTTATTTAAAAATTAATTTTTAAACAGTAAGTAATTTAATTACAATAATTCATAGTGTAGATTTTTAAACATCCCTCTGTCACACTCTGCCTTTGCAATATATAGGAGTGAGTTCATCTTTCTTTATGGCAAAAGTGTTTCTTATTTTGCAGTTTTATTAATTGTTTGAATATACTGAACGTTCATGGATCATAATCTTGTATGCTAGATTAAGCAATGGGAATTCTACAGCAATAAATATATATGTAAAACTGAAGATGGGGCTAGATTAGAAGAGACTTCCACCATGTTTACAAAAGTTTACTTTATGTCTTGCCGTATCCCCGCTACCGAAAATATTTCAACACAGAAAATAAAACACCACTATGGAAACATCATTGCATGCAACTTTTCCACAAATCAAATTGTTTGCATACAGAAATATATATGCCAATATTTCATGCCAATTTTCTAATAAGTTGCATATTTTCCTTATCCATAAATGTTCTTAGGTAGTTAAAAGCAACATATGAATGTGGACTAAATGTTATATATGCAAAATGATCTTCAGGAAAGGTCAAAAGCAGTATGTTTATTCCTATGCAATTATATATTGATGCAAATTATTTTAGATATTCTAAGTGCATATAAAATCAAAGACAATAAATATCAGGCAGTATTTTTATAATTAACAAATACTTTGCTGAAAATAAATAATTGCAATAGGAAAACAGAATTATATGTGTAAGTATGTGTTTGCTATCTATGCAAGAAACTTTAATGCCATGAAAGATAACTAGCATATTGCTGTGATCAGTTCTAACCAACTATTTAGTACCACCTCAATGAAACCTCAAGGCAAATGATTTCCAACATTTAAGTAGGAGGTTATAAATCAGCTCAAGAACTTTGCACAGTGACCATATTAGTACTAGGCACTGCCTTTTTAAAAATTTCATGTGCGCTTCATAAATACCTCATGAAAAGGAAGATTCCTTCCTTGATATTCTTGTTCCCAAATGATCTCTGCTTTATAGAATAAGTTTCAGGGCTAAATCCTCCAGGATCAAGGAACCATTTCAAGTCTCTGAAATTCCACGTTTTAACAAGGATTTAATTGCAAAGGTAAGTGTATGCACCTGCTAAGGCATTCCTAATTATTTGATAATGGTGCAATCTTTCTCAATACAGCCAGTCTTTGTGGTGGTAAGTTACACTAATGAAGCACACTGAGAGAACTAATTCCCCCAATATTAGAAGTGCTTATTTAAATAAAAACAAGTAAACAAAACTAATCCTAGGAAGATTAAGTAGAAATTGACTGCCATGACATGTCCCATGTCTTGCTTTCTCTCTTTATTATAACAGTCATCATCTATCCAGTTCACACTGACAGTAAATCAAGGTCAGTTCATAAAGCTTTGTAAAAGTCCTTTGAACAATTCTTTCCTTTCACACCAGAGATTTGCACATTTCAAGGTGTCTTGTGCCTTTCAGAAAGTAGCTTCCAGAGCATCTGACTTGGAAACGACTGTAACTGAACTTTTAAAAATAAAATCAAAAGCACCCCCACCTATCCCATACCGGTAGTTGCAGGGACTTCTTTGGAACACATTCCACTTTCACAAATTCACACCCAGTGCTGGGTCTATTGAATGCTTCCTGACAGTGTGCTATTGCAGAAAACCAGAAGCTAAACTATAACATTATATTTTCAACATCTTGGACAAATAAGGTGGGGGAGGGGAGCAGGGGAGATATGGAGGAGACTGTGCCATAAACCAGATGGATTCTAGGACCCTTGTCAAAAGTTATGCCAATCACACATTGCTTGTTCCTCCCCCAATAATCCAAGCCATGCTCATATTCAAATAGAAAAGTCATTTGACAGCATCAGTTCCATTACAGCTTGGAGTCATCTGCTTTATTGGATTTCAAAGGAATGTAGCCAGAATGCTCCATTTCCATCAGCATATTATTAAACCAACTTCACATGTCTGTCAGAAATTCAACTAAAAGCAATTTATCCTACAAAGAATGAAATATTCCTTGTTAGACTTCCTCTGCAAATCGGTTTTAAAAGTAGTTGTTAAAAAAAAGCAAAGTTTGTCAAAAAACAACAATGTAAAGTAAATGGCTAATGTTTTGCATCTTAGCTGTGCACAAATGCATTCAAAATCAATAAAACCTTCTGCCCATAACTGATGGGAAAATTGCACCTGAAAAGTGTAAAGTTAATGTTTGTATTACTTCAATTAAGGGGACTAATAGTTCAGTCCTATGTATTTTTACCATGTCATTAACTACACTTTCATTGAGATATACTTTCATGAAAAGATCTCTATTAAGCACACCTAAATCTAAATATATACTCATATAGATTGTACATACATTGTTACAAATTTAAAATAATTGCTTTTGTTGCAGTATTAACAATCTGATTCTGTTCTGAATACAAAAGGTTTGTTAGGTTCAATGTGATCTGGCATGCTGGCATGTTTAAATCTATTTAGGATCAGGCTATTGATATATGCAAATACGTTTAAAACCAACACTTATAATTTAACATATATTTGTAGAAAAGCTCAAATGGTAAACACCAAATTTCATAAGAGAAACCTCTGAAAGAACAACATTTTTCCTTATTTGGAACATAAATTCCCAATACCAGAATCTTGGTTCTGTGCAAATTAGCTTTCACAGCCAAAAATCTTCCTCGCTCATCAATCAATAAAAGTTCTGATTTAGTTGGGGATCTACATGCAAAACAACTCCATTTATTTTTTTAGTTCTTGCTGAAATATATTGATGCAAGTTTTTATATATCTAATATTTCATATCCTTATCCTTTTCTCTATTATATTTTTCTGTTTCTCTATAATTTGTAGACTTTTGTACTTTGTTTTCATTTTTTCAAATGTATTTTTTCTGTTTGAGGAGCATTTGCTCCATTTAAGTTCCACGTTAAGCATTTGTAATCCATAATCATGTCAAAAATTTAGAAAAGTAGATATCTATAGTGCCTAATTTAATGTCATACCTTTCCATTTTTGGTTGCACCTGCTGATGTTTTTGTATAGTTTTATATGACAGCTACATTTGAAAACAGAAAACAGAATAACAGAGTTGTAAGGGACCTTGAAGGTCTTCTAGCCCAACACTCTGCTTAGGCAGAAAACCCTACACCACTTCAGAAAAATGGTTATCCAATTTCTTCTTAAAAACTTCTAGTGTTGGAGCATTCACAACTTCTGGAGATAAAGTGTTCTACTGATTAATTGTTCTGTTAAGAAAATTCTCCTTAGTTTTAGGTTGCTTCTCTCCTTGGTTAGTTTCCACCCATTGCTTCTTGTTCTTCCCTCAGATGCTTTGAAGCATAGCTTGACTGCCGTTTCTTTGTGGCAGCCCCTGAGATATTGGAACACTGCTATCATGTCACCCCTAGTCCTTCTTTTCATTAAACTAGACATATCCAGTTCCTGCAGCTGTTCTTCATATGTTTTAGCCTCCAGTCCCCTAATGATCTTTATTGCTCTTCTCTGCACTCTTTCTAGAGTATCCACATCTTTTTTACATCATGATCACCAAAACTGGATGCAGTATTCCAAGTGTGGCCTTACCAAGGCATTATAAAGTGGTATTAACACTTCATATGATCTTGATTCTATCCCTCTGTTTATGCAGCCTAGAAATGTATTGGCTTTTTTGGCAGCTGCGGCATACTGTTGGCTCCTATTTAGATGATTGTCCAAGATCCCTCTCACAGTTACTACTATTGAGTTACTACTATTTTAAACTTCTCCAATTCTTCTCTCTATATTTTTTTTGCTAGAATTCATTTTATGGACATAATTCAGTTGAAACCTCAGTTGTTTAAAAGTAAAAAAAAACATTCCTTCAAATTTATCCCATCAGAATGTTATCTTTTTGTTTTAATCTCTGTGCTAAAAATAGTCCTTTCTCTCATGTGTGATTCTAATAGGATTTTTTAAAAAGAACAATCTGTACTATTAACCTTCAGTCATGTATTAAAATGCTGCAAGATTTGATCCTTTGTCTTCTTTCTGACAAAGAATGCTAAATCTCTTTTTGGCAAAGTATGCCTTGGAACATTTCTTATTCTTGTAAATCTTATATTTACTCTATGCACCTTTTCAAATTTTGCCACTGTTTCCTCTTCATCAGAATCTGGCTCACATTACCACTATCTTTTGTTTTTTAAAACCCATCAATTTTAATAAGGGAACGTTCATTTGTCTATTTTAATTCCAATATTTTAAAAAAATATTTCAAAAAGATTGTTCCCCTTATTCATTTTACATTTTCTTACATCCAGTCCTTGTTCTTTGTCAAAAAATTTCAAATCTTCAAAAGAACTTTTCCTCTTTATAGTTGGGAATATTAAGTTCTCACATATTTTCTTATCCTGCCACTCAGAAAATATCTCTTCAGCTGTAAATTGATTATATCCCAAAGTATTTAGGAAAGTGCCACTTAAATGAACCTTGTGTCAATGTTGGATAAATCATTGAAATTCTTTGACCCTCAGCTGCTCAACTGATGAGTTCAAAAACTTCTGTTCTGGTGTCTACTTATGATGTGTACCTGCCCAAAGTATAAATGGATGATTTCACAATACTTCCTTTACAGTGGTAGGATTCAAATTTTTTTACTATCGGTTCTGTGGGCATGGCTTGGTGGGCATGGCAGGGGAAGGATACTGTAAAATCTCCATTCCCTCCCTACTCCAGGGGTATGTTACTGCAAAATCCCCATTTCCTCCCGATCAGCTGGAACTCGGAAGGCAGAGATTAGATATGGGCAGGGCCAGTCAGAGGTGGTATTTACCCATTCTCCGAACTACTCAAAATTTCCACTACCAGTTTTCCAGAACCGGTCAGAACCTGCTGAATCAGAGGTGGATTGCTCCCAGTTCGGTCTGGATCGGGCAAACTGGTAGTGGCGGTAGCGGGAGGCTCCACCCACCCACTCGGACACTTCTGCGCACAAGTGAACCAGTAGTTAAAAAAATGGAAACCCACCTCTGTGCTGAATGCCACCTTTGCACCTTTACCTAGAAAACAGTTAGCATAGCTATCCATGTTGCTTCAGAAATGTCTAGTTCGCCATAGATTCTCAACCAAAGCCTTGAAAGTATCCTATGAATCCTATGGATGTTATTTTTGTTCATTTGAATTGGGTAACTGGACTTTCTATTAAATGCTTTAAATGTTCACATGACAGCTTTTGATCTTGAGAAACTACAAACGTGAATTCACCTCCAGATAATGAATGAACTCAGTCATCTATTCTTAATTAGTGTCTTGTATAAATGCAAACAGACTAGTCTTCCTTGTGGATGACCATTACATATAAATTCAAATATAAGAAATAGCCCAAAGCATACTCAAATCCCTTTTATTCTGCCATAGTCCTTGAAAAATAAAATTATAATTGGAATTCCTCCCTCCCCCACAAAAAAATCCAAGGAACCCTTGGAAAACGTTCTAGACACAGATCTACAAGAATTATTATTGCTACTTATGTGCAATAGTATGTGACAATTTCCTTTGAACTTTTTACCTCCAATAGTCTGATAATTTAAACAGGTCTGCATGATGGATATCAGAGATGGTCAGGAGATCATGTTTCAATTTCAATCATTTTGTATCTATTGTAGCAGTAAATGCTTGTTTGTGTACAATGTAAATGCCTCAGATATCTAATATTTTGGTACTTTATACAGCATGGTGAATATAAATGACTTAAGAATGCCATTTCCGTACTAGTTTGAATGTGTTTATGAAGTGGACAAGGCAACAAAACTGCCTCACTTGCTTTGTGAAGCCTGGAAATCTAAATGGTGAAGTCAATCTTTCCGCACAATTCCTCAGTGTCCTAGAGATCTCTGTTATTAATGTGACTAGGGGTGCATACTACTGATAATTACTGTTAGCCAGAATAATTAATAAGAGTAACTGCTTAGTATGGAAAGGGGAGGGGAATCTCTGAGAAAGAATAAAGTAGAATGGAGAACTGCAAGAATCCCTGAGTACATTTTATAGAGACAGGATATTTGGCTGAAAGCATCCTGAGAATAGAAGTGTTATCTGATGTTTACTGTTTACTGTTTACTGTTTATTAAATTTATAGGCCGCCCAATCCCGGAGGACTCCGGGCGGCTTACAGAAACAAAAATTAAGAAAGATTAAAAACAGATAAAACATGAAAAATTTAAAAAAGACACAACATGCACCCAATCTAAGCAGGGCTGGACCTCAAACCAGAGGTCAACAGCCCCAGGCCTGCCAGAATAACCAGGTTTTAATAGCTTTTCGGAAGTCCATGAGAGTGGGTAGGGTCTGGATCTCTGGGGGTAGCTCACTCCATAGGGTCAGAGCGGCAACAGAGAAGGCCCTACTCCGAAGTGTCGCCAGCTGGCATTGTCCAGCTGATGGCACCTGGAGAAGGCCCATCCTGTGCGATCTTATCGGTCTCAGGGAGGTGTGCGGCAGAAGACGGTCTCGTAGATATCCGGGTCCTAGGCCATGTAGGGCTTTAAAGGTAATAACCAGCACCTTGAATCATGCTTGGAGACCAATAGGAAGCCAATGCAGCTCGCGGAGGATAGGTGTAGTGTGGGTGTACCTAGGTACACCCAGTATCGCTCGCGTGGCTGCATTCTGGACTAATTGTAGTCTCCGAACACTTTTCAGGGGCAGCCCCATGTAGAGCGCATTACAGTAATCCAGTCTTGAGGTGACGAGGGCGTGAGTGACTGTTTGCAGTGCTTCCCGGTCCAATTAGGGCCACAACTGGTGCACCAGGTGAACCTGGGCAAAGGCCCCCCTGGTCACAGCCGACAGATGATGTTCCAAAGTCAGCTGTGGATCCAGGAGGACCCCCAAGTTGCGGACCCTCTCTGAGGGGAGCAAAGTTTCTCCTCCCAGGCTTAGGGATGCACTAGCTGGGCTGTCCTTAGGAGGCGACATCCACAGACACTCGGTCTTGTCAGGATTGAGTGCGAGTTTGTTCACTCCCATCCAGACCCTAACAGCTTCCAGGCATTGGCACATCACTTCCACTGCTACGCTGAGTTGGCATGGGGTGGACAAATACAACTGTGTATCATCCCGTGGTGTTATTTGATCCCGTGCCGGCGAATGATCTCACCCAGTGGCTTCATGTAGATATTAAATAGGAGGGGGGACAGGACCGACCCCTGCGGCACCCCATAATTAAGGGGCCTAGGAGTCGACCTCTGCCCTCCAACCAACACCGACTGTGACCTGTCTGAGAGGTTTGATTGATTTGATTTGATTTTATTAAGTTTGTATGCCGCCCTATTTCCGAGAGACTCAGGGTGGCTAACAATAAAAAGGGAGGGGATACAAAAAAATAAAATAAAAAAGCAACAATTTAAAATTCTACAACAGCCGTAACCTTGAAGGGGGCTGGATAGTTCAACAGCCCCAGGCCTGCCAGAACAGCCAGGTCTTAACTGCTTTGTTAAGGCCGGAAGGGTAGTAAGGGTCCGGATCTCCATGGGGAGATTGTTCCAGAGGGCCGGAGCAGCCACAGAGAAGGCCCTCCCCCGAGGAGTCACCAGCTGACATTGGCCGGCAGATGGAATTCAGAGGAGGCCTAGTCTGTGGGATCTAATAGGTCTTTGGGAGGTGACTGGCAGGAGGTGGTTTCTCAAGTAGCCAGGTCCAATACCATGTAAGGCTTTAAAAGTAACGACTAGCACCTTGAAGCGTGTCCGGAGACAGTGCAGCTCGTGGAGGATAGGTGTAACGTGCGTGTACCGAGGTGCACCCACAATCGCTCGCGCGGCTGCGTTCTGGACAAGCTGAAGTCTTTGAACACTCTTCAAGGGCAGCCTCATGTAAAGCGCGTTACAGTAGTCCAGTCTTGAGGTGATGAGGGCATGAGTGACTATCCGAAGGGCCTCCCGGTCCAGGTAGGGCCGCAATTGGTGCACCAGGCGAACCTGGGCAAAGGTCCCCCTGGTCACAGCCGACAGATGATGTTCTAAAGTCAGCTGCAGATCCAGGAGGACTCCCAAATTGCAGGCCCTCTCTGAGCAGCGTATAATTTCACCCCCCAGGCTGAGAGATGGAATAGCTGGACCATCTTTGGGAGGGACCATCAATAGCCACTCGATTTTGTCAGGATTGAGCGCCAGCTTGTTCGTTCTCATCCAGACCCTGACAGCCTCCAGGCACTGGCACATCACTTCTACCGCTTCACTGAGTTGGCATGGGGTGGACAGATACAACTGTGTATCGTCCGCATATTGATGATATTTAATCCCGTGCCGGTGTATGTTCTCACCCAGCGGCTTCATGTAGATGTTAAATAGGAGGGAGGACAGGACCGAACCCTGTGGCACCCCATAATTGAGGGGCCTAGGGGTCGATCTCTGCCCTCCGACCAACATCGACTGCGACCTGTCCGAGAGGTAGGAGGAGAACCACTGAAGAATGGTGCCTCCCACTCCCACCTCCCGCAACCATCGCAGAAGGATACCATAGTAGATGGTATCGAAGGCTGCTGAGAGGTCAAGAAGCACAAGGATAGAGGAGTGACCCCTATCCCTGGCTCACCAGAGATCATCGATCAGCACGACCAAAGCAGTTTCCATGCTGTAACCAGGCCTGAAACCGGACTGAAAGGGATCCAGATAATCGGTTTCATCCAAGGACCGTCGGAGTTGAAAGGCCACCACTTTCTCAACAACCTTCCCAACAAAGGGGAGGTTGGAGACTGGACGATAGTTACTCAAGATGGCTGGATCCAGAGAAGGTTTCTTCAGGAAGGGTCTCACCACCGCATCCTTTAGGAGGTGCAGGAAGGACCCCTCCCGGAGAGAGGTGTTAACTATCATCTGGATCCAGCCACGTGTCACCTCCCTGCTGGTCAAGACCAGCCAGGAGGGGCACGGATCCAGTATACAGGTGGAGGCACTCACCGCTCCCATGGCCTTGTCCACTTCCTCAGGAGCGACAAGTTGAAACTCGCTCCATAAAATTCGCTCAAGACCTTCCCCCAGTACCTCGGCTGGTACCATGCAATTGGAGTCCAGAGGAGGTAAGAGGAGAACCACCGTAAAACGGTGCCTCCCACTCCCACCTCTTCCAGCCGTCACAGAAGGATACCATGCTTGATGGTATCGAAGTCTGCTGAGAGGTCAAGGAGCACTCTGAGAGGTCAAGGAGCCCACCAGAGATCATCAGTCAGTGCGATCAAAGCAGTTTTGGTTCAGTAACCAGGCCTGAAAAGGTTCTAGATAATCTGCTTCATCCAAGGTCCGTCGGAGCGGGAGGGTCACTACCTTCTCAACAACCTTCCCTAAAAAAGGGAGGTTGGAGACTGGACAATAGTTTTTAAGAATAGCTGGATCCAGAGAAGGCTTCTTGAATAGGGGTCTCATCACCGCCTCCTTCAGAGGTTGTTGAAAAGAACCCTCCCGCAATGAAGCGTTCATAATTCTCTGGAGCCAGCCTCGCGTTACCTCCCTGCTGGTCGAAACCAGCCAGGAGGGACATGGATCCAGTAAACAGGTAGAGGCACTCATCGCTCCCATGGCCTTGTCCACTTCATCAGGGGTGACAAGCTGGAACTCATTCCAGGAAATCTGAGCAAGACCCTCCCCCGACATCTCCGCTGGTTCTGTTCAAGTGGAGTCAAGGTCTGTCTGAATCTGAGCGATTTTGTCCGACAGAAACTGGGCAAACTCCTCAGCCCGTCCCTGTAAGGCATCCCCCGCTTCCCCCCCTTCCAGGAGGGAATGGGTTATCTTAAACAGGGCAGCTGGGCGAGATTCTGCGGATGCAATAAGAGCGGAAAAATGTACACATTTTGCCGCCTGTATCGCCACTAAATAAGTCCTAATAAAGGCTCTTAGTAGTGTTTGGTCAGATTCAGAGTTACTAGCCCTCCAGCGTTGCTCTAGGCGTCTCTTTTGGCGCTTTATCTCCCGGAGTTCCTCGGTGAACCAAGATGCCCTCCTGGATCCACTGCCGCGGAAAGGCCGCAAAGGCGCAATCCGGTCTAGCGCCTCAGTCGCCACTGTATTCCAGGCGGCGACCAAGGACTCTGTCGTATTGTGGGCAAGAGAGTCAGGTATCTCCCCAAGCTCCTTCTGAAATCCCAACGGATCCATCAGGTGCCTGGGGCGGAACCACTTAATCGGTTCCACCTCCCTGCAGTGGGGGAGTAGCTTCCGAAAATCAAGCCTCAACAGGAAGTGATCTGCCCATAACAAGGGCGAGATCTCTATACCCCTTAACTCAAGATCACGTCTCCACTGCCCCGAGAGAAACGTGTCGAGCGTGTGTCCCGCTCTATGAGTCGGACCCTGAATTACCTGGGTCAAGTCCATGGTTGTCATGGAAGGCATGAACTCCTGGGCCCCATCAGAGCATTCACCTAGGGATGGGATGTTGAAGTCCCCCAGTACTATCAGTCTGGGGAACTCAACCGCCAACCTGGCTAGTGACTCCAGGAGCGCAGGCAGGGCTGTTGTGATGCAGCTGGGAGGTAGGTACGTCAAAAGCAAGCCCACTTGAACCCCTAGGTCCAACTTCAAGAGAAGGGACTCACACCCTACAGTCTCCGGAGCAGGGATCCTGCGAGGAACTAATGATCCTCGGATAATAGTTGCCACTCCCCCACCCCTTTATCTGGTGTCGTGGTTGGTGGAGCACCTGGAACCCTTCCGGGCACATTTCTGAGAGGGCGACTCCTCCCTCATGGCCCAGCCAGGTTTCAGTAATACATGTCAGATCTGCCCCCTCGTCAAGTATTAAGTCCTGGACGAGGGGAGCTTTATGAATCACAGACCTGGCATTTAGCAACAACAACCTGAGACCAGGGTCCTGGCTTCTCTTGCCACCAGGTCCTTGAGATGAGCTTACAGGGCCAGAACAAGGGATCGCTGTGACGTAGCGAGCCCTCCTTCCTCGGTAATAGCTAGCCCTGTAGCTCCCATCATACCTGCCCCTCCCCATAATGACCGGAATGCTCCGGGCCACCCCCATCCCCGTAGACCCCCCTCCCTCCCATGGCTCCCGTTTCAACCAGCAGGCCAAATCTATCATTCATTCTAGGACGAGGGGTAGGCCTGGCCCCCCTACCACTTCTGCTTATGCACTCAGCGGAGGAGGCACCAGGCTGCACCCTCAGTCCTCTCATGTATACCCACAGTCACTCTCTCATACGTACCCCACTATGGTCAATTAAAAAGTGTACAAAAATACAATGGGTAATATAAATTAGTTAAAATTAAGTGGGTTCATTCATCAACAATCACACCATACATACTCCATCCATAGAAATTGCGCAGATCTTGAAAAGTCCACTTAAGCGGATTTGTGCAGATATGGAGGTCAGGACCAATGATAATGAAGAGGAGGGAGAGTTCCTCAGACCCTCTTCCCTCCTGTAATTCCGGAAGAAGCCAAAGAGGGGCCAAAGGTCCAGAGTCTATGATGGCTGGGGTGGTTGCAGGGCGGGGAAATAGGAGCCAGATTGAAACAGGAGGCAAGTTCACGGCCTCGTCCCCGTCAAGGACAAATGATCAGAATTAGAAGTTGAAAATAGTCCCCTCTTGGAATGCAACAAGGAAGAACCAAGGAGAGGTGGCTGAGACAGGTAAATTCTAGAAGTAAAAAATAATAAATAAGCAGAGCATTTTGTGGGCAAATAAGAAAATCAGTAATGAAGGGGAGATGTTATTGAAGACTGTGAGTTGTAATTGTGAAATGGAATTTCAATGAGCCTATCACAACTCATGAAGGCCAAAAATATTCATTATTAAAAGAACCTTAGCATTTTTCTTTTTTAATCTGTTTTTTTTTCTTTTTGAGGAGGATCTTATTAAGAAATCTTCTGCTTGGAACACAGTGTGTGATAGTGGTGTGTGGGAAAAGATAGATAAAGCTGCAAAGCTTTCCAAAAGCAATGAAATGTGACAATAAAACAGATTAAGTTATGGCAAAGCTGGCTGAGGAACTCTGGGAGTTGAAGTCCACAGATCTTAAAGTTGCCAAGGTTGGAGACCACTGATCTAAACAATCCAATAAATTCATCCCCAGTGTTTACATATAATTCTGCATAGGGGCACAATTGATGAACATTACTATGAATTTTTATCATCACATCAAAAGATTAGGTTAGACACTAGATAATTTCTGACTTTCTGGCTAAACTCAGGACAGGGATAAGAGAAATGAAGATGCAAAAATCACCCTGTGAGGTTTGTGGTCAAGTATGGAGCTGACTTGGGTCTTCTTGGTTCTAGTCCAACCCCTTAACCGTTATTCAACCATTGCGGCAATCATCTTACACAAGTAGAAATGTCTAAAAGAGCTTATACTCTCAAGTTATTTTGTGTTTTTCTGGTCTAAATCAAAGAGAAAGCAAGTATCCATATTTACCCTAACATTATGCTTTATGTGGCTTCTCATGCGCATTTGGGAGTGCTCACAATCAGTGCAATTCTTTTTAACTTGTACATCTTTTTCTGCAAATTATTTAAATGGCACCATCAAAATAAAGTTGCAGATCTAAAGAGTTTGCAATGTAAATCGAGATGACTTTCAGAATTAATGAAACAGGTGGATGGTTAACCCAAATGGTTAAGATTCTAATTACAGAACTTAATGCTATTAAATATTTTCAGATTATCATGTTACATTTACTTCAAGAACAGAAATGGAGAAACGTAATTTGTACAATGACCAAATAAAACTAAATTTCAAGAGACAATGAAGAAATAACTTAAAATTACTTTTTAAAAGTTGTCAACATGGATAAAAAGAAAAGGTTCTTTAGTTACCCTTTCAGGAAGAGAAACCAACAAATAAGAAACTTGTGAAAGTACACTAGGAAATGAAAATGGTTTAATAACTAAGAGTCCTCCTCTGTCCCAATTTAAATAATATGCTATTCTTAAACATTTCAAACTGAATTTAGAAAAGAGGACGTCTTTCACTTTGAATTACTTAACAGATAAAATAGTGAAGGAAGTTGATATTTAAGCTTTCCATGTGATCTGAAGGAAGTGATGCTTGAAAGATGAATTTCTTATAATGGCACTCATGATTATGCAAAATTTAAATGGCTATACAAACAAAGGAAGACTAAATATACTTGGGTCACTCAGTATTCTATAGTAGAGTATTATCCCATTCTCCAGTAACCAACATACAGATAAGTAGAGATTAACATTAAAAAAAAAACCACCTAGCCACCCAGATCCAGGAACTACCAAGAAGAAAAGCACAGCTCTATCAATATTGGCAGGACAAGCTACTGTATGAAAACAAAGAGAAGACTCCACATTCACTCATATTGATGATGTTACCTACTTAGATAGTGAAATACCTGCAAGCAAACAACCAAGCTCCGTTCCAAACACTTCAGAATAAAAATGCACAAATAAAGAACTCCAGTGCTTAACCGAAGCAGTGTTAAGAGATAATTGAAGCTTCCTTGCTGAATTTCCCACTCCCCACTATTTTGGACAGGTTGCATGAATGGCAATAAATGGTTTTTTTTTTTTAAATAGAGAGAGAGAGAAAATATTTATAGGAGGGTTTTAGGAGGTGTTACAGAGCAATTTGCTATTAAAGCTGAAACCAGCAGGAGCCCCTAACTGAAGTAAGGCTAACATTTAAAATAAAACAAGAACCCCATGGACTAAAAGTAGTGTCCCACTGGTGGGGACAGTTGAGTGCACCCCCTGGGGAAAACCACAGAAACATCTAAACATTAATTAAAATGAAGTGGCCAGCTGCTGATTTTAATATCCTGATTTTGTGTGTGTGTGTGTGTGTGTGTGTGTGTGTTATATATCTCGATTTAATATCTATTATCTATCTATGAAGCGTCTTGGTAGCAGTTTAGGCTAAAACTACAGAAAAGGTCCATTGATATTGTTGAAGTTTTATTGATGCTTCATAGATACAATTTCTTTCCTTACTAATTTTACTAAGTGAGGATGAGAGAACAGCAATGGCAATACAAAAAAACCCACCATGGTTCTAATCATCTGAGAACAAGACCACTAACAGAGCCACACAATGTTGGAATTGCAGATCCAGGGGAAGGTTTGTTTTTTCAAGCACTGAGGAGTAAGGGACCAGGCTGATATATGACTTAAGTTACATAGCAACCCCCTCCCCCTATATATGTTTGTGTGTCCTTAATATCCTCCGGACAGTAATTTGTTTCCTTTTGGGGGGGGGGGGCTTGTGAGAGATGAACTATAAATGCAAAAAGCCACTTCAATTTAATCTGCCATCTGTATAATAGCCTGCGATTTTATTGCTGTCCAGTTCTGTTATTTTCTTTTAATACTTTTGCTCTTTTCTCTTTCTTTCTGTCTTTTTTTAATTGAACAGCATTCAGGGTAAATTACTTATGAGAAGCTTCATTGAAATCAGTATATTAGGCATCAGCATGACTAACATAAGCCCTATTAATTTCAAATGGATCTAACTTAATGCAAATGCTGCTGATGAATTCTAGAAATGACTTTTTAAAAAGACAGCATCAATTATGATTTATATAGCTGAGTCCATGTCCTGATACAAATAATATGGTATTTATGGAGCAACTATTTTGCCTCTCAACCGCCTTCCTATTAACAGCTGCCAGAACTTCTTTAAACATATTTTTAATCGATCAGTGTGTGGATGCCTGATTAGATAGGGCTCTATGGGATAGGGACAGGAGAAATCTTAGTCACCTCCATGCTCCTTTTAATCTCATTTTACATCTCCCAACACTTAACGCATAAAAAGAAGATCTTGAAGTAGCTCCATTTTAGTGGATTGTTCTAGGACAGTGTTTTTCAACCTTTTTTGTGCAAAGGCACACTTTTTTCATGAAAAAAATCACGAGGCACACCACCATTAGAAAATGTTAAAAAAATTTAACTCTGTGCCTATATTGACTATATATAAAGTGTTTTTCCCACGGCACACCTTACACTATGTCATGGCACACTAGTGTGCCGCGGCACAGTGGTTGAAAAACACTGTTCTAGGATTCCATTCTGCATCCTGAGGCCAGAAGAGAAAGTTAATTTCCCTTTCTGGGTTTGTATGACATGGTTTGACTCACTGTAAATTGCCACAGCCATAGAGAAAGTTATCATAATTTCTTAACGTAATGGTTGGGTTTGTAGAAATAGGGAGAGAGGGGAATAAAAAAAGTTAACATAGAAGACACAACTGCATGACTAAAGTTCCTCTTTTTTACATCTACCCTCTTAATCTTTTTTTACCACCCCCATCTTTCATGGATGTCCTTAATATGTTGAACATTTAAGTGACCTAATGATCATGTATTTTGAAAAGTGTCAGTAAATCATCATTTCTCAAAAGCAGCTCCTTTTCTTATTCATCTTTTCTCTCTATGCCTAATAAAGCTTTCTCTCCCCCCTCCTTCTTTCTGTATCTGGGCATGCCAACTTCTCATATCTATCCTTAATTTCAGCATTTTTTCATACGTACCTTGTTTGCTCTTCTGTTTTACCCTTCTTTCGCAAAAGAGTGAAAGCTGTTGGTGGACTATGTCTGGTTTGCAACCCAACATTGTAGTGTTACTAGTAACCAAGACCCAGGACTTCTCCCTTTTCTTACTGTTCACAGATATGTGTCCAGGTTAAGATGAGGCCTGAAGGTATGTTGGAGTAATTTGTAAACTTCTATAAAGGGGGGGGGGGGAAACTCTTGTGCTGTATTTATGTGCATACTTCTTTTAAGAAGTAAAATTAGGTATTTATTTCAACAAAGATTGCAGATTTATTCAGATGTTGATTTATCTTTACAAATGTTGATTGATTTGTTTCTGTGAAATAGAGAAGCCAATTTAAGACTATCCAACTAGAAGTCTGCTAACAACTATTAAAATAATACTAATACCCACACAAATGGAAATTAATCAATATAGACAGCTATCTTTCCAATTTGTTGCCTAGAGGATTTAAATAAATCTTCAGTTGATCGAGAATACAGCCTGATATTGTTAGAGAAACACAGATTTTTTTTTATGGTGAGCCCATCCTTGACTCAGTGTAGCTCAGTATTCATTGGCTTTCCTGGATTTTTGACAGGAGTCCATCCCAACTCTAACAGGAGATGAGTACTGGAACTGTTGTGGTCCAAAATTAACAGCATGAGGAAGAAAAGTAAATATTTTAGTAGACATGTTATGATATTAAGTTTTATTTTGAAAGCTCCTTATGTTTTCCAAAAACTACTTATGAGTTCCAAGATGCCTGGACAGAAGTGCTGACTTTGCAAGTGGATGATAAGCTGTGGTGACACAGTGATTAGAATGCAGTATTGCAGGTTAAATCTGCCCACTGCCAGAAGTTTGATTTTGACTGGCTCACGCTTGACTCAGCCTTCCATCATTCTGAGATCAGTAAAATGAGGACTCAGATTGTTGGGGGAAATATGCTGACTCTACTGTGAGGCACTATATAAGTCTAAGTGCTAAGTGCTATTTCTATGAGGCTGATGACTTTCGTTTCATCTATTCTCCAGTATTTCAGAACTTTCCTAAGATTAGTCCTTATTAAGTGAAAATATTTGGATCATAAATGCAAGTTCATGACTGTTCAATTTAACTAAATGTATAAACTGGCAAATTATGAATAACACTTATAATTTAAATAACACATTTTTTCACTTCTATTCTCTTAGTATTGGATGTCAGTTGGCAAAAACTAGGTGATATAAAATGGTTAATATTCTTTCATTGTCAGTTGGGTGGCTGTTTAAGGGGTGAAACTGAGGATGTTCATAGGTGATATATTATTTTTACCTGTGGACTGGGCCCATGCCTATCCTGATTCCTTTTTATATTTCAGAGGAGCACAGTTGGTCGCATTCATGAGATGATTAATGCTGTTTGTGGACAAAATTGTGCCAGCCTTGAAAGAAAAGCGGATGAGATCCATGCTGAACAAGCCATTTATTGATACACCAATTTTGGACAACAAAGCAGTTCAGGAAACTGATTACCTGGATCATTTTCATTTAAAATTGAGACCCAGAAGAAAATAGCATTGGTTGCTCTAAAGTGGACCTTTGTCAAGACCAAGATCAGGTGCATTCTTCCTAGTTCTATTAAACCCCCTAGTAATATTTGATACTATTTACCAAGGAGTCATTTAAATCACCTTAAGAGCTGGGAGAAGCACTGTTTTGCAGTAGTTCTAGTCCTGAATTTCCAGTTACAGTTGGTGGTCACAGGGAAAGTTCACAACTGCTGTAAGATACTGTATCTAAGACTTGGCCTTTTCTGTTATGCATTTAATATCTACATGGATATTGTTTGTTATTTTGTTATTTTGGAATAAGGTATCACTCACTCTGATTATATTAAAGTCTATATCTTTATCATGGGTTGGGACAGAAATGTTGTGAAGACTCTGAGTCAGTTTCTGGAGATTGCCAGGGACTTTATGAGGAGAAAATAAGCTTTCTAAGCAAAGGAAAGCTGTTATTTATTTACTTGGTTCCTTGATTCATTGGCTCCAGCAGATCTATGAGATTTGATGGGCTTCTTGCAGTGTCGGTTCCTGCTGAAACTTCAGTTAGAAGCTGTGCTCTTTGCCTTACTTCACCTGGGGTGCCAGTTATAATCCTACCTGTACCAGACATTATTGGTATCGGTGATTTATGTTTTTACCACTACTCAATTATTAGATTATTGATATGTGGCCTAAATAAAGCTGCCTTTGGAAATGACTTGAAAGCTACAGCAGATACAGTATGCAGCGGCCATGCTGTTGGTGAATAGATCCTGCTACTGCAGGATAACACATATTTTGTAGTTGTGCTGGTTGCTAATTGACTTCTGGGCTCAACTCAGAAAGCTGCTTATCACCTTGAAAGCTCTACATGGCATCGCACCAGGTTGCCTTAGGGACCATCTTATCTAAAATAAGTCTGCCCATCTTTTTAGGTTCTCAAGAGAAGCTGAGTTCAGGGTTTGTTCCCATATGAAGTGAGTATTATGTGGGCAAGGCATTTACTGTTGTAGTTTTAACAGCTTAGAACACCCCACCATCACCAACAACACACACACACACACACACACACACACACACACACACACACTGTTTGGACTCTTCTGCTTCTGAAATTCTGAAAACTTTCCTAAAATGTTTGGAAGCATCAATGGGAAGTGATTATTATTTTTAATTGTGTTGATTATTTTCAATAGTTTGTTGCCATTTTAAATTGTTACAGGCTTACCTGAAGGGTGAGATTGGGGTAATAAAGAAAAATATACAATGAAAAGGGAATGTAAAGGTCTTGACTTAATAGGAATACAATAATCAGAGTGGTTCTCACAAAATAAGGGACGTGTTGACTCAGTGGCTAAGACACTGAGCTTGTCGATCAGAAAGGTCAGCAGTTTGGCAGTTCAAATCCCTAGCGCCGCGTAATGGAGTGAGCTCCCGTTACTTGTCCCAGCTTCTGCCAACCTAGCAGTTCGAAAGCATGTAAAAAAACGCAATTAGAAAAATAGGAACCACCTTTGGTGGGAAGGTAACAGCATTCTGTGCGCCTTTGGCATTTAGTCATGCTGGCCACATGACTATGGACATGTCTTCTTTGGCTTTGAAATGGAGATGATCACTGCCCCCTGGAGTTGGGAACAACTAGCACATAACAATAAAATAAAATAATAAAATTGTAAATCAGATGCCCAGTTTCAAAAGATTGAAGTAGCAAAGGATGAAAAACTCCTAAAACAAGTTCACAGAAATGTTAACAAATAACAGAACTGCAAATAATAAATAATTTTAAAATGTTTCCCCAATGATGATATACACATTTTTTCTTTTCAGTATTGTTTTATTACACTGATTGTGCTTAGGTTTGTAGCCACAAATTCTAGTAAGGATAATTTCAACAATATTTTCTACAGAGCAACATGTGAAAGGTTAGCATTTTCAACTAATTACCAGTTATAATTATATAAATGATTTCTTCTGTGAGATAAGTTTTTTTTAAAATCTACAGTAGTCATTTATATTGAAGTGCGTATAACCAAGGCTATGGTTTTCCCAGTTGCAATGTATGGCTGAAAGTTGGACCATAAGGAAGCCTGAGCACCAAAGAATTGAGGCCTTTGAACTATGCTGTTGGAGAAGACTCCTGTGAGTCCCTTGGACTGCAAGGCGATAAAACCAGTCAGTCCTACTGGCCAAATCAACCCTGACTGCTCTTTAGAAAGCCAGATCCTGAAGATGAAACTCAAATACTTTGGCCATCTAATGAGAAGGAAGGACTCACTGGAGAAGAACCTAATGCTGGGAATGACTGAGGGCAAAAGAAGAAGGGGAGGGCAGAGAATGAAGTAGTTGGATGGAATCACTGAAGCAGTCAGCTTAAATGGACTCCAGGGGGTGGTAGAGGACAGGAAGGCCTGGAAGAACATTGTCCATGGGATCACAATGGGTCGGACAGGACTTCGCAACTAACAACAACAACAACATTCATTTATGAGATAAGTTTTACACTGATATTTAGACTGCCATTCTAGCATGTAGCCTTGTCAATTCTAGTCCAGTATTATAGCAGATGTTTCAAATGCATAACATTCCAGGTTCAATCTCCCACATGTCTAGCCAGATTTTGGTTTTTTTGAGGAGGAGAAGGGGAGATCCTTCTGAAAATCTGCTGCAAGTCTAGACAGATGTAGTATATGGAGGCTTTCAATAGTTCTAGGACTAAACATGCACACAAATATAATAATAATGACAATTAGTATCCTATTCCTTCATATTTCAGTTGTGGAAATATGGCCTTGTCTACAGTCCTATCCCTTGAGCTAGTTTTTTTTTTTAGGAGGGATCAGATCTATCACTGGTGACCTTGGAAGCTCACACATATTTTTTTTTTAAAAAAACATAGAGCTATCCACTTCAATAGATTTTCTATTATAGTTTGTGGAAAATCTTGTCCAATAATTAGTGAATTTATTTGATTAGCTTTATAACAAACACACACATAAACACACACACATATATATACATATGCATGTACACTATAGAATTAGTGTGTTAGTATTTTTTTCCATATATTTAGATTTGCAGCTCTAAGACATTCAAGCACATCTCCAGAACAGAAAAGAGATTCAGTTGACAGCAACATTGTATTACCTACAGAGACTAAATCCTCAGAGAGGTGTCCAGAACAGCAATAGACACAAGGATTTATGACACGGAACAGCAATTGCAATATCTAGTGCTAAACATTTAATCTAAGGTTACAGTTTTTACTACAGATCAGAGCTGAACTCAGCAGAATTAAATCTTCAACGGCATTTCAGCAACCCTAAATTCATTGGATACTGTTAATAGTGGCAGACTTCCAAAATGCATTTCTTTAATAAGACAGTAAAATATAAAGTTTCCTTCTTAAAAAAGAAAAAGAAAGAAGCCAGCAACAAAGAGGTAATGAAAAAGTGATGCATCTGAGCCTTTCTAAGAATTACCATCATTTATTCACAATTGCTTTTTTTTTTAATGGAGAGAACTATTTAGAAAGTAAAACCAAACCAGTATTTCTTTGTTTCCCCTTGTAGGTTGGATGAAGATAAGAATTTGCAAGCCAGTTGGTAGCCAATTGTCCCTAGGCTATCCAAAGGGATACAGCAGCTGTTGCCTTCTTTTTCTTGCTTAACATAACTTTTTGTTCACCTGCAGTTAAAATAAATTTATGCGGAACATACTGGGATGTTATTCAAGTCCCCAAGGCAACTCCATTAACTTTTCCAGGAGCTCCATTAAATGCTTATTAAAGCAAACAAAAATACTTTCAGATAATGCAAAGGTTCAGCATTAAACTTGTGAAAGTATGGAAAGAATGAGGAATGACCAGTATGGCATCCTTAAATGCCCTTTTTGTATTCTAGAATTGCCTCACATATGGCCAGAGTAATCACCTGCTGTTTAGATATCCCTGCAAGGCATTGCTTGCTCTAAAGTACTTTGTCTTTTATTTAGATTTCTTAGGCTTTTGAGATTCTGACTTGCTCCTTCAAAATGGATAAGCAAAGAGGAGGCATCACTAGATAGAAATTTTACTTCTTGGGGACCAGTTTTTGACCTACATTCTATAAATAAAACCAAGATAGGCTTCACCCTTTTCCCAAGTACAATATATCCTTATGAACCTACGTATGTGTCCTAAGAGCCAATACGATGCCACAGATTGCAAGTGAAATCACTAGGCTCAAAGTTGGTCTGAGAAAATTCAATTTTAGACTATATCCAGCCATTGAAATTTAGACTGATATTAAAACAATTGATTTTTCTGTTTCTTTCCTGTCACATAGGGTTATTGAGAGGATAAACAAAGGGCAGAGAAAGCACTGTAAAGAATCCTGAATTTCTTTGGATAATAGAAAGTAGTAAATTGTAATGAAAACTCTTAATTAAAAGTTGATTGTCCTGCTTCTACAAATTGAATAAATGATTGGAGGGGTTGTGAAGACATAAAATGTTTTGTCTCTGTAGTGGCAAGCTTCAGCTATGTCACCGTGCAGAAAACTCCTAGATTCCAGGAGAGCTCCTGGCCAATCTTTGCCCATCCAAGATCTCCGATCATAAATTATACTGGCCGAAAACTCTTCCTAACCATGGTCAAACGATGAAGTAGCAAGAAGATAATATGAAACAATGGTGGCATTCATCTGTATTGTTCTGTAACCCATTGCCATCAAGATTCAGCGTTGTCTCTTGGCCATTATTTTTGCAATAGTTTATATTACTTATAACTCCAGGAAAGGTTTTTTAATCTCTTTGTTAATATTATCAGCTATAGTTTCTTTCATTTCATTTGAGCTTTTTAAATCAATACTATCATGGCTATGAACATCAAGACATTTTGCCACCTCCTGCTGTTCTTTCTATATCTACTTTAATGAAAAGAAGGACCAGGGGTACATGACAGCAGTGTTAGATCTCAGGGGCTGCAACAAAGAAGATGGAGTCAAGCTATTCTTCAAAACATCTGAGGGAAGAACAAGAAGCAATGGATGGAAACTAATCAAGGACAGAAGCAAACTAGAACTAAGGAGAAATTTCCTGACATAACAATTAAGCAGTGGAACAACTTGCCTCCAGAAATTGTGAATACTCCAACACTGGAAGCCATTAAGAAGTTATTGGATAACCATTTGTCTGAAGTTGTGTAGGGTTTCCTGCCTAGGCAGGGGGTTGGACTAGAAGACCTCCAAGGTCTCTTCCAACTCTGTTATTCTGTTACACTTCCCCCAAATTAAGATTAAACTAAGAAGTCTTTGTATAACCATTATTTTAATTTTATTGAAACCTTATTATCAGCTTTGAAACCGAGTATTTGTGACAAATCTGTGGTGCTGATTCCTTGCAGAACATTCAACTTTGTTTTCCAAGACACACACATACACACACCACTAACCCTATTTACAAAACAACATAATTGTGAAGGTATCATTGGCTATTTTTAATTCACTTCTAGGCTGAGGATAACAAAGATGGACCATTTTTCTTGAAAGGTGAGCTAGTCAATTCCAAGAGAATAGCTTTCACTTATCTTCCATATTCTACAAAACTGACAAGAGTGCTTAAAGAATCAGCCACAGAAAAAGAGCCCTTCATGTCAACATTAAATCAGGAGGTCCCGATTATCTTTCTCCAACCATAATCTCTACAATGAGCTCTTTTTCCTAAGGGTGGATTTCCTAAGGCTTTGGTGGAAGGGTTTGTAGAACATGCCAGCTGTACAAACTAATATGTGCCAGGAGACTACCTGAGTGATGGCAAACTATCATTAATATCTTTTACTGTGGACCCTTAAAAGAAAGGGTCTGCCAATGAGGTTTTAGGTTACTCTACCCCCAAATTTCTAACAGTCTTAAATTATCGATTTAAGTTAATTATTCATTAAAATTAGTTTAAGATTCTAGTGTATTCCATGCTAAACATCTATCTGCAAATTCATTAAGGATGTTCCCAGTTTGATTGCTTTTTGTGATTTTTGTGGTTTAATTGAAAATGAAAAGACCTACACATATTGTCAAAAATGCTTACGTTTTTCAATAAAGTTCTCTTTAGACAATTACAATAATGTTTACAGATTAATTTCGGTTTGCAATTATTTTTGTACTTTTGTACTTTACAAGATTAATCATTGGAATGATATTTTAAAAAGAGACAACTGCCTAAATCAAATAGTTTCTGCACTTAGTCTTTGGTTGAATAGTTTTCAACTTAATTATTCTATTATTTAAAAGTTTAAAGTTAACTGAAAATCAGATTTAATTTCCTGAATCTCAGTTTCAGTTTCCATTCTGTAATAAGGCTTGCGAAATCCATAATAATTGCAGCAAATTAAGCAAAATAGGGACGGTGTTTATAAAATATTGCTTCTCCTCCAAATGAAAAAAATGATGACTAAAGCATAAAATGAAAAAAATATTGTTCCATCAGGCTATATAACAATGTGATAAGTACCCGTTTCCCTGCATCCACTCCAAAAGACATGATTTTTAATACTGAAAGATCTGATGATTTTTCCTTTGTTCATTTTTAAAATTCTTCTAAATCATTTAAATGTTATGGATTGTATAACATTCTTCATAATAAAGAGCAGCTCTCATTCAAGGAAGAAGGACAATGGGAGAGATGACAATTTTAAATTATTTATCATTTTTAGAATAAAGATTGCCTAGAGTTTTCTTACTGAAGGCAATCTTAATGTTCTGATCGGACCATCACCAGCATAGACAATGGATGACATTGTCTGCTTCCCACTCTAGTCCACTACAAATGCATTCTGGGTCCGTCTTTTCCAGCTTTGATTTAAAACTTATCTGTTCTGAGGTGACCTGCCTTAAATCCTTTTTATCTTGGGCTGCCGGGCTGCTACATTTTCTACAGATTGACAGTTACTTAGTATTGTTTTTAATATAATATGATTAGCCCAGCATTAAGTCAATGAACTATCTTCAACAGTGGTGGGTTTCAATTTATTTTACTATTGGTTCGCTCATGTGCACGTGCAATGCTTCTGCACATGCGCAGAAGTATCCAGACAGGTGGGCAGAGCCTCCTGCTGTCGCCACTACCGGTTTTCCCGATCCAGGGTGAACTGGCAGAAACCACCTCTGATCTTCAACCCTAGATATTATTGCTCCGTTTGACCCTTACAACTTCCAGTGAACACTCATTCAATTTTTGCCTAGGCTGGTTGACACATATCCATTTTGCTTTCCCACAACTCCCCACAATGGGGACAGTAGGACAGGGAAAGTAGGCATGCTGGTGCACTTATGTGCACAATATCCCAACATTACCTTACGTTCCCTTAAAATTATTTAAATTGCAATGGAGGATATTTTTTTTGATGAAATATCAGTTGGAGGAATAAAAGAAATAAATATTTCCTGTTCCATGATTGCTGAGCAACAAAAAGCTTCTGTACTGGTGTCCAAGGAAATAATGCAGGACCTGGGATTGAATATTGTGGGCATACATCTAGGAAAGCAAAGGAAAAGCATAGAGACTAGGAAAAGATAGGGGCTAGTGGACCAGTCCACAAAGGACCAGCCAGCAAGACCTGCCTTTCTTGCAAGAATCAAAGGAAGGACCAGCAAATTCTTATGGTAACTATATCCAGCTTGAACAGCAGCCTAGCTCAAGTGTCAACCTTCTGCAATCCTGGATTTTCTGAAGTTGGCTGAAAAAAAGTTTGAAGCAGCATGAATTATCCAGAGATGGCACACAAAGTTTATGTAAATGCCTCCAAAATTTCTGATTAGACTACCCTTGTGTTCTTTTTCCTCTCAAGCCCATGAAACTTTGCCCATTAGAAGAAACGATAGCAGGCTCCTTAACTTCAATGTACCTGCTAATATAATTTCAGTTTCTACAGTTCTTGTAAAACACTCGTCTTTCCGTGGCTGCTTCAGCTTTGCAAATTTCTGAATGATAACCAGGCAGACAATTTACAGCTGATCTGAGGGTTTCTTTGCTATGGAACTACCACTTGCCTGTCAAGTGGAGTTGAAAAACAGGTTTCTTTCTCTGAAAGTATAATACTCAACTCAGTGCTGCATAAAATATTTGGATGCTTTTTTTTTAGCCCATACTATATTTCTGCTCAACTTTTATCTAGTCAAAAGATGTACAGTTCCTGTGGCTTCCTCCCTCCCTTACACTTGTATTATGAGTTTTGTCTTAGATCTACGACATGGTCCTGAGGTTTAGCAACTCTCCGAAGTAGTAAGGATCAATGTGTAAATTTCTGATGTCTGACAAATTACTGTAGAGGCGATTCCAATTGTCATTATTCATTAAATGTCTAAATTGTAACCCCTGTCTCCCAGGCACTTAAAATGATAGAGAGTTAATGCACAGAGTTTATTTCCATAGATCAGGCATTTTTTCAAGGTCCTGTGCATTACTTCAAAAGCCTTAGATGGCCAGTAGTACATCAAAATAATCCATGCATATTTTGCAGTCACTCAGCAGGTCTCTTTTAAGTGGTCCAAAAAGATGTCATCTTGTCCAGAAAACTACAGGTGCCAACACTTACCTTCCTCCAAACTATACATTCTGAAGCTTTTTTACTAAGATGGGTGGCTATAGAAATCAAATAAATAAGTAAGGGCTTGTCTAGTATCATTCAATTCCTGAGTTATTCAGAAGCAGGATTCAGTCATAAAGGACTTTTGTAATTAGCTGAATGGAAACCTGAATAGCAGAAAAGGTTCTGCTCGCATCCAGTTGCCAGAAACATCAGCTACTGTATGTAGACATTTTTTTATGTTCTGCTTATATATGTACTTGCATATATACTGGATTTAATCTCAGTGAAACAAAGTAGTATAATTGTGTACATAAATGAAGACAACATGGTTGTGAAGCAGCTGTGCTGAACATTCCACCGGACCAACTGTTTCAAAGCTTCAAAGGTAGTGCTTTGCACAGGGCTAATAACAGAGTGCTATATTGCAATATAAGGCAGATACTTACTTAAAATCTAAAGTAACTCAAAAAAATTATTGAGGGAAGATGAATGTCTTACTAATAGAAGTTTTGTCTCTGTGGTGAAGACAGAGCCCTCGGTCAATACCCATTTAACTTCGTTTAACAGACATTCAGAAGAGTAGTTCTGAAGATTAGGAAAATACCCATATACATGGGAATGACATATGTACCAGCCTGAGCCACTGTGATCCTAGAATGTCCCATCACTGATGCTCAGTTGCATGATTTGCTGTTCATAGCCCATCTTCACCTGTCAATTTCTGGGCTGCAAGGCTCTGGATTTTGATGTGGAGCTCTATCTCTTGCTTCATCAATGCTGCCTAAGGGGAGAAGGGAGACTGGTGTCACACGAATTATACGGCATCTTTTTTTTTTTTTAAGAATGGCTTTGCTTTATTTTTTATCAAAGATTCTTTTATTACATTTTCATTTTCCTTTATACAATCACTTAAATACTGTGCAGTTAAAAAAAAAGAAACAATAAACAACTCATAACACTTCTATCCTACATACACCCTTCCTTCTACCCCTCCAACTTTCATTTCCCCCTTCCAACAATCCCCTCTTCTACTTCCCCTCCCCCTCAGCCATTCCTTTCTCCCCTTCCCACCATCTCACCCTCCTTACATTCCCTTCTCATCCCTCTTAATTCCCCCCTCTTCTTTCCCTCTACACCTCGCTTCGGTGTATTTCTAGTATTCATTGGTCTATTTGTTTTGTACTAAAACAAAAGAAAAATAAAAGGAAAAGAACGAAGAAAAGAAAAAAAAGGGGAAAAAAAGCAACAGTATCCAAGTGCATTCATTGTTCTGAAAATTGAGTCTATATTTCCACCCTCCCCCCCCCACCCACCCCCTGAACCCCCCTACCTGACCCCCTTCCGACTTCCCAGGTCCCATTCCCGGCATCGTTCTTTATCAAGCAAAGTCTGGAGTATATTGAAACCAAATAGATTAGAAGTTACAAAATAATAATAATAATAAAAAAATATAAATAAATAAAGAACAAAAAAGAAAAGAATAATAAAAAGAAAAAAAAGGGGGGGGAACCCCCCCCAAGAAAGAGAAGTCAATATACTCTCTAACATTAACCTCAGCTTCTCATTATTTTTAAAATCTTAAACAATATCTTTACCTGCTTCCGCATATAAATTCTATACCTCCCATCCTGCCTTTACCCGTGTCCGCATATATATTTTATCCTCATCCATTGCTCCTCTCATATTTACTCCACCCTCGTGTAGACCCTCCAGATAATCTTTCTTAACCTTGTATTCAAATAACAATTTATACAAAAATCAGCTTACATTCTGGATCAAGGTAATCTAATTGAACTTTCACTACCCTTCCATCTACCCCACGCCACCCGACTCCATTCATCCCAAACCACAATCCAAGAAAACTACGATCTCCGCTCTCCTCGCCCCAAAGAATAGATCATGCGCAGTTTAAATTAAGATTCAAACAAGTCTTATATAAGTCCCATACAATATATGTCCAAATTCAGCACCACTTCTTTCAGTCTCAATATCTCTTCATCGGTATACAGCTTTGTCATTTTATACCAGACAGGAGTCCTGAAATTTTATTCAAATTAAAAATTTAAGAAGTATTTTAAAGGCATAGCTGGATCTTTATTCTTTACTCTTCTGCCCTTCTGGAAGGGGAAAGCAACACCCTCCGCCTTGTAGCCACATGTCCCGCTACTTATCTTCTCCTTCTCCTTGTCTTTCTCCAAGTCCGGGTGAGTCAGGAAGTCCCGCCTTCAGAGTTTTGTTGTAAAAATCTCGGGCTTCGCAAACAGAATTGAGATGATATTTTTGGTTCTCAAATGTGACTGTGATACCAGATGGCACTTCCCATTTATATTGTATCTGAGAATCTCTGAGTTTTTCAGTTAAGAAAGTGTAGTCTCTCCTTGCTCTTAATATTTGAGATGGTATTTCTTTAAAAACAATCAAGTCCTGTCCATCGATTCGCAGCCTGTTATTGTAGAACTTCTGTATTATCGCATTTCTGGATTCTCTTGTGGTGAAATATATAATTATGTCCCTCGGAAGCTGTCGTTGTTTTGCTACACACGAGTTCTGGCGATAAATTTTTTGAATCTGCCAATCAAAGTTAAATCCCGGACTTCCCACCGAACGTCTGAAAGCCTCAAAAAAGGTCTGTTTCAAGTTCTCCTGTTCCTTTTCACGCAATCCTCTGACTCTTATTGCAAATGCAGTCTTATTGTAATTTATCATAACGAGTTGTTTTTGAGCATTTTCAACTTCCTGTTGTAACGTTTGAATTTTAGATGTCAAATTAGAATTAGTTTTTTCCAAAAGTTCCAATTTGTCCTCCATTTCAGAAACATAATCTGTCATAACAGTCATAACTCTGATCGTATCTTCCCTTGTTTGAGCAATCTTGGCGTCCAGTTTATCATATAAGTCCGATAAAAGTTGTTTAATTTCATGTCTGAACTCTTTAAGGGTTTCAAAAAGAAATTCTTGCATTAAGAGATCTCCAGTAGAAGGCGTGGGAGGCAAGGGCAGCGATTTTGTAACAATTTCTTGAGATGTATTATTAAGGAAATGCTTAGACTGCTTCGATTTGGGAGCCATTATAAAAAACGCACAAACAAACAAAGTCTCTGCTCCCCTTGGTTTTAAATGGGATACTATTTATAGACTTTTAACAGTTAATAAGGAGAAGTCTTCAGGAGAATAGAGCTGATTGAGTGTGTCATATATCAAACGCAGAAGCTATAAAATCGCCATCTTGTAACGCAGCTGGATAAGCCTTTTACAAAATTGAAGCTGGTATTTTGAATAGTAATAAGAAAAAAATTTACAACTTCAAGTTAATATTTGGTTTTGAAGCCATTTCAAAATTTATCTGCCTGCAGTTAATAAAACTCTATTGCCTGAATATGCAGCTTTAAGTAAAGAGGCTTTTATTTTGAAGTTTAAAGCTTGGCAAAACTTTCAGTGAGTAAACATTGTAACAAGACCGTTCAGCAGATTCATCACCATTTAACTTCCAGATAAGCAAAGTTAATGAAGGAGTAAGATTCTTGTAGAAATGAAACTAATTAAAAAGCTTCTGCTGGCCTATTGTGAAACCAAAACATATGATAAGCAATCTCTTTTGTTTTGAATTCTTGTGAATTCTTGTGAGGATTAACAAAAAGTGTTCATTATTACCGGAGAAACCAGCCTGCTCGGTGCCATTTTAAAAGCCTCTAAGTAAATAATTTTTCGGAGGAGAAAAAGAAAAGAAGCTAAAATGTTGATAAACAATTATTGTCCACGGAAATGGATTCAGCTCGTGATAAGACTAAATCAAACAAAACTTTGAACTGAGTGGGGGAGACCTACTTTGTCCTGCACAAGGCAGTTTGAAATTCCCAGCACGGACAGCTGTTCTGCCTTGGGCTAGCCCCCCTTTCCCTGCAAGCACAAAGCTGCAAAAATCGAAGAGCATTTGCCAGCAAAACAATTTCTTCTTTCCTTCTTGCCTGAAGGATAAGAAAACCTGATAAGACGTCAGATGGAAGATCCTCTAAACAGGTACGTAGCCAGGAATTCGGAGGCAGCTGATTTTTTTGCTGCCACCACCAGCAGGCTCCTCCCAGGAAGCCCGAATTATATGGCATCTTTGATTGCCCTTGCCAATAATTTTACTTTCTCCTCTGAAATTTGTTAACCAACAAAGAAAATAATAATAAAGCAATGGCCTTAAGTCAAGCACAGTACTGGAAGTTCAAGCCATTATTAAAGCTATTAATATCCACTACAGGTTTTTTCCCCAATGTAAGTAATCATGACAGGAATTAATGATATCGGTGACCTACGAATGATACTGCAGTAATTGTCAAAAAGTGATTGCTCATATTGAGGCAGCCATGCTGTTCAAGGAGTGGCACGTGGGAAATCCATAAGGGAACTTGCATTTGATCGCAGTGACAAGTGATGGCAGATTCCTGCTGCTTCCTGAAACAGAGGTAAGATGACATGTAGATTCTAACCCAAGCCAATTTAGGATCCAATTTAGGATCCAATTTAGGTCCTGACTTTCTTAGTAAGCCAAGGAAACTATAACATGTAATAAGAATTTGTTCAATCAATGTCCAGAGGAAAAACAAATCCCTCAGTTACTGACATAATATTGCATCAACATTCTAGTAAAGTTCTCACAAGTGTGGTGACAGGCCCTTGGGCTACAACAAGCATATGGAATAAAAAGCTTAGCATTGCAACATCATATCCCTAATACAGTCACTCCTAAATTTTATAACCATTACTATGTCACTTTTTTACGCTTGCAACTCCAGTCATTACAAACAAACTAAGGAACCATCCTCTCCTTTTCTCTTATCCTAATTTCAAATTATTTTGGTTCTCACTCTGGAACATCTCCTGAAAACCTCTCTGTTTCCCTTTTGAATACAATTTAAAATACATCCAAAATTGATCTGGATTATTTGGAAGATTTTCACATTTATTTGGCCATCAGGTTTATGTAAGTATGGACATGTTTATGTTAACAAAACTAGAGCTCACATAGAGCATCAGCCAATTGTTCTATTTTTTCTCTGGGGAATAGTTAAGCACAGACAAATGTTCAGTCAATCAGTCCTTTTGCTAGCTTTAACTATGTGCCATGACCTGCCCCCTCAGGTAGAGCCTAAACATATCTTTTTACTGTCTCTTCACAGAAATGTGAAAGGATAAATTGCTAGCCTTCCCCTGTGTTTACGGGTTTATGATAGTGGCAAACGCCTAATGATAGCATGGCAGAAATTCTGCATTTGGGAGTCTTCATCTGGTAAAGACTGAGCAATGAGTTGGCCAAGAATTCTCTCTAGTTAGAACCCAACCTCCAACCTCCATCCCTTTTCAAACATAAGTCTTACTGCTTCTGAAGTGCCATTCTCTGCCATTCACCACCATAGTGCAACAACTTGTAATTCCAAGCCCGTGGTTACAGCAGCGTTAGATTAATTGAAGCCACATTACCCACTACTGAAGTTGCATTTTCCTCTGGAAGAACTTTTTGTTACTCAGTTTCAACACTAAGATAGAGTACATGATAGACAGTTTCCCAACAAATGTTTCCTAAATATACTAGTTAGGGTGCAATATTCATCATTATGATGTAATATTTATTAGGTTTTCTGACAACTCTTTTTAGTTTTTCAATAAATAAATAAAAAGTCATACATTTTCATTCTTTCTTTCCAGTAATGACAATAACATGTCTCACTATGTGGTTCCTACACTTTCTTCTTCTATCTTTTAAACCAGAGACCCAGAGTTGGGTTGCTCCCGGTTTGGCCCACATCAGTTGAACCAGTAGTAGCGTCGGCGGGAGGCTCCGCCCACCTGTCCAGACGCTTCGGCACATGCACTTATGGGAGCACACCCTAACTGGTAATAAAAAAATTGGCAACCCACCTCTGCATAGACCCATCCAGGATTCTTTAGTTCTGGCTAGGTGGATGAAATCCATGTAATTGTTAAGAAGGGAGAGAAACTTAAATTTGTCTTTTGTCTGCTCCCTAACTTCATTTGGAGATTTGCTCTATCTTGAGCAAGGATGGGAACCTGTGGACCTCCATATGCTGCTAAATAACAACTCCAGGTATTATGATCAATGGTCCTGGGAATTGTAGTTCAGTAACATCTGGAAGACCACATGTTCTCTATTCCTGATTAAGTGCATGCAATTATATATTTATTTAATTGATCAATTTGCAGGCTGACTTTCTGTTCAAAATGGATTGTCACAGACGTAAAGAAAAGAAAAAGATAAGAAAAAATACAGAATAAACAAGAGAAAACAACACTTAAACCAAAACATAAAATCATTGGCCTCTGAAAGTCTTATTAAAGAGAGTAATCTTTAAGGATTTTTAAACAGCAAAAAAAAGTAGAAGACAATGTGATTCCTTAGGAAGCACTTTATCTCAGAACACTATAGAAGGCCCACTTCTGAAGAGTAAGAGATGGCTTGTGAGAATGGGGGGATCTTTAGAAAGTCCTCTACTATATGTCATCATGTCCTGATACTTCTTTATATGGAACTTTTTTACATGGAAAAGTCCCAAGTGATTTAAACTTTAAAGTGTAAGCAGACCAATCTCTCTCTCTCTCTCTCTCTCTCTCTCTCTCTCTCTCTCTCTCTCTCTCTCTCTCTCTCTCTCTCTCTGTGTGTGTGTGTGTGTGTGTGTGTGTGTGTTAAGGTTTCATATAAGATAGACTCTAGACTTTTCTTTGCCCAGATGTAGCTTAAAAGTGGACCAGAAGCCGTTATGGGGTTTTGCAACAGATAAGGTTGAGTTCCAGAACAGCAAACAAGGTTCAGAACTCCAGACAAAGTCAAGTTTACTCAGTGAAGGAAATGTCTAAGAGCTTTTCATATCAGGAAAGAATAGACTGGGACATCACTCTGTCTACCTCCATTGAATTCTCTCTGGCAAAATGTTTGTGATGGTGTGTTTTAGCTGCTGAGAGATTAAAACTTCTGACTCTGATAAGTTAAGAAGAGGGCAGTTGTGCTTTCTATGCTATTAAAATTATAGGTTGTATTTGCTCAAGATGTTTTCAAAAGCACAGAGTTGTCCTTAGTTTCCTAATTATACAGTGTCTGCATATATATGCCATTATTGGATTGCTCAGCACATTAGGCATGTCTGGTCTGGTGCCCTCTGTGCAGCAGTTCCTTCAGAACACATAAAAAATAGGACCAGAGTTAAATAATAGCATTTACTATTGTACAATAAAGCATTAGCCCCGAAATGCATGCTTTGTTTTAAATGGCATTAGACAAAAATATGGAGGATAAATCACTGGCTATTAGCCATGGTGGCTAATGTACATGGTACATTAGCTAATATAAATAGTACAAATGCTAATTGTAAAAGGGCCACTTTTTGAAACAGCCACCCCTGTGTACTGAGCAAGTGATTTCTGACTTTTTCATTTTTTGGCCATAGACAACTGGTTAGCCATTGTGAAAAACCAGTGCTGCTGGGCTGCCTAGCTCATTTTTTCTTATGAATACTTAATAGGATGTGTCATTAGGCAATATGATCATAAGTGGAGTGGAGTGAAAGCATTTCCATTTTTGTTATTCTTATTTCTGATTATCTTGATTTTTTTATGCTTTTGCTGAGAAAGGATGGGATTCTGGTAATTAACATAAATGGTTTTATTATTTATAGCCTGCTGCTGAGCCTGCAGTCATCATCCAAGGGACTGAACAAATTTATACCTGCTTACTTTCAGCCAAAATCTTTCCTTTTTCTTCTGCATCATGGCCTGAGCCCATAGATTGTGAACATTTTAGCCCAACAGCCTCATCTTCGCACATATCATGGTCACTAGGAGAAATATATTCCTAACATTCAACATACACATGAAATAACACATATTTTAAATTGACCAAAGAATGATCAAATTCCCTTACCCAAATCACATACAATAATTTTGTATTATTATTGTCCATTAGATAGCATAAATATAATATGAGGAACAATATCTAGTTCTGCATATATGTAAGTTTGGGGTTTAGAATGGAAATTAATAACTTAAGCACTTTAGGTACTTTAAAAATATTATTGCTGCATACAAACAGGTATGAAGGAATATAATTGATAGTGCCAATGGGGCCAAGAGTAGAAATGCTTTGAGGGAGGGAACCAATTTATAGAGATAAGAGGTTTGCTTTGACATTTGCTTTAGTTAGGTTAATTGTACCTCTGCTTTGAAAAACTGAGTACAGCTGTGCAAGCAGATATTCATAAAGTTTGAATCTAACTATTTGAATTGTAAACTGAACTACAGCTCAAAAATAAGCAAGGCCATGCCTAGATAAATTGTCTATGTTACCTTTACAAGTTCAAATATTGCCACATTGCTATGTTTTTAGGAAGAACAGAAGCAATTGTGGTTGATGATGATGATACTGAATTAGCCACTATTAAAAAATTAATTATGACCTTTCTTGAATTCCAGAATTTTGTATGATTTGCTTCACTTTGGAGTATTTATTTTAGGGTGCAATATTCATTGAGAGATCAGTTCTCTCCTCAAATGTAGGAAATAGTGCAGAAACATTTGTGTAGTCTGTTCATTATTTTTTATTCACAGTATACCTTGTGCATATACTTAATAATATACAATATTTGTAGATTGCACATAAGGGGAGGGAGAAGAAATATAATGGCAAGTCAGAGAACTGCCCAACTCAACTTGTATGGAAAATTGTTCAGAGGCAGCTTTTCAGTGACACTTTATAAAGAAGAGGGCACATCAAAACAAACAAGCAAACAAATAAAAACCAAATTGAAATAGGTCAATTAGTAGCAATGCAGTAAGTAACTGAAAGCCAGCATCAACTTGTATTTAATATCGGTTGTGATGGAATGTGTACCTGGAGAAAGAATTCTCGGCCAGTTCCTGGGAAGAAGGCAATATGTTCCTGAGATAAACCAGAATAATAGACTGCAGTGGATGGAGGAAAAAGTTCAGGGTAGACATACTCTAGAATCTCTTGGGATATATGTATTAGGTTAGAAGGTTATAGATTTAGTCTGGCAAGATTCTGCCTATAAGGTGTACGCAAATAAAGAAATTGACTTGATTAGATTTCAGTGTGTCATTTTTAGGTTTGCACTTGGCATTGATGTATTTATTTAAAATACAATATTGGTATGAAAATGTACAGATTTTTTTTCTTTATGTCCCTTTCTTCTTCCAGTTTCTGCAACTAGTTTATATATTTAAAATATTAAAATGTCTTTCATCATGCTTGTTTTTACAGACTGTGACATAAAAGTGACTACCTACCCATAGCATCTATTCCTCAGAGACACTGATAATTGGGACAATTGCATAATTGGCCCATTTTCTCGCTTCACGGGGAAGTTATGTTTAAAGGGCTCTATTCCGTGTGAATTACAAGGAAGTAAGAAAGACATTGGAGCCCTCTGGGCCCTATCCTGAATCCCAGAGTGAAAGATTCCACAGAGAAATAAAATTATTTTCTTTTATTTGTGCCTTGTCAAATTCCCTGGGGTGCATTTGCCCATTAGTATCTTTTATGGCAATAAAATAATTCAGGATAAACACATTTATTTCATTCTCAACCTCCTAAGCCAAGGTGAACAGAGCAAAATAGAACATGTCACTGTCCACCTTTCCTGTCCTTTGTTCTGGATGAGAAAAGATGAATTTTAATTTTAGAGTTGTTTCGTGCCTTGCTTGATGATGCCTTTAGACAAATTATGCCAAGAATTGACCATGTATCTTTACAAATTATCTTTACACAATGTTGCCCAAAGGGATTTTTTTTCCAGGTGAGCAAATATAATTAAAACCGACCTTATCTCAAATTATAAATTGATACCTTTTCTCTCCCATGAACTGACACTCTGAATGCTTCCATCGGAGAGCAGTAAAACAGAGGCTTGCTGTGTTTGCACAAAATAACTGCAGCTTTGTGCTGAAAAATATACAGCCCAAACTGGTGCTTGTAGCATACAGCATGATCAATTTGGTTATGGATAATCAGGAAATTTGATCACTGAGGTGAACAACTAGAAATAAAATTCACCCACCTGGCCCGGGGGGGGGGGGGGGACAAGGAAACAGTGAAAACTTCAATGAGCTCTAGAATAATTCCAATTTAGTGGTAATGTGTATTACCAGTGAAAAGATTTTATCGGAAAATTAATTATTCCACCATTCACCTTGCAACCAAAATAAAAACCTGTAAATAAATAAAATTTCCCAGGGAGAAAAAGACATGTAGCAGGAAATAAAATTACATTCGGAAATATAATATTTAATTCTGAAGTTCCATGATTGCCGGGTACTCCATCTTTGCTGTCATTTCTTTAGAAGATGTTTCAGAGCACCTCTTGTCCCTCGGGCAACCTGAAAGATAGCAAGGGCCATTTATTTGTTTTTAATATGTTTGTTAAATTAGCTTCCATCACCACACGCACTGCCATTTTAATGCTGGTGAGATGTGAAACTCAACCACAATGAGCTGCCCTTCTCTTATTCTTCATTAAAACGGTAAGGACAGCTCCACTTGTCATCCTTGTTACTGAAGCCAAAGAGAGATCAACTCTATTTTGTTAGCCTGGTTTTGTCCATTTCAAGAATGGGAGGAAGGATGCTAAGATACCTCTCTGGATGAGCCCACAGTGGACAATGGCACTAGCTCTATTTTCTTGACATGAAACAAGATACACAAATGAAAAGGAATTCTTGGCACATTATTTTTTTTTGAGATGCAAAGGGATTTTGAACTGTTTAAAAGTGTTATAATGAGTATAATAAGTAGTTCTTACTGGAAAAGATTAATTAGTAGGCTGTGAGGGAATAAAGGTATACAATCAACGTAAGTGAAGGCATGCTTACTCCCATATGTATACAGAGTATACTGATGCATGCATATTCAAATTAATCAACACTCATAGTGATAGATCAAGAGATGCTTTTCTGTATGTGCATACATAGAAATAATATCTATACAGTGCAAACATTCTTTATTCCTTATTTATTGTTCAGGGGCAATAATATTTGAAATGGAGCAGTTAATTCCTTGCATGCTGTAAAATTGGGAGACTACAAATAGAAGAACAAATCAAATATGAGATTCTCAGGATAAAATACAGCTTTTTGCCTTTATGTTATTTTTCCATTTTAATTTGCTATTGTTTGAACATCATTGCTATTATATCCTTTCATTAAGAGAGCCAATCAGCAAGGAAATTCAGATAGGGAAGTCATAAGAAAGGAACCTCTTCATCTTTAATTCACCACTTTAGAACCATTAAATGTGTTAGGATTATTATAGAACCATTAAATGTGTTGCTCTCTCCATTGGGAGAGCAAGTACGTTCAGCGAAGCATTGGAAGAGTTGTGTTGGAGAACACACAAACCAGCATACAGAGACACTGCAGTTTAAATAGGCTTTTACTTTCATGAAAATAGAGGTATCAGAGTCCATCAAACAGTCCAAGTCATACATGGATAAGACAGTCAGTCATCAATGTCTTTCAGTTAAGGGATAATCCAAATAACATAGTCCAGTATCATATAAACAGTCCAGTACACAAAGTTTGCTAACAGTTGCAAAACTTACAATAGCTCCCAGCACTTTCTAACAGCCAGCTTCCAACACACTCAGATCAGATCAGCCCAGCATCTAACAAACAGAGAGCTAACAGTCATACTGGCTCCCTCTTATGGCCCATTGAGGAAAATAGCAACCAATCACATTTTACAGTATGATTTAAAGAAACAGGTACAACATTGTTACATGATTTATATATTGCCAACCCAACCATTAGAATTATATTCCTAACAAAATGTCTTTTACAATGACTAGAAAGGACACTTCACAATGTGCAAAAGCATAACTTTCTAATAATTTTTCAAAACAGCCACATCTTTCCCTAAAATCTTAGTTGCCCTAGGCAGTTGCAACATAGTCCCAGGAAAAGATGCCACTTCAGTTATGAGAAACTTGGAAGTTGAAATTTATGATAAGCCTTTGACTATGAAAAATAACTTAATGTTTGTAGAATTTATCAGGTTTTCACCTCCAAGATAGTTAAGCAGTTGGTTCATGTTCAGTTGTGTAATACTTGGATTAATAGAGCAGTCCATTGGCTGGGTTATACAAGATCTTATGCTACCATTGGATCTGGGTCAGAATGCTGCTCTCTGTGCTATTCTGAACCTTACATCTTTTTTTGAGTTGCCAATTATTACATTGGCTGGGCATTTCAGAAAGATGTCTGTATAAATTGGTGGTGTTACATTGAACCCTGGGCAATTGGAAAACCTACTGGTATTTCATGACCTTAGATGGTTGATCAAATCATCAGGAAGGTTCTCACACAAATTGGAATAGCCATATTATGCCTGGGAGCCTTTCACTCTTCTTTCTTTCTTTCTTTCTTTCTTTCTTTCTTTCTTTCTTTCTTTCTTTCTTTCTTTTTCTTTCTTTCTTTCTTTCTGTCTTTCCTTCCTTCCTTCCTTCCTTCCTTCCTTCCTTCCTTCCTTCCTTCCTTCCTTCCTTCCTTGGAATTGATTCCCTCCAAAATAATGCTTGCAGTCAGAGCTCTTAAAATAATATTTAAGAAAGCATAAAAACATTTTTATAGCCATTAAAAAGTACACTTTTAATCCATTAATTTGAATGTATCAATGTGATTGTTTGTTATGGGCTCCTAGGCTAGAGACTGTCTATATCCTATTGCAATTTTACATTTCATTGTGATATGTTTGAGTATTAGTTCCTTTTTTAAATTCTATCTTTATACTACATAATAGATACATAGCTACTTAATGATAAATAAACTTGTTTTAAAGGGTTTTTTTTTTTTTGAATTATATCTGAAATTTTACACAGCCCTAAAAATGACATTTAGAGAAGACTTTTTCAGCATATTTGTTCACCTAATCAACTTTTTGGGGATATTTTTAGTATGGAATATGGCAATAAGAATAGCAGTTATATGGTGAGGACATTGTTGTGGCAAAAAACCCTCTGTGTGTCATATTGTCATGTAAATGGAAAGAAGTTTGTATTAGTTGTGTCACACAACACATTTGATGCATTACAAAATTTGTATTACTTTTGTGTCATGTCATATCATTTACACATATGATATTAGTTCTCCTCCCTCAACTGCAGATGTATAATACTAGGATTGAGATTTCTTTCCTCACAATTTGCTATTTTCTTCAGGTTAATGAAGACCTTTTCACTCCATCAGATGAAGAGGTTAATTTTCCAATCTTGCTTATTTGCTTCCATTTTGCTAGTGATTTTAACTGATATAAGTCAACTTGAATTATCAATGTCATAAGTAAGATTTGTTATTTTATTTCTATGCAACTAAATATCAGTGGAGATTTTTCAATTATTGCTATTGCCAGATAAAGCAGAGAGGGGTCCCATCCAGTGAAAAAAATATAAAAATGGGCTATTATTTTTGCTTTTTTATCTTTATACTCTTGAATGTTGTACAAAGTTTGACTCATAAATGCAGTGGCCTCCCCCTCTGTCAATCTTCTCCATGCTGGGTGTCAGCAATTCACAGATGGTACAGACAAACTGTTATACAATGCATTTTTTTCTGATATAAACAGGTTTATTAGCACATCTTTGTTCCAGGGGCATGGGCACAGTAGCATATCTTATATCTTACGATCGTTCTATACCTTGCTCCTATGTTCTATTCTCTCAACCCAGTTTTTATTGTAATTCTACTATGCAATGCACTAATCTTATAATTTTTAACCTTGCTTTAATTTCTGATCTCTACATTTATCCTACTTCTTTCTACTTTTATCTACAGTGTTGACTATTAGCCCTTCATCTATTTCTTAACCATTAGCTACTTAATTAATGATTAACGAATACTTGTTTACCACTAATAATTCTTCAACTGCTGTTAGGGAATATATAGTGCTCTGTTCTCCCCCAGTCACTTTCTGTAGCTTCCCCAGCCCACACATACTTCCCACTGACTTGAATGGGAAAAGCTTCTGTGCTTCAAAGCAAAAAATCTGTAACTGGGAGAGGCTTCTTGTTCTAATGCCACTGCTCCCTTCATGTTCTTCTCTGCTGCCCTGCAGCTCTTTTGGCATCAGCTTTCCAAGGAAAGTGGGATCTTTAACCAGGTCCAGGTGGGAGGGAGAGAGCAGGTGCTTTCATCACCACAAAGCCATCCACTCTCAATAAGAATTCTGCCAGTATCAAAGGTGCATGATTGAGTTAGGCCGATTCAAAATTTGTTTCACAATTACAAATAATAAATCTTGCCAAGAAGACTAGAAAAATCAGTTTATCGTGGTTCTCTATGCTTTGCATGCGTGTGTTTTCAAACTGGTTTAACAGAATGAATATTTTTAGATAGCCTCTGAAAATATTAGATATGCAGGTGAGAAGATCCTTAGATAGATAATGTAAGAAAAGATCTCTTTCAAGCCTCCTGTTTCATTCTCCCTTCAAATGATTTGAACGAGTAGGAAAAAGGATTCAAGAAAAGCGGCGCCATTTTTTGCTGAAAGTGGATAACGTGCCTTTCATAGTAGGCATATCAAACCCCTCTACTCAGCAGGAGAGTAGTTTTGGGCTGGCATTTAGGCTGCAGAAGAAGGAAAATTATTTATAATATGCAGGGTGGAAAATTAGGCCATTGTACTACTGCACAGGGGAAAGATTCATAAAAAGTCATACCAAATTATTCTTATATAACTGACAATGACATCGTTGTAAGGCGGAAACACAACTTTATTTGTCTTACTTAAGATGATATATGGAGTACTTGTCTGTTTATTCTGCCACAAACAGCTTCTGCCAGATACAGCAGCAATTCCCTTGGGGGCATCCACTGATAGTTATATGTTACTTGAGCAAAATCTCTCAAGCGACTTCCTACTTACAGGTATCCATTATTTTAAATTCAAGGGATTTTGTTGTTGCTGTTGCTGTTGTCTGAATTCATGTGTGCATAAAAAAAGGAATAATATAGCATTGCTTTTCAAAATATAAATATACCGTACTGGAACAATGTTCCAAATGCTTGTATTTGCAATTCCGAAGCAAAGGATGTATTGCTAGAGGGGGAAATGTGTCAATAAATTGGCGTAATAATCTAATCTGGCTGAGGTTAAAGGGACGTTTCTTTGTCGGATGCAGTTCAGACCTTAGCAAATATCAGGCTACATAATTAAGCCACTGTTCCTTGGTGTTCCTGGAAGCTTGTGGGCAGCTCATAGGCACTGGAGTGACAATCAGAAACTAAGCAAAGGAAACGAACAGGTAGTGTGGCCACCCACAATCCATTCTTTGTCTCCCTTGCTGTTTTTTCCCTCCTCTCCAAGGATGATGAAAACATGCCTCCTATTCTTCTTCCTGAAATGTTTGTATAATTCAGAGCTGTATTTTGAGGTTGGGAGGAGAAAAATAACACAGAGACACATACACAGACCTTAATTGCTAGTGTTAAGCAATGAGGAAAAATAAAAAACCAAAATATCTCTCCTGCCTTTCTGGCTTTTGTCATTTGCACAATTTTCTAAAGGCTGGTGCTGCTGTTATTGTGTGCTTGAGAGATGTGGGGTACTGGAGCACACTCCTGGGGGCAGGGGAGAGAATGAAGAAAAAGAGGATAGAAAGACAGTCATTTTCTTTTCCTTTAAACAACCCTGACTGCGTGCTTAAAGGAAGAGACAAGAATGTTATTGAATAATGCCGGACATTGTAGTCATCTATCAAGTGCTTCACTGATGCCATCTTTTCCCCTTGTGATGCCATTACAAAATGGGTGCAGCCATTAAGTGAAATCATGAGCCACCTATTCAAGAGATGGAATGACTGTACAATGTTACGTTTCAAAGTTATGGGAAGGCATCCTTTGGATAGCCATGTTGTTGTACACTGAGCTTTTTTCTCAATTCCCCCTCTGCATTCAGGGCTGAAATTTCCTGATTTGTTACAGTGAAGCCACAACCATGCGTATTGTCTGACAGCCCTGATTTCAGGGAAAATGGAGTACAGTTTCACATCTGAAAATCAGATTTTTAAGTCACCATCAAGATGACAGGAATAAAATGAAGTTTGTTTCTGCTTCCCTGGTGCTAAAAGCATTTAACATAACTTTTTATAGAAAAATAAGATGAAGATCAGTAACTTTCTGTGTGCCTATTAAGTTGTCCTGATGTTCATTGTGTTTATTCAGTGCAGACCAATTTCTGATACTTAGGAGCCAGTGGTTGCATTATAAGATGGACTTCAGGATTTATATTTCACTTCCAAGATCCAGCCTTTGTTAAACTAGCCAATACAAGGATTAAGCACAAGTAAAACTAATTGAAATGGGAATCACTAGACTTGCTCTTGATGACTACAATAGAAACCAGAGGAGAGAAAATTGTTTTTGGACTAGTGCAATATTTCCAATATAAGGACTGTAGACAGCCATGTTATCCGTTCAGTATCAACATTTCCATAATATAGCAAATGTAAGAATGAAATTGAAAAATGAAAGATTATGGCAAGGAAGTTTATGGTGACTGGTTCTTCAAAAGGGCTTTGACATCTGGAATAAGAATGTACAGCCTAAATGTTGGAGGTGTGGTTCTCTCGATGCTACATATTATCATATATGGTGGACCTGCCAAAAGGTTAAGGCATTTTGGATAAAAATATGGTGGGTCATGCAAAATGTTTTTAAAAGAAGGATAAAGTTTATTCCTCAGTTATTTTTACTAGGTATATGTACTGATTTTACAGTGGTAGAGACCAATTTGATTCTGCACCTGATAACTGCAGCAAGACTGTTGGTGGCGCAATATTGGAAGAAGGAAGACTTGCCTACAATCCAAGAATGGACATTGAAAGTAACAAACTTAGCTGAAATGGCTAAAATATCGGCATATCTCAAAGATCATTCAAATGAGAGATATAAACGAGACTGGAAAAAATGGATTGACTATATACAAAATAAATACGGGACTAAGAAATTCCAGTTAGCCTATGCTTAAGATCAGAAATGATTTAAACTGTTAAAAGTCAGTTCAGTAAGAAGAAGCTAAGTTCAATCTAGAATGTCATTAATTTCTTTATTTCTTTTTTCTCAATAGATTTTAGACTGTGTTAGTTAAAAATCCATACCGTGTACGGGTTCTGGGAAGTCGGGGGGGGGAAGGAGGAGGGGGGATGGGGGGGTGGAGGGAGGGAGGGGTATACACAACAAAAAAAAATTGTACTTCAATGTCTTAATGATTGACAAATGATGACATATTTGTGTTTTTTTTTAAAGAAAAATAAAAAAAGTTCTCTTAAAAAAAAAAAAGAAATGCTGTGGATATGCAAAACATTATTATTATTCAGAGTTAACAACCAAATTTCAACCACTTGCACTTATCCATCTGAGCAGTGTGCTCTCAAGGGAAGAAAACACATATCTTGTCAGCAGACAGTCCTCTTAAAGTGGGTTATAAAACCACCTTCTTGATCACCATCTGGAGTAACATTCATAACCAAGGGAGACCAGATGTGAACGCATGAAGCGATACATCCCACTTTCTCAATCCATTAGACATAAAAAAGTTATAGCACCAGACCAGTTGCAGGTTAGACCAATAGCCTCTCCCACACTCTGTGAACTAGCATCTAGTGGATCCACAGTGTGATTCAAGTGGGCCCCATAAAATTAAGAATGGCAAAAGTGGCAAAAGGAGCAATAATTGTTAGTCAAGTGCTGATCTATTATGCAGCCTCAAAGTAGAAACGGCACCTTCCTGGCACTGCATGATCTGGCTAATTCATGGAGGGGAAAAATATTGCCAGTAAAATCCTACAGATATCTACTTGGATGTAAATCCTCTTGAAGGATTTGAATTTGTTCTAAGAAAACTGGAAACAAGACTGCATTTCCAAATCATCCTCTTCCTCCCCCTCCTCCCTCCTCCCACTTTGTTCAATAAACAAGCCATGTAAAACAGTATTTTTTTATAGTAAATAGTAAACTGTCCATTTCTCATGATTTTTCTGGACTAAATTAGAAAACCTAACTGCTACAAAAAGAATATGTCATTTCGTTAATTTAAAAAAATCTTTTAATCTGGGAGAGATTCTGTGAATAAAAACCAAGGATTTTCAATAGATTTCCCATAGCTTCTACCACCATTTCCCATCAGTGTATGTTTCTGGGGGCTGCAAGGGGAATGACAGAGGTATACTCTAAGGTAAAGTGACCAGATTTTAAAATTGGTTAAGCAGGACACCATTGATGAGGGGACGGACGGTGTGTTCTTGATTAAAAATTTTGCCGCCTGGCGCTGCGGCTGAGGTGAAGCCGCCAAAGCTCCCACTGACACCCCCGCCGGTGGCAGCGGCAGTGCTGCCCCCCCTCCACTCGGAGCACCTGAGCTGGGCACCACTTTACTCCTGCCGCCGCCACCTCCTCCTCCTCCGCCGTGCTTTTGAGAAGCCATGGGGCCTTTTGTTTCCTGCTCCCGCCCCCTCCACCGCCTTCCTTCTGGCTCCTGCGGCCTCATGGCTCCTCAAAAGCACGGCGGAGGAGGAGGGGGCAGGGGTAATGTGGTGCCCAGCTCAGGTGCTCCGAGCGGAGGGGGAGGTGCCGCTGCCATGGGCAGGGGTGCCGGCAGGAGATTGGCGGCTTCACCTCAGCCGCAGCACTGGGTGGCAAAAGTTTTAATCAATAACACCCCTCACCCCCACCCCCATTCCATTCCCAGGCAGAAGAAAGAGAATCTGGGGAGGAGAGCTTGGCCAGTCATTGGAAGGCATTTGAGAAGGAGAAAAGCAGGCAAGGAAACTTCTCAAGAAGTTCCAGAAGCAGCTGCTTCTCCTCTGGGCTGGAGGGAGGGGAGGAGAAGGAAGGAAGGAAAGAAGGAAGGAAAGATGGGAGGGAAGGAAAGAGGGGAGGGAGGAGAAAAGGAGGAAGGGGAAAGGGAGGAAGGGAAGAGAAGGTAGGGAGGGAGGAAGAACCCGGCTTTCCCGAGAACAGTCTGCTCCGGGCCGGGGAGGGCAAACCAAGAAGTTTAGATGGGACTTTGCTAGCAGTTGCAAAGCAGGCTTCCCCCGATTGCCTTCCCCCAATGCCCTCCAACCCTTTCAAAAGCCACCCCCATCACCAGCCTCTCCCAACCGGATCCCCGCCTGCCTCCCCTCGGCTCACCCAAACCAGGTTGCTGATGGCGGTTTGCACGGCATGGCTACAGGGAGAGCGGCGCCCAAGAAAAGTGGGCAAAAAAAAAAAAAACAACTTCCGATGGCTGAGCCGCTTGGCCCGGGACTGAGTACTGGAAAATCGGGACTTTTTGAATATGCCGTGGGACTCAGGACAAATTTTTAAAAATTTGGTCACCTTACTCTAAGATGAACTTTTTATGAGAAGAAATAATATCAAAATGAACCTAATGTGTCCCTTGAAGAAAGTCAGCTAAAAGGACAAATAGGGGTTGATATGCAGTTTAGGTATTTTTTCCCTTAAGACCATTTTCTATAAAGAAGAATAGGAGCTTGATTCGGTTGCTGAATTGTCTACTAGAGGAAATTGGAATGGGATGGGATGCAGATCATGGAAAAGGATTTAACTTTTTGAACTGACTGTGCCAAAGCACAGTGGATATACTCTGAAGAAATAATAGATCTCTGATCTCAGAGGAAACAAAATTATTTCTGGTAACAATGCAAATTAATTTAGAAAGTAAATGTAAAAGGAAAAAGTTTGTATCTGAAGGATCTCTATGGTATTCTCTATATATTACCTGCAATGTTGCTAGGTTTTTTTTCTTATACTTTTTATCCTTTTGAAAGAACTGACACATCTGTGTACTATGTATTATATTGTAGGATTTTGGAATTTGCTAGGTGCACAGTGATAAGTGACAGGCATACAATGCTTTTGGATTATCCAATTGAATAATCATGGTAATTTCTTCTATGGCAAATTTGATATCATTTTAGCTTTCAGTGACTGTAATTTGATCATTTAGGTTGCCAGGTAAAGTTAGTGTTTGCATTATATATAATGCATTGAAGGAAAAGATAGTAGACCCAATCTTGTAATTTCCTAGTCTCAAATACCCTCATAACTGATAAAAAATAAGAACAAGATTATAACACTAGGTTTTATGCAGCCCAAATGTTAATGGGTTAAATATTCTGGCATATGCTTCAGTAATTATGAATCTAAACAGGGGTGGGATCCTACCAGATTAACAACCAGTTCGCTAAATGCATGCTTCACACACTTGCACTTGCTTCACTCCCATGCGTGCCTGACGTGCCTGACATACCTGACGAGCGCTCTGTGTGTTTGTGTGTGTGTATGTGCACAATTCACAGAAAAACAGCAGAGGTGCAGCAATCCACTCTGTTGCACTTATCAGCTGAGCTAAAAAAACAAGGAAATATAGGTGGGTATAGTTCAGGAGCAGGCGGGCAGTTGAGCTCACCTGAAGGTTGGATCAAACCAGTTTGCTTTCAACTGATCTTCAGAGCTACCGGTTCGCCTGAACTGATAGAATCCCACCCCTGGACCTAAAGACTATTATTGTTACTATTCAGTGAATATTGTTTTGAGTGTATTAAGAGTATATAAACAATAACATAATTCAAGTACAATGCTTGAAAAGGAAGCAGAAGGATGAGGAGGAAGAGAAGAAGAAAGAGGGAAGGACGGCCTAACAACATCCAAGCTGCAAGTTTGAAGCCTTTCTCTGCATCTATAATCTCTGCAAAGAATACTGAACATGGGCTGAAACTGAAGTTTATGCAAGCATGTAGTAAACAATCAATTGGGCTTACTATGCAGATTTACTATGGAACTCTCTGATTATTGTCATTTCTCCCCTAAATTCCCCTATTCCTAATAAGCTTATTTGGAGAAAGATTTGGATTCATTGGTTGAAAAAGGCATTTCTAATTAAAACTTTCCCAAATGTGTAAAATCAAATCTTTGCAACTCTATTCATTGTGTTTCAAGATTGGCTTGAGATTTGTTAAATTCTTCAGTTTTGACTTGGGGAAGAAAATCCAAAACATTTAGATTTCTGTCTTTCTAGATCCGCATGATTGGGTTAGGCTGATTCAAAATTTGCTTCACACATAGTAAATAGTAGTAAACTATTCACACATAGTAAATAGTAAACCTTCCAAGGTCTGGAAAATCAGTTTATTGTGGTTCTCTATCCTGTGCATGGGTGTGTTTTCAAACCAGTTAACAGAGTGAGTGTTTTTAGATAGCTTCTTAAAATATTAGATGTGCAGGTGAGAAGGTCCTTAGATAGACAATATAAGAAAATACTTCTTTCAAGCCTTCTGTTTCATTCTCCCTTCAAATGATTTGAATGAGCAGCTAAAAGGATGCAAGAAAAGCGGTACCATTTTTGTTGAAAGTGCATAATGTGCCTTTCATAGTAAGCATATCAAACCCCTCTGTTCAGCAGGAGAGTAATTTTGGGCTGGCATTTAGGCTGCAGAAGAAGGAAAATTATTGTAATATGCAGGGTGGAAAATGATCCAATCCCTTCCTCTTTCTATATGCATCATCTTGACTTTTCTGACCATACTCCTGTAGATGCCCTGTCTTAATGGTCTCCCTCTCTTCTAGATTCCCTCCCATTCTCCTTATCCATTAGTAATCACTTTCCTTTTCCATTAAAATGAGTTTGGAATGGCACTAACAGCATGCTGTTTCACCAGATGGCTCTAGGGAGGGAAGGGGCATTTTTTAAAAAAATATTGTACAATATCACACTGACTTTGGAGCCCCTTCTGCCTGTGGAGCTGTGACAAGCACTTCAGCCATAATAACCCCATCTCCATCCCAAATTAACGGAACCTGCCCTACCCATTTGGAAGAAAACAACAGCAAAAAGGCAATGTGATTCTTCTTTTGTAGATTCTAGATCCTTAAGAGAATCTAAGCTTCATGGGCTGAAAGTTGTATTCCAGAATTTTGTTTTTCTTTTCCCTCTATACCATACACATCTCCTCATTATTTTTCTCAGATGTTGTGACTTCTCATCGCTGGTCAGTGATGATATATAATATGCATGAGGTCCTTCTAACAACACTCCTTTGAAACCTATTTAAAGGTAGGGAAAAGGGGATTTCATACCTAGACCCTTGAGGAGGAAATATGACATCTTTCCTTTCTTTCTCCTTAACTTCACCATTTCTTCTGACTTGTTGGAATCCATTTATCTCCTTATGATTTATAAAGGAATCCATGAAGTGTCCACATTTATAGACTAAATTTTATGTATGCCTTGACATTTATAGACAATCTGAAACAAAGCTGTACCTCACCAACTGAGAAGCAATCTAGAATCAGACTGCAGACAAAATTAGTTAGTATACTGATGTATTCCATTAATTATATACACTGGGGAGAATGTAACTCGAACTTCCTTTCAGGCATACTGACAGCTCATGCTGGTATAGTTGCAGCCTGATCCTATTATTATGGTATCCTGTGTATTAAGGTATCCAGAGCCCAAGTAGAACAGAGTTGAATAGATGTTTCCTACTTGGCTATCAGACTGGGCTCCTGTGAAGTTGAAAACAAAGTAAAGTAAAGCCAAGGGCATGACAGAGCCGGGCCCATCATTAGGCAGAGTGATTCAGAGAGGGTTGATTGGGTGTGTCATGAAAAGGCAGCAAACTAACTGCACTAAAACTTCAATTCAATGGATTATTCAAGGGGGAAAGATGCTTTTAAATCCAATATCCACTAAATCCAAATTTATGTTATTTGCAATTTATGTAATTGCATATTTTCATAATGGACAGAAATAGTATTACTGGACAGAACTATTTTTGGCAACAAATCTTCAGTTTAACTGACAACATCCTCCGCTATTTTGAAAGGCTATTTAATGAGGTTTTTAATGAAATTTTAAAAAATGTCCATTTTATTCAAAGTCAGCTAACTCAAGATCTGTTTTTGAGGGATGATTGTAATTTAATGCGTTACTATTTTACTCTTCTTGTGGAAAAAAAGTCAAAAAGCCTGGCAAAGCTTACATACTTATTGCTTTGACAAAAAGATCAAATCAAGACCTCTGAATATATCTTGAATTGGTTTCATAGAATAGATGAAGTAATGGGAATGAGAAAGCAAAATTTGTTTCTTTTCTGGTGTACATAAAAGATCTGGTCAAAGCAATATATTTTAGCAGATGCTCCTGTTGAATGCTCAAGGAAAAGGAGATCAGACTTCTGTGTGATGATGCCACTTATGTCCATAATCAAAGAGGATACTATTTATTTATGTTTAAGTAGTTATGTTCTTATCTCCTATTAACAGAAAGGTCTGAGCAGAGAAAGTTTATGCTAAGCATCTTTGGAATGGATAAGTTTGCTAACAAAGCTGAACACACTTGATAAGAAAAGACTGACACTATTCCTTGCGCTAAATTCTGATAGAAAACATGTGATGAAAGTTCTTATGAACTGTTTGAGAGCTCCAGATGGACAGCTCTTGCAGCTAACTAACCATTGCTCATATGCTTAACCTATAAGGGAAAATGCAGTTGACTTTTCATCTAATCAGGGCTATTCATACTTTGTTTCCTGTTTATTATCAGCATTGTTCTTTTACCCATCATTGTTATGCCCACAGTGGTGGGGAGGACAGTGAAAGGAAGAGAAGAAATGAAAGATAAAAATTTGAGCAATCATTCACACTTCATTGGCCACATAAATATTCAACATTTCAAATAAGATTATCCATTTTTTAAAGATTTTAAAAATGTGATTAATATATTTGTTTGCTGTGTAAGTAAGAAAATATCCAAAATAACAGCAGTGTAAAAGAGATTGCTTTCCAGTTTTATTTTTAAAATTAGCTGTAAAGAATTAACAGTGTAGGGACGCAGTGGCTCAGTAGCTAAGATGTTGAACTTGTCAATCAGAAAGATTGGCAGTTCAGCGGTTCGAATCCCTAGCACCACGTAACAAAGTGAGCTCCCGTTACTTGTCCCAGCTTCTGCCAACCTAGCAGTTCGAAAGCACGTAAAAATGCAAGTAGAAAAATAGGAACCACCTTTGGTGGAAAGGTAACAGCATTCTGTGCACCTTTGGCATTTAGTCATGCTGGCCACATGACTACGGAGACATCTTCAGACAGTGCTGGCTCTTCGGCTTTGAAACGGAGATGAGCACTGCCCCCTAGAGTTGGGAATGATTAGCACATATGTGTGAGGGAAAGCTTTATCTTTACCTATGAACAGTGTAATTCAAAGCAGAGCTGGGAAGGGGAGAAACTATTTGCAGTAATTTCAGACCAACTTTAGTGGGCTTTCCAGACAAATCTTTATATTTTAAGTTTTCGTCTCTTTGTAAAAGGGTCAGTGAAATGGTAGAGTAGCAAAGGTTAGGGATTATAGTTTTTAAAAATTTCCCAATAATTTTGTTTCTTTCTTTATTTATTTATTTATCCAATTTATATGGCTGTCTTTCTATCCAAGAAACTAGTATCGAATTACATTAACTAAGAAACCACGTAAAACTGTACCAAGACTTTAATAAAACCAATAATCACTAATCACACTCATGCCGCAGTTCCCACGCTAACATATTGATCCCCGGGTTTTCATAGCCTTGCCACAGTGCCAATAGTGATGGGGCTGTCCATATTTCAGAAAGGAGGTATCATAAAGAGAAGATATGCTTCCAGGGACAACCAGGACCTTAAATTGCTACTGGGTGTTAAATATGTGTAAGGGAAAGATGCAGGAGCCATGGAATCAGAGAGTAAGATGTTTATTGCGAGATGACAGCGATTCAAAACGTCCCTGCAACTGTCAGGGTATTTATACTCGAGCCCAAAGCAACTGTCAAATGACCAGCCAATCAGAGAGCTGGTAACAGGGAACATTTGCATATATAACACTCCTTCCCCCCAGTTATTTGCATACTCAACACTCCTCTAACATTTGCATATATAACACTCCTTCCCCCCCAGTTATTTGCTTTCATTTTTTGTATGTGTGTTTTCCCCCCAGTTATTTGCATATTCATCCTCTGCGCATGCTTGGCAAGACCTTAGGGAAGATTTTTCTGGTCAAGGAGGCTGGAGAGCGTACATGGAGGGAAACTCAAAGAAGTCCAAGCCTGTTGGTAACTTGAAATTGTGGTTTCTGCGGGGGGGTTTGCTGCGAGCAGGACTGGCATTTTGGTTGTGTAGGAAGGTGATTTGAGAGCGGAGACGGCAATTTGGGAGCGTTTGAGAGCAGAGACAGCACTTTGAGAGTGTTAGAGAGAGGTGTTGGAGATCCTGGCTCATTCGGAAGGCAGCAGGCAGGCTTATGAGCGGCTAGAGGGCTTCTGTGCAGCAGGCAGGCTTCCGAGCAGCTAGAGGCTTATGAGCGGCTAGAGTTGCTAGAGTTGCTCTTTGAGAGGCAGGCAGCTTAGGAAAAGGCCCTGGTGGAGCAGCGGTTTCTGAGCGGAGCTGGTAGTTTGAGAGCGGAGCTGGCCCTGGAGGCGGCAGCGTGGAAGTTCCTGGGCAGGCAGGTGGCCTTGGGAGGCAGGCAGCCTTGTAATGCAGGTGGAGCAGCAGAGGCTCCAGGCAGCAGCAGCTGCAGACAGTTTGTATTAGGCAGATAGAAAGCCGTGAGGAGACAGATGGCAGCAGCGGCTGCAGACAGGCAGGCAGTTCCAGCCGAGGTTGGCCTTCGCGGTCTTTGGCTCGTCCTTGGAGTTGGCGTGGCTCGTCCTTCAAGTTGGCGTAGATGGAAGGCTTTACGGTGGCTACTGCTGCTGCTGAGTGCATGCTGGCCATTTGTTCTCCGATGTGGTTTTTTTCTGATTTCCGCGTTGTTTTCCAGGCTCTGCGGAATCGCGATCCCATCCTCGTCGCCAGTGTTAAATATGTGTGAGGGAAAGATGCAGGAGCCATGGAATCAGAGAGTAAGATGTTTATTGCGAGATGACAGCGATTCAAAACGTCCCTGCAACTGTCAGGGTATTTATACTCGAGCCCAAAGCAACTGTCAAATGACCAGCCAATCAGAGAGCTGGTAACAGGGAACATTTGCATATATAACACTGGGAGCTTCCTGGGAGCTATTACAGCTAATGCAGCAGTGCAGTGGTATTATCTGGGAAAAGCTGACTTACTCACTTCCTCAGACTACTGCCTTTTGAGAACTACAGGTTTTGACTGTAAAATCTTCATTTCCCAGACTTTGTTTAATTTCCACAGTGGCAGCCATTTTATAAGTCAACCCTTCATGCATCCCTCTCTCCCAATAATAAATCCCCATAGACTGTTTTCACCCAATCCAATACTATTCTGGGAAGATAGTAGAACAGAAGATGGAAAGAGAAATGAAAACATCAGAGAAAGGTCAGAGGTAGTTATAAAAGAGGAGCAGCATGAAGAATAATCCATACTCCTCCTCTAAGGATGATAGACAAATACATTTCTTCAATTCAGGTGTATCCACAGAGTATGGTCAAAAAATCAAGATAATGGCTGTGATTGTAGAATCAAAACACTATAAATTTTTATGTGCGCATATGAAATGGGAAGCACACCAATTATACTGTGATGGCCGCCAACCTTGAATTTTAGTTTAGTTTAGTTTAGTTTATTTGTCTTGTATGCTGCCCACTCCCGAAGGACTCTGGGCGGCTCACAATAGACAAGGGAAGGGGGATAAATAGACAAAGACAACACTTTAAAAAAATGCAACATTCACAATTTCCATGGGGCTGGATGTTTCACAAGCCCCCCGGCCTGCTGGAGCAGCCAGGACTTGGTGGCTTTGCGGAAGGCCGGGAGGGTAGTAATTTTTTTGACCTGCCCTGTGGGTGCCTCCAGCCTTTAATCTTTAAAGCATGTGACTTCTTCCAAATCACAAGTATTTTCATGTTCAGAAGAGAGAAGTCCTTGTGCATGACTGCCACCTATTTGAGAAGTTAACAAAATTCTAAAATAATAGTTGGCCATTATTCTATTTTTATAGAACCTCTTAGAGAGACAGTTTGGTTGGATGGTTAGGACATTAGGCTAGAAACCGGGAGAATGAAAATTCCAATTTGGGTACAAAGCCAGCTGGGTGACCTTGGACCAGGTACCCTATCTCAGCTCTAGGAAGGTATTTCCAAAAATCTTGCCAAGAAAACTGTAGGCATTAGTCCAAACAGTTGCCAGGAGTCAACAATAATTCAAAAGCACACAAACACTTACAAAAAGGAACCTCTTAACATTAAAGCTAAATTGCAGCTTTATAATTTGTGGGCATTGGTAGACAAAGCATTCTGGATGGTTGGATGGTACCTGGAAGAAACACACTTTCTTCTAGGAACAATATTGCTTAGATTTAAAAGAAGAACCACCTTCTAGCAAAGGAAAATACTACTCAGAATCCTACCAATAATATATAAGGAAATATAAAGGACATGTTAGTCCATGCTATTAAATTTTTTTAATTGTATATTTCTATCACAATTGTCTCTTGGTTGAGTGTTTATTTGAATAAAAATTAAAAATCAATTCCCCCCAATGATAGTTCAAATTGGCACAAAGTTGTATAATTAATTATTACAGTTCTTGGTTAAAAATATTAGCTGATTAATCATCTGTCTTTTAATTGATTAGTCAATTATTTTTTTTAAAAATCCATAGTATACATTCTTTATCTTTTCCAAAGTTATTGAAGGAAACAGGACAATACTTTAAAAATCAAATCACCACTCATTAAGAGAAAATAGCACCTTTTAATATTGTGTTTGTTATTTTCTATTCCCATAACACATTGAAGCTTCAAATGATTTCAAACATAAAAAAATGTATTCTTTAATCTCAGCCTCCACAATTAATCAACTAAAGTTTGATTAATATGGTAATAAAATTGATTAACATTCACAGCCCCAAGTATTAGGTGATCAATTAGAGTGCATCATGTCTTTCTGTTATGTCAAACAATTAACAAATTATAGTATTCATTTATAGTATATCAAAATAGAATTGGAATTGTAAACTGGAGGAATATGGGGACAAAATGGGAGGAAGCGAACACAAAGCTAGGAAATATAATCTGCAACCTACATATTTCAAGATATTGGCACACTTCTAAAGCTATTATACAAGCTAGGAGAAATATGTCTTTAAATTAGTGAATTGGGTAACAAAAGAGTTAAATGAAAGATAAGGAAATTAAAACGATAACTTTGCCACAGAAATTTTGAGATTATACATGTAAAAATAACGGTAGATGGATTTTATTTCTTTCTTAATTTCTAATGCTCACTGCCACCATATTTCTACTATACTCTCCAAATCACTGGGTGAATTAATATTTATGTTTAAGGATTTAAAATTAAATTATCTCAATTGGAAAAGATAAAACTGGAGGGCTTGTCCCTTCTGCCATTAAAGTGCCCACCCTTTCACATCCCAGAATTAGCAATGGGGAAGGTTCATTTAATTTCGCAAAAAAGCTCTAGAGGTAATTCTGCCCAAAAGATTAAAGGAAGCAAATTTTGCAACAGAAGTTCTTGGTAAGTTAAATTTAAAGTTCACGTTTCAAAAAGTTCTCTCTCTCTCTCTCTCTCTCTCTCTCTCTCTCTCTCTCTCTCTCTCTCTCTCTCTCTCTCTCTCTCTCTCTCTCTCTCTCTCTCTCTCTCTTTCTCCCCTTCCCCTCCTCCCTCCCTCTCTTTCTTTCCCTTTTTAAAAACCATTCTCAGAAAACAACTGGGAGGAAAATCCTACATATTACTATAAGAGAGCATCAGAGTTCAACTTCACTTTACCTGTACAGGTATGGTCCTACATAGATAGCAGTAAATAATTTTCCTCTTGCTGGACAGAATGTCATAGTTTATGGGTGAATACAATTCAAACTACATTCATTATTCAGCAAATTTACTGCAGACAATATAAAAATGAAGTATATAGCCATTCAGGCAACTAGTCAATACCATGACTTGTCAAGTTTCACTATTGCATCAGAAAAAAAAGCAATTTTTTGTTCTTTCTGTTTCTTTTTATTGAACGACTTGCAAGGCCAGTATCATTTGCTATAGACAATAACTTAGTTCGTACTTAATACAATAATATGGTAAGTTTGAGTTTGATTAAGGTTATGGCTTTTCCTTCAGGCTCAATCAGGTCACCAAGGCTTGTTCAACTATCGATAGTTTAAAAAATACTGAGCTGGGTGAGTCTCCGGGTGAATCTCTGAACTCAGCCATCAGTGCTTTAGAGAAAGTAATCACTTAGTATAATACAGATTGTGTGTCATCCATGCATAGGTTTAGGAATAAGTAGCAGCTACAGAAGATTCATGGCTCTTTAGCATATAGACACTCTTTAGCAATCATTGAGTCTTATAGATAATCTTGACACATCTAAGTTAGTTTTATCTATACTATTTCGTAGCTCCTGCTCAAGACCTAACCTTCTATAATAACAGGATAACAGCTAAGCCTTTGAACATATGTTATGGCACACAATAATTCAACCCTACCATACACTCAAGAAATCATATGAGAGTCCTTATGTTCCCTCAACATTTCATACCAGCTGCTAGCACCCACTCTTATGTTCCCTCACCACTCATAGCAGCCGGCAGCCCCCAACAAAAGGATGAGGGACCTGCAGAGAGATATTAACTAAAAACATCATTTTCATCTTCAAGTCTCTTACTGTTTTAAAGTTTCAGAGCCACTGGAAAATTGTACAAAAAAAAATCAGAACTGTTCTATTCCACACCCCCACAAAATTAGGGCAGTTAAATGTCTCGAGCACTTCAGGGTCTTTTCATAAATTTACTTTTGATTGACATGAAGTACAAACAATAGAAGAAGTCAACTTGGCCATCTTTGTGAAAGTGATGCATCTTGCACTATCTGACACTGCTGATTTCATTTTGACTAAAAGTTGATAGAAGGCAATTGTATCTCAGTATGTAACAGCATTCATCTTGGCACTAGCCATCAGTATCAAATGTTTTTCGCTGCCCCTTGCTAGCTGTACCACTTCACTCATTCCAGAAGAATTACCCTTCGTCTTGCTAGGGTGCTATGCTTTTCCATATGGGCTATCTAACAAAGATCACAAAATGTACTGCTCAGCATTTAAACAGCAGTTCACTCTGCTTTCGCCTGACCTGTACAACCTCAATCAGAAATGAAGTAATATGCTGTGAAGAACACTGCTGGCTATAAAGTCATTCTACAGGTATTTTGTTCCTAGTTTCGGGGGGCGGGGACTTCCTCCCTTCACTATATGCCTTGGAGTTGAGATGAGGTATGCTGTATTTATTTCAGTACCTACAAACCATCTTACTATTCTTTTTAGAGGGATGCGACACTATACAAAGCACGGAAAAAGAGTAAGAAGACAAAGAAATTAAAGATACAATATAAGGAAAGGAAATAAAGCAAAAACTAGTTCATACAAACCCCATTTAGTACCTTTTCACCCTTGCAAACTGTTCTTGCTTTCACCCAGCCCATACTTCATAGGTTTCCTTTTTGTTCCTACATTTTTCATATACTCTTTTAATGGTTCTCTTCAAGTCAGTGGAGGTAGGCTGTTAGTAGCATTGATGGGGAACAGGGATTGGCAGAAGGTAGGGCATCAGTGGAGTTGGGGAACTGGCATTGATAGAGGGTAGACAGTGGTAGGTGTGGGACAGCAGTAACAGTGTCTCTTCACAATAGTGTTCTGACCTAGGCTTTCCAAAAAGTGCAAGGCAGAGTCCTGGTCCCGACAAAACCCCTTTTATTAAACAAATGTGAATTCCTCTTATTCACATTCAGCAAAGTCTGGCAAATAGTCTTTCAAAGGAATATTTATGATTACAGATCTTATCTATCTTGGAAAGCTGCCATGTAAATATTTTCCAAATGAGGTGTTGTGCAAGGAAAGACTGGGCACAGAATCTCTGAGATTCACGGACAGATCTCCACACTCCTGAATGAATCTAATGACCGACCGAGCAAAAGCCCACTCCCCCTTCGCTCCTCTTTTATTTCCTATGGAAACCTTCCACCTGTGACTTTACTCCCAAGTCTACCCTGATTTCTGAGTTGTTCTTTTCTTCTGGCAGCTCTGTGCATGCACACACTAGGAACAGGCTCTAGCTGTTCCTCTGCCTCACTGCTGTCTATCTCTGTAGGCACCTGATCACTGCCAGACGGTCTCGGCCCCATCTCTGTCTCTGATGCAGAGCCCTTGTCCGAGCCTTCCCCAGCCTCCAGGACTGGCCCATGCTTCTCCCCAACCTCCTCACTGTCCAACTCTGCTGCTAGCTCTGCTGGCCTCTGGAGGTCCATAACAAACGGCCCCAGTGTCTCATGTTTCCTTTGGGAAAATTAATTGCCCACTCCTGCTCTTGAAAATGGGATGGGCAAACTCAGCATCCTTTAATCAGGTTTCACTTGATGCTACAAGCTTGGTCTCCTCCACTGCTCTGTATGCAGGTCACCCATGGAGAGTCTCCAGGTCCTGTGGACTTACTCATAAGGAACTGCTTTCCAGATAATGTACTGGCAATTTGTTTGTCCAGCCAAATTTCACAGATCCAGGCTCAATGCCTAGCCACCAATCTCAATCTCACCACCATACCCACAATTGCCCCACCCAGAAGTTCCCCTTACCAAAGTTTTCTTTTGGTTTACAGCCCTGCAAAGGTCATAAAGGATTGCTCATAAAGTTATTGCTTTCATGGTCTTCACAACTGTGAACAGTTGCTAAATATGGTAGTTGCTAAATGAGGACTACCTTATATCCTTATTCAGGTTCATGCAACTGCTTCAAAAGCTGCTCCCAGGGATCTCCACATTTGTTTTCACTTTTTATGCCCAAGAGAGACCTTTTTCAAAAGATTTGCACAACCCTGCCACAAGCATTAATGTGGTCATCTAAAGGGGTGGAAACAATTGCTTGCCTAGTGTTCTGAAAGCAGGACAGTGCACCTGATACTTCAGTCAACCACTTGACTTTGATTCTACTGTCAGTCCCACAGCATCTTCTAAGAACAGAAAACATAAGATCTGGCTCTAATTTGGAAAATCATGATGAACAAAATGAGATCACAGAGTACCTTTGACTGCAGCTATGCTAGAAACAATTAGAGTAGCAACAGTAACACCCACTTATTTGTACTTTTCTGTTTTCCATCTCGTTTTTTATTACCTACTCCTTTGTTGACAGAAAGGTTAAGGTTCCTTTTCAAACTTAATTAGGGAGAGTTCCATAGAAAATAATGAGTGCTAAAGTAAGGGCTACTTCTTGGCAAAAGCAGCGTGTGTGCCAGCTGCCCCTGCATTAGTAATACAAAGTGACAACAATTAATAATCATTAATATTAAAATAATGCAAATTAGCTTCATTTGATACTATAAGGCAATGATGAACAAACACTTTTCTCTGGTATGCATGCACATGGGAACCTCTAGAGCATCTTAAAACTAATGTATGAATGCCAAACTGGGTGCTAAGATGAAAATTTGGAATGAAAGTTAATATAGGGGGCTGCATCACAAAAACTTTTGTGAAACACATTTGAATTGAACTTTTTATAGTATCACTAGTTATGACAAAAACTTCACTTGAGATCAGTGAATGTGAAGCAATGTGGTGGTAAACAAAGAAAGAGAAGAAATAGGATATTGGTTAAGAAGACAAAACCTAAAAGGACCAGAGAAACATGAGGCTTTCCTACTTTTTCCCTTTATTCTATCTTTTCCTGACTAAATTCTATGACTTGTTTCCTGAAAAACTACTTCCAAATTTTCTAGAATTGAAATATAAGTATGCAGATAAATCCTGGAGATACAGCATCTCCCACAGCGTTCCTTCCAGCTCTTGAAAGCGTCTATTGGGCATTTTCAGTATGTGGGGCAAGAAGGAAACTTCTGTGTTCCTTTCCATCTTACTTTATGATTTATAAATGAGGAAACAGCAGTATTATTTCTGCATAGCAAGAAGATAAAAATACAAAATGGTTGTCAGTCTTCTTATTCTGTAGGCAGCATGCCACCAGAAGTTTTGGATGGGAAATGTTGTAGATCTTGCTTATTGGCCATGCTCTTTGGGGCCGGTGGGAATCACATTCCAAACTATCTGAAGGGGTACCAGATTATCTCTATTTTTTTCTGCAAATAATTTTTCCAAATAGTAAATGTGGTGCATAATGCATTCAAGACTGTGTTGTCAGTTCTTCTTACTTTAATGTACATGTATCGTATATGTTTCTAACCTTTGCTTTAAAAATAATTGGGAATCTAATAGATACTGTCACCTTCTTGTAAAAAATCATAGGACATTTTTTGTCAATTCCTTTTTTTTTTATTGTTCAGACGTAATTGGAAGACATCCACTACCAATGTTTACAAAGGAGAATTTTGAAGAGATTTTTGTGTAGGAGAGTGAGTGTGGCTTTGTATTACCTCTCTCTTTAGTGATGATTTGCTTGAGGGGATTGGAGGCACACCTGAGAAAACTGCAAAAATGTCAAGGGATTAGATAAATCATGATAGATTTGCTTTATGAAGATATTTCTTACTCCTGGGATCTCATTTTTCACAACCACACACACACACAAAACCCTCTGTTGTTTGAAAAGGCTTTTTTCACCAAGCATCACTCCTTTTTTCAGGAGCAATTTTAGTCTGTGGTTGCCGAGCATTCTACCTTGTTTGCTATTCTATCGATAAATTACACAGATTTTCTTTCTCTCATTCCCTTTGCATAAACGGTGCAGCTGGGATACTTCTCCACTTGCTCCATTATGCATGCGCTCCAGAAGTGCTGCCTATGGCACATGTGTTGCACAGATGTCTGGGCTCTCAAGACACAAGGGGGCATGTACCTCAGCAACTCTAAGAACACAGGGAATAGGGAAGCCATCTTTCTTCCTTTCATTCCTAGGGAACAGCAGAAAACAGAGCAGTATCAAATTAAACAAAATGTAACATGCAGAGGAAAGAATGCTGGATCTTGCGGTTCAGACACTGACTGTCAAGTAGATAATGCTGGCAATGTTTCTGTCACAGAAAGGCATTTCTGTAAATAATATTAATTGTATCACCTCTTCAAAGCCATGTCAGCAAAGCACTCTGCTGGTGGAAGAAGAAACAGGGGGAGAAAAGGCCCTAAAATAAATTTATCTTCCTTTTTCTTTCTTTACTAGAGAATATGTAACAGTTGGCAGCGTAATACACTTTTTATTTTCATGAGTTATAGATGTGCATGGCCATCCCTGAAAAACCTGAAATAAAAACTGTATCACATTGCCAAGTCTATATATTATATTTATACCATACCAGAGGAGGCGTCTGCAAAGCAACTATGGACATAAACTTTTATTTTATCTATACTTCCTCATGTTATTAGTACAGTGTGAAAAATAATAGGATTTACTGAAGGCTATTTCTCTTGGTAGTATTATTGATACGATGTAACGCAATTGGAGATCAATAAATTATATATTGATCTTTCCATTGGATTGGATATTTGCGATGATTCCAAAGGGGAAGTTGCTTGTCAAATAAATTAGGAAAAGAGTTGAGTGAGTCCCATAAACAACAATTTTCATGTTTCATGTTCACTGTTATATACATAATAGGTTATGTATAATTATGGTTATGTATAATGTATAATGTATAATGTATAATTAAGGTTATGTATAATGTATATGGACAAATAAAAGAAATTGTTACCTCTCATTTTCCACTGTGTGCAAATGTATGTTATCCAAAATTATTAAAGATTCCATTTTTAACAAATGTGCATATTTAGGCAGGGCATTCCCACAAGAGGAAAGCCTTACTGAATGTAGCAAGATTTAAAAGGTAAAGATGGAGTTGGGTTGAACTTGACTCCTGCTGAGTACATGAATACAGCCATGAAATTTTCTTGGCATCAGTATGGAAGTGGTTTGCCCATTTTCTTTTTCCAGGATGTTTTTCAGCCTCTCAGCCATAGTTAGAGCTCTACTAGCCCTAAACATTTCCCATCCAACTACTAACTTTCAAGTCCAAACAAGAGCAGCCAGGTGCTGCCACCCACCTCCAGATGAATATGCACTGGAGTGTAACATGATAAATTAAGCCATGTTTGTGGTTAACAATCTTCTGCTTTCAGGATGCTTGTTCAGACTGAATCAGCCCTTTCTCCTTTGTGATTAGAATTGCTCTGCTTTTCTTCCTTTATCTCAGCTTTCTTTTATTAATTTCTTTCTTTCTTTGTGTCCTGCCTTCATTGTCTTTACAAATAACTCAAGGTGACAAATGCTTTGTGGCATAATCCCAAACCAGTTCCAATTGTCCTTCCAAGCATATTTATATTAAGAATGTTAACTTGAAAATCATACACACTTCCCAGTATCCTTACTGCTTAATTGTAAACAAATATGATTCTTTGAAGATTTGGACTACAGTGATGAGGTGGAGGGAAAGTTAAATTTCTCACCACTTTTGTTTGCTCAGATTTGCTCATCCCAATCCTGGAGAGTGCTAAAAATTTAATAATCTAGATACCATCAAGATGAACTCAAAAATTCCACTTATTAACTCTTGATTTATTGCTATATCTGGAAAAAGTAAGAGAATGTTAATCAATAAACTACTCATAACAACCTGTTACTAGCAACCCTATGCACTAAAAATCCCTGTGTACAGGATTTAAGCATTCATACAAGGAGAAAATAATGTAGGAGGCATTATACGCTGATTACATATCAAAGTTTTTGCACATTATAAACCAAGAGTGTAGGTAACAAAAATTCACAGCAGATTCCTTTTTCCAAGATTCCCTGTGTAAAGATATTTGTGAAAGTTTGCCACAGATCAGGTGCACCTTGAGACATTTGATAGTTAGTCTATCTACGAAATGTCAGCCTTAAACCAGGATTTTTTTCCTTGATGCAGATCTAGAAAAAAAAGAGAAGGAGAGTGTTGGATTTTTCTACCCAGAACCAGAATTATACTATTTGACCACCCTGTGTCTATCCTAAAGTACAAGATGTGGACTAGTATGAAGCATTCCATATGGGGAAGATTTATCAAGAAATTCACTTTTTGATCAATGAAGTGAGATATCTAGTTTGTATATCAGAATTGCTTCCCCTTAATTTGTCTTAATTTTCCTGTTACCAATAAAAGAAATACAATATGGATACATATGTAATTCCACATAAAATCTATAATTAGTCTAATTAAACTGATTATATAATACCTCCTTATATAAGCTCATGAATTTGCAGATGCTCTTAACTAATTCTAAGGGTGTATATTAGACAGAAATCAACTTTGATCTCCTCCTTAATTTTTGATAGCCCTTCCTTCCTTCCTTCCTTCCTTCTTTCCTTCCTTCCTTCCTTCCTTCCTTCCTTCCTTCCTTCCTTCCTTCCTTCCTTCCTTCCTTCCTTCCTTCCTTCCTTCCCAGTAATGTAAGATAATAGCTAATAAACCTAATTAAAATGTTTTGATGTTCCTTTAGTCTTTACTTATTAATTGATACAGAATATTAGCACAACATTCATTAGAATTATTAGCAGTTATTTATTGAATTTTTTTTCAAAATAGCTAATGAAGCCTGCGGTATAGAGGAAGGAAGGAAGGAAGGAAGGAAGGAAGGAAGGAAGGAAGGAAGCAAGGAAGGAAGGAAGGAAGCAAGCAAGCAAGCAAGCAAGCAAGCAAGCAAGCAAGCAAGCAAGCAAGCAAGCAAGCATTAGAATTATCCATAGGTTGAAAGTTTATATTTTATCATATAATAGGCATAGATCTGAATATCTTTTCATTTCCTTCAGCAATTCAACAACTGAGTCAGAATATCAACATTTAAAAAAAATATCAACTTCCTAAATCTGACTATAATAACCCATTTTGTCCAAAACAAAATGATTGCAATCATAATCTGTTGAATACAACATTTATTTAACAATTCTAAGTCAGATTCTATTAGTCATGTCAAATCAGCTGGGTGATGTTTGGGGTCAGCTTTTATTATAACTACAGAAAAATACACTTTTTTCTTTGATTATGATACTAAAACATCATATTATTTCAACTGACAGAGCAAGAACAAATGGCTATTTTTTATTATTATTCTTGTCCTTACAGCGGTGCCAAAATTAGTTTTTAAAAATTATCTTAAAGTTGCTTTCAATTCAGTATGGGTGTGCCTTTATAGCTAGAATATTACCCCATACTCTGGGCTCTTTATTACATCACACTAATCTAATTTAAATGCATTTTTACTGTACTTGGTTTAATGAATGTGGAATGTGTCACTATGAAATTGCACCATTAATTTGATAAATAGGACTTGAAGGTATAATTTTTTCCAGCATTGCAGACTAATGAAGCTAAAATACATATATAATAAGAAGTGTAAATAATAAATTATTCTGAGGAGCAAAAAAATTAATTAGATCTTACCACAAATTGCATCTCAATGTCAGTGGATTTGGGGGATTTCTTTAAAGACTACTGACTTTCAAACTAGTTGAAATACAACTGCAATCTGTGAAAAAGTTTTGTGCATGATTATTACCATAATGACACATCTTCAGGAATGTGCTTAAAAAGCTACCCCTTAAATTAAATCCTAGATCATTTACTTGGGAATTACATCTGGTTAGAATCCTCATTGATTTCATTGGAATTTATTCCTAAATAAATGTGTTTAGAATTTAACTTTGAATCCAAGTTCATAAAACTACGCAGAAGCAATCAAATTATATCCAGCTTAGTTCTCCTTGCACATTACCATCTATCTCTTGCCAAGTGTCCCATAGATCAACCTATGCACACTGAACCGTATTATGTCATAAGGAGCACAGTTACAAACTGAGGAAAAAGCCATTAGGTAGAAAAAGGGTTAATTTATCTTGACAAATTAAGAGATTATGAAATGAAGATGAAGATATTGTTAAACATGCCATCCTGGTGTCCTCTACAATAGCTGGATAAAATTGGGAACAAGGGCTTGGAGAATAGAGCCTTGACGCATGAGCCTTTTGTAACAAATTCACAGTATAAATGGAGTCTGAAATCAGATACCTTTTTATAAGATATCATAGTATATATCTTTGTTTTTGCCTCAAGCTCTATGTTTTGACTATAGCATATGATTTCACTTGGTTAATCAATCAGTTTGGTTGATTGTAATCCTTGAGCACATGGAGAAATAAATTATACCATTTCGAAAGAAATGAAATATAAATCAGAAAAAGGAAGTTGGAAAGGATGGAAGTAGTTAGTGTAGTATGAGCGCAATATTATCCATAGAAAGTACAGTCTTAGCTAGGAAACATTTCCTCCTCAATTGATTCCTGCAAGTGATCTGGTCAATCTGGGGGTCAACTAAAGGTTATCGTCTCTGTATTTTTTTAAAGCAAACCTTCATACTCCCAACCTTTTTGAAAACAATTAAGAACATGAGTGAATTAATTACATAGTATAATGCTTAGAATAATTCTTTTTTTCAGCAACTGGTCCAATAATTATAATTGAATCTGCCTTGTAGTTTCTTTCCAGTGTATAATTTCATGTGATGTCTTTTAGAATTTTGCAAGTGATGCTTTTATTCTGAAATACCCAGGATTGTTTATTTTTTACAGTATTATAAATTAGTTCTAAAAAATGCAGTCTCGCATTGATGGCCCTACCAGATCTACTCTCTTAATTTTAATTTAAGGTGGTTGTCTCCCTTCAGGAACTATTCTCCATCGATGTATTTTCAGAAGTAGGGACAAAAGGTAATTATGGAGTATGGATATTTCCTTGATTGGTCTTCTGTTCATTCAAATTCATTAAGTACTTCTCTTGTTATATTATAATTTGCTGTTGAATTTGGTAAATGACAAAATGACAGTACAATTTTGAATTTTAAATGCAGGGCTGAGAATGGAAAAAAGTACTTATACACAGCTTCCTAGGAAGAGGAAAATAGCAATAGCAGTAGACTTATATACTGCTTCATAGGCCTTTCAGGCCTCTCTAAGCGGTTTACAGAGAGTCAGCATATTGCCCCCAACAATCTGGGTCCTCATTTTACCCACCTCGGAAGGATGGAAGGCTGAGTCAACCCTGAGTCAAAAATAAAGCCTTATGTATAAATTCTTTGCAGAAGCAAGCACATCCCTAAATGAGATTTATGCTAGTGCATTACACACTGCAACTTTTGCTAGTGCGTGAAATGGGGAAGCAAAGTTAGTAAATGCAAGCTAATACATTTTGTCATTTAACTGCAAAAGTCTCAGCAGTGAAAGCTGGTAATTAAAGCAAGAGGGGGGAAAAAGAGAGACAAGCATGTGCACTTGTATAATTCAGCATATTGTGTCTAAAATCAATTACATTGGTCTACCTGATTTCCCTCCATGCCCTACAAACATTTCTTTGTTCCTGAAGCAATTCAGAAATGACAGCCCACCCAGAATAAAAACACTCAGGAACCGAACTTAACATGCAGAGTTTTACCTACCATTTCATCTGGCTGCAACTGAGCATTTATGAATAATCAGCCAGCCAAACTATTCTTTGACCATTCAGTTATTAGTGGAAGGACCATGGGAACAAAAATGTCATCTTTTAAAAAAATATATACTTTTATTTTCTTTTTCAAACCCACAATTTAAGATTTCGATTTTCTATTGCTTGACTTGCAGCCAAAACTCTGACGTGGCATCAGTTTGGTTGCCAGATAATGCATTAAGGCTTACCAAGAGGTAAACATAATAATCTTCATTAAATCTTTTCAATGAACCCACCTCCTGCTTCTTCAGGTGGAGAAAGCCTTTGAGAAGGAACAGTCGTAGATCTGTTTGGTGCCTTTTTCTTCTTCGCAGGAATCCAGTGAGGGAGAGATGAGTGACAGCTTTAAAAAATGGGGGGGGGGAGTTAGGTAAACATAAAAGGGGGCTGTCAGAGTTCCTTTTCTAATAGCAAAGTTTTTTCAGCAATAAATCACAATTCAGTCAATGCCATTAGTTTTGAGGCATTATATCCCTCATTAAAGTGCATAAACAATTATATTTACTGAAGGTAATGTACTGTGTAGTGTATTATAACGATGCTCATTAACATATGTAATCATCATTTGAATGGGCTTTACTACAATGTAAACTGATAATGGCATGATTACCCACTGGGTTATTAACTTTTCAGTCCTATGATAATAAAAGGTGAAGCAAGAAATGGAAAGCACATACACATTGGCCTCCGTGTGTGATTTATGGGCCTCTCCACTGAGCTATGAACACAGGTACCCATCATTTGGGGACTGGTTTTTTATTGCACATTGAACTTGACAGAATGATAAAGGTAATAGAGTAGCTTTGGGTGAACATTGGGAGAAAAAGAGTCCTATTTGTAAGGAAGGCACCACAGCAAACTGAAAGCCCCAGAAGGAAAACTTCTCTGCCTGTCTTTGCCTTGCTGGCTAGCTGTAGTTAGATATCTGTATAATTGCTGTCAGCCCTGGATTAGGAACATCGCCAATTCTTCCTCTTTCTTCCCAAGAAATCAGGCAACAAATGGAGAAAATAACAGAACTAGTCCAATATCTACCCCTTTGTCAGTAGGACATGTCCTACCTTATATATTAGCCTTCTGAAAATCAACTGTAATGTGATCTGGAGAGCTGACAAGGGCACAATGTGATTTGTTTATGACCTGAGTTTTGAGGGCAAACAAATTTGATTCCTGTCACTTAAAGATTTGATTCAAAGAAATCTTTTTGAAAGATTTTTTTCCTGTACTTATTTTCAGAAAAAAGAGTCAGAAGATTGACCAATGATACCTCTTCAGAGACAATGTAGTCATGTGGCCCCTGACCTTTATGTATGTGGGTCCTGGGAAGAACCCGTCAACACGGAACTCTCTTTTAAGGAAGAGATGATGAGAGGACCACAAGATAGTCTCTTATGGTTCAATAGAATATGAGTTTTTTTTTAATTTCCTTGCTTCATTTGCTTGCATGCCATCCATTCCCACAGGCTTTGATCAGCTAACCATATAAACATATTAAAATATGCTAGATATATATAAATATAAATAAATCAAAGAAATAAACACCAACAAATACAAATGTCATACACCCTGCAATCCAACCTTCAAATTCCTATGCAAAACAGCATAGTGAGATCTTCAAAAGTTTCCTGAAGGCCAGGAGATATGAGGTTATTCCAAAATTTTACTGAGAGAAAATTCCAAGGTATAAACATCTTATAGAGAATGAAATGACCCCTTCTGGGGAATCATTCCTCTTCACTAGTTTGGGTGAGATCCAGGCTGGACAGAGTAGATGACCGAAGTTTGGCCTTTTCTGGACAGGAATCAGACAAATGATCATGGACAACTTCTGGATGTCTTTGATCATTGGGTTTGTGAACATAGGAAAGGCCCTCTTTGTTAGCTGCCATCATTACTGGTAGAATTCAGCTGGTTTAGGTTAAGGCTAGTTTAGCAGAAAGAGGTACAATGCACAAAGATCAGTAGGCACAAAGAAAGTTGTTGATATGGAAAAAGTGGCATTTGAAAATTAACGCCCTCCTAGTCTTAAAAACAGAAAAGTTCAAGCTAGGAAGTATTAGCTTAACCCCTATTTGTTTGATACTGAGACCCTTAAACCTTCCCCAGTTTCAAAGAATGTAATATTATTTGATCCAGGAAAACATATTCAGAGACATTGAGTTTTGCTTCCAGTTGTATTCATAGGATCACTATGGAAAAATAACACCCCATTAGTACAAGAGAGAGCAAAGCTAAGGCCCATTAACTTTAAAGAATGTAAGAGCTAAGAAAGTGAGTGAAGCTCAAAGTAATATTAAGTTACTAGCACAGAAGAGACTGATAGGCATAGAGTTTAATAAGTGATAAAACTAATTAGCTGGTTACCCATGTCAAATTCAGAAAACACATCACAGTATTCAGCAGTATTCTCAATACATGCAGTGATGTATATTGCTACTAAAATTTCCAGAATCACAGAAAGGCACTGAATTTGTGCTACTTGCTTGCTATTTACTGCTTTGACATCGGCCCTAGCTCTGATGGGTGATTTTACTGATTTTGTATCAGATTTAAAGTGATGCATTGCACATACTCAAGGCATTTTAGAGATTACTCAGTTCAATAGGACAGAGTGTCAGTTAAAGTTGTTGTCCTAGATATCCAAGGAAGTTCCTATTATATTTTCCCCCCCTCCCCCAAGATGGTGGCGCGCTTAGACACTGTGGCTTTGAGCTCCTGGTGCCACAGTAGAGTTAGACAAAAACTAGTCTATACCCGCAGGGAGTTATTAAAGATTGGATCTTCTAGGCGACTAGATATTATCAGCAACTTCCAGCAGTCTCATAATATACTGAGTGACATAGTAAGACTGCCAGGCTCTCCATGAATTGTTGTGGGGCCTAGGAGGAGGCAAAGAGAGCGAAAGAAGAAGTGGGGATGCAGAGCTGGTTTGCTAGTTCAGTTATGGAAGCAGCCTCGCAGACCAGCATTACCAAGCATTTTTCTAACCAACTCTAGATCCTTTGTCCACAAAATTGATGAACTAGAGCTATGGATGGCAGCGAATAAGCTCATTCATGACTGCTGTGTGATGATCATCACAGAGACCTGGCTTCATCCACTTGTACCGGATGCGTCAGTGGCACTAACTAACCACACCACACACCGCTTTGACAGAAAAAGCAACTCTGGTAAAAGCAAAGGTGGAGGACTTTTTATTTATACACATAATAACTGGTATACTAACAGTAGAGTTGCTTATACTCACTGTTCTGTAGATGTGGAATTCTTAACTGTCATTTGTCGGCCATTTTATTTACCTAGAGAGATTCCTGTTATAGTTATCACTGCTGTCTATATTCCACCTGATGCAAATCTTAGCGCAGCGCTCTCTAAGTTACATGACACCATCGAGAGGCAGCAGCAAACTTACCCTGAGGGCACTTTTATCATGGCTGGGGATTTTAATCAAGCCAGTCTAAAGTCTGTTCTCCCTAAGTTTGTGCAGTATGTGCAGTGTACCATCAGAGGTAAGAATACTCTAGACCATATGTACTCAAACTTAAGACAGGCATGTAGAGCAATCCCCCTCTTCTATCTGGGTAAGTCTGACCACATCTCTCTGCTACTGTGCCCAAAGTATATTCCCCTTAGGAAAAGGATATGACCAGTCTTGGAAATCATCAAAATATGGCCAGAGGGAGCACTCTGCCAGTTGCAGGACTGCTTTGAGACTACCAAGTGGAGCAGTGACATGCAATGAGGTTCATTCATTTATTAAATTTATAGGCCGCCCAATCCCAGGGGACTCCGGGAGGCTTACAACGAAAGAAGAAAAAAAGAAAAACAAAATAAATAAAGAAATAATTAAAAATTCACAACACACATACACTCTGATCGGGGCTGGATCTTAACACTAAGGTCAACAGCCCCATGCCTGCTGGAACAGCCAGGTTTTAACGGCTTTCCTGAAGGCCATGAGAGTGGGTAAGGTCCGGACCTCTGGGGGTAGCTGATTCCACAGGGTTGAAGCAGCCACAGAGAAGGCCCTCCTCCGGGGGCCCGCCAGCCGACACTGTCCGGCTGACGGTATCCGAAGGAGGCCCACTCTGTGGGATCTTATCGGCCATAGGGAGGTTTATGGCTGGTGAGGCACTGACAAAGTGGTGAGTTTCAATTTTTTTTAGACTTGTGGACTTCAACTCCCAGAATTCTACAGCCAGGCATGCTCAGTTCCGATTTAAAGTGACAGCATTTGTTTTTCTCCTTTGCAAAAAAGTTTCTTTCATTCTTTTTCTTCTCCATCCTCCTCCTTCCTCCCTCTCTCCCTCTCTCCCCCCTCTCTCAAACAGACACATGCACACAGAGAAGTTGGATTGGACTATCTCTCCTACCCACTTCCCTCTCTCTCTCACTCTCTCTCAAACAAACACAAACACAGAAGTTGGATTGAATATATTTTCCAATGGCTTGAAAGCAGCTCCTCTGCCATCCCCCCCCCCCCCGTTGCAAATGCAGCCTGCTGTCTGGATGGGAAATGCCTGAAACACAATAAAGCCCACCCACCCGCTCACGACCTGCTCACAGGCTGGGGTGAGAGAAGAGGCAGAGAAGACGATCCGAGCCTTTGATTGTAGGCGGAGCCACGTTGCCTTTTCAAACTTGTAATCAGTGAAGCTGGGCTTATATAGTTTTATCCAGCTCTCTCTCTCTCTGTGTGTGTGCGTGTGTGTGCGTGTGTGTGTGTTTGAAAAGGCAATGTGACTCTGCCTGCAATCAAACTACACTTGGGGAGGGATCTACACTTGAGGATGAAGTTTGAATTCCTCCCCCTCCCTCCGACCCACACATACCTTTTCCAGTTGTTTCAGAGAGGATTTCAACTCTGCTCTTGCCTGTCATATGAAAAGAAAAAAAATGTAAAAGGAAAAAGGCAAGAGCTGAGGTCAGGCTGAGCTAGTTGCTGCCTGAGTCACTGTGGATGACTCTGCTTAACTGTTTAAAAAAGCCTCTAAAAAAGTGCCCTCTACAGGAGGAGGTAGGAGAACAACGTGCCTCACCTACGTCAGGAATTTTTAGGCTTTTAACCCTTGCTTAACTCTGCTCGAGTGATCATAAAACGCCTAAAGTCAGACTAGCTCAGCCTGACCTCAGCTCTTGCCTCAGCTCTTGCCTTTTTCCTTTTACATTTTTTTTCTTTTCATGATGACAGTGGTGAGGCTCTGCCTCCCCTGCCTCCCCTGACTACAGGTCCCTGAAGTGGAGTATATTTGAACATTTGGAGCTGCAAGAATTCACTGACACTGTACTCTCATACATTAAAATATGCACAGACAATGTAACAGTGAATAAGCGCATCAGAATTTACAGTATTCGTAAACCCTGGATGTCAGCAGAGGTACAATCACTTCTGAGAGCCCGAAAATCCACCTTCAAGGCAGGAAACTAAGACAAATACAGTGAAGCCAGGCAAACTTGAGAAGAGGCATTAAGGCGGCTAAACAGAAATACAAACAAAAGGTAGAGAAGCATCTGGAAGATAATAACTCAAGACAGGTGTGGCAGGGGCCACAACACCTAACCAACTATAAGGGAAATACGAAAAAAATAGTCAGTGCTAATGCCCTGCTAGTAGATGAACTAAATAGCTTCTTTACCTGCTTTGAGGTCAAAAGATCAGTCTCTGTGGCTCTAGCCCAAAGGCCCTCTGACCTCCAGCCACTCACCCTGGATGAACATCAAGTGAGAGCTGAGCTGAAGGCTGTAAATCCCAACAAAGCTGCAGGTCCAGATGGGGTGTTGGGGAAAGTGGTAAAAATCTGTGCTGACCTATTAACAGGGGTCCTGACAAGGATTTTTAACCTCTCCTTGCAACAGGCTAGAGTCCCATCATGCTTGAAAGCAGCCAAAATTATCCCAGTTCTGAAGAAAGCAGCCATAAAAAGCTTGAATGACTATAGACCCATTGCACTGACATCTATGGTGATGAAGTGCTTTGAGAGACTGGTCCTACAACACCTCAGGTCTTGTCTTCTGCCAAATTTTGATCAACACCAGTTTGCTTATAGAAGCAACAGGTCGACAGGGGACGGAAGATAGTCAGAGATAATTCTCACCCTGGTGAGTGTCTCTTTGCACTTCTACCATTAGGCAGAAGACATCAAAGTATAGCCAACCGAACAAACAGGTTTAAAGATAGTTTCTATCCTGTGAGACTTTTAAATAGAACCACAATTACTCCATGCACATGCTCGTTTTTTTCTTTTTCTTTCTTTTTTTGTTTCTGTTATAATTTTGCACCAATGAGGTTAAAACCAATTTCGTTGTATTTAAGTACAATGACAATAAAATTATACTTATACTTATTATTACATTCCACAGGGCTTATTCTGAACTACATAAATATCATAACTTTTTAACATTGTCTTTGTTTCATTCTACATATTTGCTTTCTAAACTCCTCAAAATGAGTGCATACAGTGGTGGGATTCAGCCAGTTCGCACTATTTTTGGAGAACGTGTTGTTAAGCTTCTTAGCAGTTTGGTGAATTGGTTGTAGGAAGCAATCATTAGGGCAGAAAACTGGTTGTTAAATTATTTGAATCCCACCACGGAGTACATATGTCAGCTGCAGGTGTAAGTGAGAAGTTCTACCACACAAGTAGAAGTCTGTTTGATGTTTGGTTTTAACTGATACATTACAACACAACCCAATTGTAAAGTGTGACCAAATTGGGCAGTTGAAGGCCATCACATAATTATTAATTTAAAAAGAGTTACTTCATACATGTCACTGTGATTTGATAATTCCTATTCTACAGCTCTTCTGAAAAAGCAGTTACCAAGATAGGCTGAATTACATGGTCCAGTGGACTGCTGAAGAGAGATACTAAATATATTTAATATTGAAACCAGTTTGATCTAGTGTGAAGGCATGAGGCTAGAAAATAGGAGAGTGGGAATTCTAGTCCCACTTCAAACATAAACGCTGACTGGGTGACTTTCACCCAGTCTCTCTCTCTCAGTCTTATCCACCTAACAGGTTTGTTATTGTTTTTGTGTGGATATAGGAGGAAGGAATATTTTTTATTTATTATAAAATTTATATTGCCACCTATTCACACATGGCGACTCAAGATGGCTTACTTTAGGTATGTTTGTCACCTTGGGTTATTTATAAGAATAACTTGCAGTTATTTAGGTTTTGCATAAGATACAAGAATAGCACAGAATCATTGTCATAGTCTGGGAAAAGACACAGCTGCTTTAAACAGTTGCAGACTAGTAAAATATGTGTTCTCATAGTCCAAAATACCTTTTTCTGAATTATTAAGTACTACATAGCTAATTATTTACTCCCCTACCCTTTCAGCTTCAAGGCTTTTATGGGGAAGAAAAACATTTTAAAAAATCTATTAGCCCAATATTGCAATTTAAAAAATCTTCAGTCAGCCTCTGAAAAGCTGATCCATCCTGTGTGCTTCTAACCCTCTAGAGAATTCCAAAATGCTTTGACTACAATTATGGCTGTTCATTAACTTATGGTCTAACAGAGATCTGGAATCAATTAAGAATTCTTTCTATAGAAGAATATAGGATGCAATACTTTGATCAAAAATGCAGAGCATATAAGCAATTGGATAAAACGTAAGTATCCATTTTTGCACTGAGGTAAATTATACTTTATCTTGCTACATTATCTGCATGCAGATACCCAGGTTTTGCATAGGACAGAAGTTGTTTCTGCTTAAATGGGGTATAATAATTCCCTCCAGCATTCCCTCCAATAGAATTAGAAGAGAAGAGGGACATATGCAGATCTGGTACATTTCCTAAAATCCTTACTGCAGAACTTCTTCATTATTTGTGCTAAAATTGTCACTGTCTTTAAGGAATATATTAATTCCAAGTCTAGAGACTCCTCAGTTGTGAAGTTGATAAAACGAAACAGTAGCTTTTCCCATCTGACATGCTTTGGAGCTAGGCTGAGAAAGTAAAAAGGAGGGGCAGGAGAAATTACAGAATGCTAAACTTCTATTGTAACATTGCCACAAAAACAGTAGATTTTCAGTCATAAGGAGCTTGAGGATGTATTTACCTTCATTTGTAAGTTTGATTTCATTTTAAGAATAAAAATGCTAATTAGGAACAGGAAATCTTTTTGTAGGTGAGAAACTGCATTCTTCCTTCTCTACTACTGTTCTTTTTATCTTCTTCCTCTTCCTCTTCTTAGGAATATTGGGTTAAATCAACATATGGTCCAACTCTTTTAGAGAAATGGCATAACAAGGATTTTCCCCTCTACAGAAACTAGGAAATGTAGATGCTATTTTTCTTCACTACTAAACTTTTAAACTCATCAGCAATGGAGAATTCTTACTCAGTAATTTAAATTTAAAAAATACATAATTTTTAACATGTATAAACAAAAGACAACAATGGTCACAGAAAGTTAAAAACATCTACTTTGCACAAGCTATTCTGCAGGCCCAACATTTTTATTTTATTTATTTATTAGATTTATATAGCCTTTTCCCCCCAGGAAAAAAGGTTAGTATACATATTACTTCTGAAAGCTTATTCTCACAACTACAAGATCATATCCTGTACTGAAAGGTAATAACTGACTCAACTTCACTCATTGAGCTTTCATTTCTGAAGATGGACTTGATCCAACATTTTAAGCATATCAGCTCTCTTTTGATATAACTTTAATTGAGGTGAAAATGTACAAACTTTGCTTAAACTTGATTCCACCTGATATTATGTGGAAAACTGTAACCAAAACAGATTGAAAAACAGATTTTAAAGTGCTTAAATGATGACAAGTGGTTGAATGCTTAATTGTAACTTTGTTTGAGCATCACATTCCTATTTGACCATTCAACAGTTGTCAAAATTCACAATAAGAACATGTTCTCAGAAGATACCAGAAGAAGAAGTAATGTCTTCCTCAAAGGAATTCTTGTACTGCACTTTATAGACAGAAATTGCTAAGTTTTCCTCCCACTTCATAATCATAACAACCAGCCAGGCAGTGAAGCCAATACAAGATCTAACAACTCTGGGAGTCAGATGAAATAGCAAAAGACTACAAGTAGAAAAAACATATATAGTAGTACAATCAGGCTGTGTCCAGGTAGTCCTTTCTAGGATATGAGGCAAGACTTCTGGCAGCTGGTCAGAGTAAAGATGTTATTTCCAATTGGCCAGCTTTAGAGCCTAGGCTAGAAATCACCACCCTAAAGGAGCTGAGTTACACAGCTGCTCTATTTTCTTTGAGGATGTGTCCCTCATAAATTCCATCAAAAGTAAACCAACTAAAGCTCTGCTCTACATGTATCCAGTGGTGATCTTAATATTTTATCAAAGTACAGCATTTAGTTCTTTCTTTCTTTGTTGGAGCTATATGCCATCTGAAAAGAACATATACATAGCACTCCCTCTCTCAATTTAGCAACCCCATCCTCAGTTTATCCACATAACACCAATCCAGAGGTGGGTTGCTACCAGTTCGGACCAGTTCAGATGAACCAGTTGTGATTTGCATGCACCAAATCGGCAGTAATGCCAGGAGCAACCCACCCCTGCACCAAACCCTTGTGATAGATTAGAACAGGGGTGTTCAACCTTGGCTTGAATACTTCAGCACCCAGAATTTCCCAGTCAGTATAGCTGACTGGGGAATTCTGGGAGTTGAAGTCAACAAATTTTAAAGTAGCCAGGACTGTATACCCCTGCGTTAGAATAATAAATAGGCCAAAATTAACTACAAAACCTCATCTCCTAAGGGAGCAATTCAATCTTGGCCACCCCAGGCCTATCTTTAATCATAAAATCATGTTAGTTTTCCAACAAAAAACACGTTAAAAAAAACAGACTCAGGCTTTGGAAATGGAAGCTAGGTACCAAAGAAAAGAGAGTGCTTATTGTAAATTATTAGGAATAGTCCCACAGATTTAGCAAACCCTGACTTGAGTTGGCTCCTACCTTAGAGCAACTACTTTTAACTTAATTATTGGAGTCCATGTAGCTCTCTTTAATTCAGTCAATGAAGGGGAAACAAAAATATTTCTGCTTGATTGTATTCCCCCATGTCATCATTCCTGTCCCCAATAGGTTTTTTTAAGCAATTAGTTCAGCTGCTTTGTCCAAAATAAAAAAGAATTCTTAAGGTGCCAGAGCAATATCCAGGGAAAACATAAGGCATATGTTTGTAACTGATCCCCAAATATTTTAAGCTTTACAATATATGAGTGGGGAAACACAAAGGCACACACATTCAACAATGCATACCTCCAAGCAAAATTGTGTGAGGGAGTTTCACAGCTCTGGAAAGTTGGTCATTTATAGCCTGCTGCTGTCTATAAACACTGTTACTAATTATGCTAAGCAGGGATGAGCCTGATAAAATTAATTATGAATATTAATAAACATGTTACTAAAATAAATTTGGAAACATATTATGGAAATGCCTTCAAATTATAATATTTGAATGTTGCACCTAAATTGCCCAGACAGCTGTGAATACAGGTAACTTGCCCACTGGCATAGACTGAATGTTTTGCCAGCCCATGGATTTCTGCTAGCCATAGGAATGTTTTCATGTTGTTTGCTCTCTTTGCATATACAATAACCCTAACTGAATTTCCAAATGACACATAATGCACAGAATGGATTTTAAAAAATAACAAGGCAACATCTTGATATTGCCGTGCCTCTTGACAGTTGTTCATCTTGTTTTTCAAAGTTTCAAGGCAAACTTAAGAGCTCTGCTTGAAAGGTACAGTGGGCTTGGTATAATTACCACAGCTGCCACAGATGGCTCATTTTAACAAGAGACCCTAGGTAAACCTACTTGTTTAGCCTGCAGCATAAACAGAAAAAATTTCCTCTTAAACAAGTGGATTTGGGTTCTGCTGAGATGAAGCTCAAATCTGCTTGCTAAGTTGAGTCGTTAAAAGGATTCAAAGGCTGTTGAAGAAAAATGGGTCAGTTCAAAGTTCAAATTCTAAAATGCGCATTTGGGTCCCCAGGATTAGAAAGTGTTTAAGAAATCAGAGCTTATTTTGATTGCAAACTAACCAATTTCGCTGATCTTATTATGCAATGGTCACTCCTCGTATCCTAAAACTAAGAAAGAGGGAAGATTTTGCAGGTCACTTTTGTGGTGGTGTCTAAAATACAAGGTTTGCAAACCAGTCACATCAACCTTTACTGATATTTATTGAAGATGTGGGAAGTTATCATCCAGCCCTCTCCCAGAAAAATGAAATATCCTAGGAAATATTGAAAAGGCAGAATATTTCTCTGGATATGAAAAGAAACATGTTTTAAAAGACAGAATAGTTGCCTGTAGCTTCCTGCCCATCCCCACTTTGTCAATGGGCCATTGAGAAGGCCAGGCTAGTCCACTTTACATAATAAACACTTCTCCACTGCAGCCCCAGGGGGGATGGGAGTAAAGGCATGATAATGTTGGAACTTTACTCAACTCTCCACATGGCATCTGAGAACTCATCCATACCTGGATTCAAAACACAGCCTAGAGCCCCATGGGAGTCTGACAAACAATCAGAATACATTTCTTACACAGGAACAGGAAACAATGAGGTGGGACTAAACAGGTTATAAAAAGCCTAGCAAGCCCCTCTTTCAGCCCTTCACTTCTTCTCCACCAACATTGAAGCATGTGATCACCTTTTCTGTTCAGGGTTCAAACCATATGGCCCTGTCCAACAATAAACCATCTTTCCAAGCAGCCTCCATGTCTCCAGTGTCTTCTTCCCCACTTGGAGCCGAACCCAGAAGGACATTTCTTTCATCAAAGAGAAAGGAACAACCAAAGAGAGAAATATAAGAGAAAACTGTTGTCATAAAACGTATTATTTATATTACTAATATATTTTCTATGATAAATATTCAACAATATTTTCATTATTTTCCCTCTTATAGTCTATTAAAAGCACTGATTTCTCCTTGATATTCACTCAAAAATCTCTATTTCAAGCTTTCCAATTTGTATATAATTGATATTAGCAGAAATGTACTACAAGGTTGGATCTGGGTGCAATTCATAGAGTACAGCAGATCAAATTTAGTCACAGAAAAATTAAGTCACATGGTTTTCAAATGCTTATTTGACATTTGCTTTGCCTAATGATAAGGGTAATTATCTAGGCTCTGTGATCCAACAGAGTCTGATCAATATTTCTTGGGGATTCTTTAGCTAAGATTCTTGTTTTTAGCAGTGGGTTAGTCTGTGGCTGCTCGAATTGTATGATACCAGGATCTGAATGATTTTGGCCTTAGGGGTGCATAAAGAGTTTTCCTAGAGAAATATTTTATCTTATCCTTGCCATCCTTATTCCAAAGTTTCACAGGATAGTTTAGTCAGTTATACCTCATTTGTATGTTCCCTGCCACCTTTTCTGTTTCTTACTTTATGTTAAGGATAAAATGAAAGAATAATCTATTTCTTGACTCATACTGTTAACTCTCCATCTGTGGTTATAAAAATATCTGTTTAAAAGGAAATGATAAGGAAATAGTTTTAAGAGTACTATTCGATTACAACTAGTCCATGACGTTGTAATTGCTGTGTTGTGTAATTTTCATGTTTTCTTGTGAGTCATGTATATTCTCTGTTTTAATAATTTCCATTGATTTTTAGGTACACATTATAACAATTGAAAATCAAACTTATTATTTCATCCTGAACTATTCAGAAAGAAGACATATTACTAAAAAGAAAACAAACAATAAAAACTAAAAAGAAAGGTAAAGGGAGAAAGCTTAAAACAAAACAACCATACAAAAATATATTTAAGCAGAAAATTACAATACCACAATACCTAATTTTCTATAATAGTAAAAAGTAAATTGAACTAGATGGGACAAAATCTTATTATGCAGTCTTGTTTCTCTGCCAATAAAGAGTCAGTTCAAAGACTAAAAGTTGGTATCTTAAGCCAACTTTTTGAGTCTGCTACACATAATTCTTTCCAAGAACACATAATCAGCTTTTCTGCAAAATATTCATATCCAAATCTCTGTATCTCTAAAATGTTCTTAATTTTATATATTTTTAAATTTAGTTTATGCTGCCAGTAACATTTTTAAAGATTTTGTAATGTTTTATATTTATTTGATACAGTGAAGAAAACGTAAAATGAAAATACAAATAACCTTATTTAATCAAATTATCTAACAACTTCAAATGGGATAGTAGACTTTTATTATATCTTGACTCTGCATAACTAATATATTTAAACCACATGAGGCAAAAACTTCTGCATTACCATGATATTGATGTCTAATTGAATCCAGTCACCTTGCTGCTATTTATCCTCTCTTTCTTTAACTCTGTTTCGTTAATTCTCTAACCCTTTGCTGCTTGCAGTCTTCTCCAAAGAGCTAGGTCTTTATATAATCTGCCCGAAAGTGTTGTTGAAAGAAATGTCCTTCTGGGTTCGACTCCAAGTGGGGAAAAAGACACTGGAGACATGCAGGCTGCTTGGAAAGATGGTTTTAATGGTGGACAGGACCTCATGGCTTGAGTCCTGAAAAGAAAAGGTGACCACATGCTTCAATGTTGGTGGAGAAAAAGAGAAGGGGAAGAAGAGAAGCTGAGGTGCTGAGTCCCTGGTTTTATGCCCTCTCTGGCCTTTGATCTTGAGCTTGTATTCTGATTGGTTATCAGACTCCCATGGAGCCATGCAGGGGCAACTCTCTAGGCTGCGTTTTGAATCCAGGTTTGGTTGAGTTCTCAGATGCCATGTGAGGAGTTGGGTAAAGGGCCAATATTATCATGCCTTAATCCCATCCCCCTGGAGCTTTATTATGTAAAGGGACTGGCTTGGCCTTCTTAATGGCTCATTGACAAAGTGGGTGGGGCAGGAAGCTACAGGGAGCTATTCTCTCTTAAAATGTGTTTCTTCCTTTTCACATCCAGAGAAATATAATATTCTGCCTTTTCAATATTTCCCAGGATATTTCATTTTTCTGGGAGTGGGCTGGGTGATAACTTCCTACAGCATGATAATTTGAACCTGGGTATTTGTGCTTCCAATGACAACTCTGGATTGATTGTTCCATGAACCATTTGTTTCTTTCCTTGGATGATGTTTTAATGTAGCTGCATAAAACCTCTGTAGATTTTAAACATAATTTGATTTACTTATATATGCTTATTAGAATATTTAACTCAAGCATTTTTGCTTAGGCTGATGATCTTGATGAATTACATCTTCTGAAGTTGTATAGTTGTTGGAAGCTTTGAAGGAATCAATGGACACTCCTAAGTTGGCAGAACTACTTTCATAAGAAATTATAGAAGTTTATAAAATTGATGCTAAATATTTATGCAAACTTTCAGTAATGAGCTTGTGTGTTCTGTTATGTGAATTAGTGGAAGGTAGAAAGATTGTGAAATTAATTTATTTTGATTTTAGAACATTTATAAAACATAGCATTCCATTTCATGTAAACTGAAAAGTTCATAGAATATTTAATGAAGGTTAGATGAAATTGCCTTACTGTTAGAAGTACAGTCCAGAATAAGGTGACCAGATGTCCCACTTTACGCGGGACAGTCCCGATTTTTAAAAATTTGTCCGGAGTCCCACGGCGTGTTCAAAAAGTCCCAATTTTCCAGTGCTCGGTCCCGGGCCAAGCGGCTCAGCCGTCGGAAGTTGGGTTTTTTTGTTTTGCCCGCTTCTCTTGGGCGCCGCTCTCCCTGCAGCCATGCCGTGCAAGCCGCCGTCAGCAACCTGGTCTGGGTGAGCCGAGGGGAGGCGGGCGGGGATCCGGTTGGGAGAGGCTGGCGATGGGGGTGGCTTTTAAAAGGGTTGGGGGGCATTGGAGGAAGGCAATCGGGGGAAGGTTGCTTTGCAACCGCCAGCGAAGTCCCATCTAAATTTCTTGGTTCGCCCTCCCCGGCCCGGAGCAGACCGTTCTCGGGAAAGCCGGGTTCTTCCTCCCTCCCTCCCTACCTTCTCTTCCCTTCCTCCCTTTCACCTCCCTCCCCTCTTTCCTTCCCTCCCGTCTTTCCTTCCTTCCTTCCTTCCTTCCTTCTCCTCCCCTCCCTCCAGTCCAGAGGAGAAGCAGCTGCTTCTGGAATTTCTTGAGAAGTTTCCTTGCCTGCTTTTCTCCTTCTCAAATGCCTTCCAATGACTGGCCAAGCTCTCCTCCCTGGAGTCTCTTTCTTCTGCCTGGGAATGGAATGGGGGGGTGTTATTGATTAAAACTTTTGCCACGCTTTGCTATGGCTGAGGTGAAGCCGCCAATCTCCCACCAGCACCCCCGCCCATGGCAGCGGCGCCTCCCCCTCTGCTCGGAGCACCTGAGCTGAGCACTGCATTACCCCTGCCCCCTCCTCCTCCGCTGTGCTTTTGAGGAGCCATGAGGCCGCGGGAGCCAGTAGGAAGGCAGTGGAGGGGGTGGGAGCAGGAAACAAAAGGCCCCATGGCTTCTCAAAAGCATGGCGGAGGAGGAGGAGGAGGCGGCAGGAGTAACGCGGTGCCCAGCTCAGATGCTCCGAGCAGAGGGGGAGGCGGCACCGCTGCTGCCACAGGCGGGGGTGCCAGCAGGAGCTTTGGCGGATTCACCTCAGCCACAGCGCCGGGCGGCAGAACTTTTAATCAAGAACACATTGCCCCCCTCGTCAATGGTGTCCCACTTAACCAATTTTAAAATCTGGCCACTTTAGTCCAGAAGCCATGTAGTGGTCTGGATTTGTCCACTATTTTGACTTTGGTTTGAAACTCACAGGATTGTTAATATGATTTTAGGCCTATCATTGCTCATTATGTACACATATGTTCCACTTGGCTATAGTCCTAGTGTTGAGAAGCTATCATCAAAAACTGTTGGTCTTTTTCTGCATGAAGGTTGGAAAAAATAATGATTGAACAAAATCTGAGGATCAACTGTACAACTAGCAGTGGATAGTTGGTATGTGTGGTATGTTAGCATTTGAACTTTTGGGAAATCTGTTCCAAATTTTGGAGCTATGTTGTTTTTTTATTTGTTACTCTAATGAAATAAATATATTTAAAATAATATTACAGTTATCTGACTTTCCATGATCATGTTATTCTTGAACTGAATTGCGATGTCATTAGTAAGGAGAAGATACTGAAGAAGCACCTATAGCTGGGATGGCGAACCTATGACATGTGTGCCACAGGTGGCACCCGGAGCCATTTGTCAGGGCACGCGAGGCATTGCCCTGTCAGCTGGCTAGCACGCATGCGTGTTCTGGCCAGCTGAGTTCATCCTTTTTTTAACTGACTTCTGGTTTCCTCGTAGGGTCATTTTTTGTCCTCTGGAGCCTTCAGAGAAGCCTCCGGAAGGCCCTGAAGGCTCTGCAGTGCTTAAACCGGCCCTATGAGCAAACCAGAAGTCCATTCCTGAACTTCCAGTTTGCCCATAGGACTGGTTTTTTGCTCTCCGGAGGCTTAGGGAAGCTCCTGAAGCCTCCGAAGGGCCTCCGGGGGGGGGGAAGAGGCTTTTTTCGCCCTCCCCAGGCTCCTGTAAAGCCACTGGAGCCTGGGGAGGGTGAAGAAAGTATGCAAAAAAAATGGGGAGGAGCACCTGTCATGCGTGCATGCTCACTGGGGTTGTCGCACATTGCATTATGAGTGCTGCACACCCATGCACAACCCCCTGCACTCTCCCCTGCCTTATGGCATGCAAGCCAAAAAAGGTTCGCCATTGCTGACCTATAGGATAAAGTAGGAATTGAACCTCCATGTATGCATTAAACCACTAATGGACAGACCTAATGAAATTGCACTCAGTGGTGGGATACTGCCCACCACCAAAGTAGCCATATATAAGCCAAGAGAAAGCCCTCAAAAATTTTTTTAGTCTTTTGAAATTTTTAAAAAACAATTTCAAGCTTAGCTTAGCTTGACTTCCATTGGGAGGATGTTCCAAAGCATGAAAAGCAGCTTTTAGCTTCAGTCTTCAAAACCTGTTGGAAATGTATTTATTTTGCTTTGATTTATTTAACCACTACAGGCATCTTACCTTTCAAAACAATGCAACAATATAATCGATAATAAAAGCAAACTAATCTAGACAAATAATAACCACATCACGGCTTAAGTAACACTACAATTTCCATACCTGGGAACACATCCACGTTTAAAGACTTCTGAAAATCTAGCAAGGAACATGCTTTCCAAATAGCAAAGATGAATGCTAGTTAGACTAGGTGATTCTGAAGTTATTCAGGTGCTAAGATGTAAAGAATTTTATACATTAAAACTAACAACTTAAATTGTACCTGGAAGCCAAATATCAACCAGTATAGGGTCTGAAACTTGGGGCTTATGTACTCTTAATGCCAAGTGCCAGAAAGAGGACAAGGCCACCATATTCTGGACCAATTGTAGGGTTCCTTGGTGTAGCTTGCTTGTTTTCTTGCAGACATTTCATTACCCAAACTAGGTAACATCATCAGTGTTAGTCTAGCACTGATAATGATACCTAGTTTGGATAATGAAACATCTGCAAAAAAACAAGCAAGTTCAGAGAGCACCAAGGACCCCTCATGTCAACCTTGAGCTACAACTGTTCTCCTTTATTAGGACCACTTGTAGTTTCAGTGTACTTATTACGAACAATCCAATGTAAAGCATATTCCAATAGTCTAATTAGATGGCAATGAGAACATGACTCAATGTAGGCAAATTTTCCTGCATTAGGTAAGGTTGCAATTGCTGTACCGGTTCTGGCCTCAGTGTCTACTTCCTGTTCAAGCCATGAGTTTATCTTACTTGGGTTCAACTTTAGGCTATTTTCTCCCATCCAGACCCTCATAGGATCCAGCCCCCTGGAAAGAACACTGAGAAACTCTGAGAGGGAGACTTAGTTTTTGGCAGCTGAGGATATTCTCATCTGTATCCAACCCAATAACTGAGCCTCCTTGGCAAGATAGGCAGTCTAATAATAAATACATGAATAAATAAATAAATCGACTTAAGGAGCCTAAGTTATTTCTTCATTTTTCCTCACATACTTACATACTCATCTTGCTGTTCTTTTTGTAGCAAGAAATGTTATGACAAGTGCAGGTAAGAGCAAGAAAAAAAGCCAAAGGATTTGAGGAGAGGTATAAAAGAAGAAAAAAGAGAAATAAATACAGCTAAATTTAGTTGACACCAAACCATTCACTAAAGCTGTCTATACGTTTGCATGTTTGAAAGCCATCCTTCCTCCCACTTTGTTCATGCATTGCTTCATGCACTGCCTTTTGTTCTTTAATCCCTTCAGCAAATTACTTTTCAAGATGTCAGCAGCTCCCTCTAAACACTTTTCCTTGCCTTCTACTTCATCTTAACCCATTCACCCACATATCTGTGATTCAGTCTTCTACATACTTCTTCCATTTATGTCATTCACTTTTGTATTTGAGTCCTGTGCTGTGTAGGCGGCTATTTAAATCAGTTAAAAAAATATTCAACTACATTAATTCAATTCCCATTCATTTTTTACCTATCTCTACCTGTTTATCACACCCACTTCTGAAATACCTATACCCATTGTATCAAACCTCCTTCTAGATTTGTCCTTATATTACCCTACTATCACTTCCATGAAATTTGGAAGTTTCTATTTCAACATATTCCTTCTTCACAATAGTCCATATACTATTATTACCTTCCTAGCAATTTGTGTTCACTTTAGTAATTCTCCACCTATTTCTCTATCTACTGAGAGTCACAAATAAATCTGCTATTTTCCCCCCATTTATGTATAACTATCATTTTCTCCATCAGTACTATACCAGTACTATGCTGTTTTCATAGACAAATTACACAATATTTTCAACTATGCCATAAACAAACTATATTTCTATTTTAATCTTCCTTCATCATTGTCCGGCATTCATTAATTTATGCTCTTTACCATTTAGTCCTTCTACATTTTCTTTCACCATGTTCCATATTCCAGGGTTGTTACCTGAAATACTATCATCGCTTTGGTCAAACAACTTTCTCACTAACACTTGTTAATAAGATAGAGAAGGTAAGATAGAAAATATATAAATTAGATTATCATCTTCATCACTATCACACATGCATTATACAGGTAGTCCTTGACTTGCAACAGTTCATTTAGTGACTGTTCAAAGTTGCAATGGCACTGAAAAAAATGACTTACGACTGTTTTTCACAGTTACAACTCCCCACAATCATGTGATCAAAATTCAGATGCTTACCAACTAGTTCATACTTATGACTATTGCAGCATCCCAGGTCATGTGATCATCATTTGCAACCTTCTGAGAAGCAAAATCAAATCTGGGGAAGGCAGATTCTCTTAACAACCATGTTGCTCACCTTACTGTATCAACTGCAGTGATTCACTTAACACTGTGGCAAGAAATGTTGTAAAATGGGGAAATGTTTACTTAACAGGTGTTCACTTAACAGCAGAAAGTTTGGACTCTGTTGTGGTCATAAGTCTAGGACTACCTGTACTATGCACAAACCCTGCACATTTCCTGAAAACAGTAAGAAGTACCAGCCAGTTTTGATAGCTTTTGGCCAATAGGCTACAAGCACAACATAAGGTTTTAGCCTCTTGCAAAGCAACTCTCTGTTATTCATTTCCTACTAATTAGGAGTGTCTGAAGCATACAGGATATATATTTTTAAATCCTTAAAAACAAATATCTTAAATTAAGCTTAATTTATTTTGTTTTTTATTGTTTTTAAGAGCCCTGATTCTATTTTCATTTTTCACCCTGTTTATTGCCAAAAGACCTGGTAGCCAGTGGTATAATAAAAAATAAAAAAAATATTCTCATAACTCTCTTTAAACATTCAACACAAGGCCATTGACCCAGAAAGGTTGCCCACCTCTGAAATATATGAGTCCTCATGAAGCTGATAAATGGCACAGAAAGAGAAATGCTGAAGGACAAAGTATATACTTAATTAAACCAACTGTGTGACTCAAGCAGGGGCACCAGCAGGTGCTCAGGGGCTCAAGGCAAGTTGGCCTCTGCTATCATCTCCCAGGTTGCCTCCTCTGAAGTGCAGCTCTGATAGGCAGAGGTAGGCAACCCGACTCTGGAAGGAGAAGTTCCGGGAAAGCCATGGCAGAAGCCCCTCTCATCTTGGAGCCCAAAGGCATTGCAAGTAAATTGAGATGGTACATCTGCTGCCGTCTCACCAGCGCTTTCTTTCAGGCTATAAAAATGTATCTGAAAAATAAATAAAAGGAGGCCAAAGTCTCAGGGAGGTCTCTGAGGCATGTGGGCCTCCACATATTCCCCCTGCTAAGAAAAGAAGCTTGTTGACATGCTGAGAGGAAAAGAAGGCACAGAAATCACTGGAGAGGAAAGGTTCATGTACTGAATCCATGTGCCTACCAGCCCAGCTTTAACATCAGTGGTTGCTTCCCCCCTCTCCACCCCACCCCCTCATAACAGCTGGGCCTCCTGCATGAATATCTGCAGAAGATAGCTTTGAGCACACAGCAATATGTGTGAAGAGCGATGACTCAGTCTGCAGCATTGAATGTCAGAGACTCTCTGGCATGTAGGCTGACATTCATATACACTCCCCCCCCCAACAGACACACACAGAGACACACACACTGTGTGTCTGTGCTTTTCTATAATCCCTATGGTTTCCAGAAGTATCTATGAATTAGACAATCCGGCTAAAGCTTGAAACTTTACTTATGGCCTATGGAAACAGGTATCACACAAATGCAGTGGTGGGTTGCTCTCAGTTCAGCCCTGATCGGGCAAACCAGTAGTGGTGGCGGCAGGAGGCTCCACTCACCCACCCGGACACTTCTGCGCAAAAGTGTTGCACGAGTGTGCATGAGCGTACTGGTAGTAAAAAAAAATGGAAATCCACCATTGCATAAGTGGAATCCTTCCACTACTGCATCTTCCTCTGCCCCCCCAGTCATCCATGGTCCACTGCCCTCCTCAAATGGACCTCAATGTGTCCATCTACCTATATCAAATTTATATTCCCTCAAGTTGAGATTGCAGTGCACAAATTTCTACTCTGGGCTTCCTTTGGTCATTTCAGTGCTGCATAATCTTTTCTGATTTCACATCAAACATCTGCATGAAGTGATGTAGCTTCTCAACAGTGTATGCAATGGCAGGACATACTTTTTCCATCACAACCCAATGGGGATCCCTCTCCAATTGTTTCTTACTCAGAAACGCCAGTAGATGCAGAAGCTAGTCTGTATATTAGCAATAACATTGCCCCAATGCCACTTTCTAAGGCATAGAAATTAGCATGCATGGTTTGCCAAATCTGGAGCTTGAAATATAGATTGCTTTTAGTTGACCAAATATAATCTTGCACTCCTGGGATCACACCACCATACTGGGGTTTTGCTTTCAGTTGTGCTACAGTAAAACAATAAGTGAAAAGGTCTTATAGTAATCAGATAGTCCAAATAATTATTGCACCTATCTTTTTCCTAAGGACGACAGGCAGTTCTTGGTTAGCCTGTACATAGGCTCTCAGAAGTTCCCTGGCCCATCCAATATCCCACATAGACTACCTGGCTTAGGCCAATTTGGCCCTCCCTCACCTTGATAGTAATTTGGCACTCACCAATTCTTTGGAATAAGTTCCAGGTGATTGAAAAAATGCTATATTATCTAACATATGATAGCAAGACAATTTATACCCTGGAGCACTACATTTTGTCTTTGGGTGATTGTAGAGGCTTTCTAAAGATCAAGTGGGTATATATTAAATTCAAACACTCCACGCTATATGATGAATGTTGACTTCTCCTTACATCTTTCTACCAGTATCCTTTTGTTGGGACCCATGTGGAAATGGACCAGGCTCCATGTAACTCTTCTATCCTCTCTAGCAGAACATTGGTGTGATGCATGAGAAACTGACCTATTTCCCATAGTCCACAAGAAATATGCCCTTCCATCGGTGCAATTCAGGGTTAAAAAGCAAGTCCACCATGTACTCTTGGAGAATCACATTAACATCCACAATCACTCCAGTTGCCTTACATTACCTACAGGTCTACCATTTCTTTTTCGATGGTTTTATGTTGCTAAGGGGCTGCTGAGAAAAGCCTTCAATATATTGACTTATATTTTCTGTGTCTGTTAGGATGGCTAGCAAGATTATAAAAATCTGCATATTCTGCTGAGCATACTTCTAGCATAAGAGCCCAGCACATTCATGTTGTTTGGGTATCAAGATAGGAGATAATGATATTTTGTTTATCATAATATAAACTGAGAGTAAATCCCACTCCGTACTAACACTGATGCTGTTACCTAGTTTGGGTAATGAAATGTCTGCAACAAAACAATGAAGTTCAGAGAGCACCATCATTTTACTTATTTCATTCCCCTAGAAATTTGTAACTCCCGTGCTGGGAACCAAATCCCTGGTGATATAACCATTGACTCCTGGAATGGTACAGCTTAAGATCATTCACTAGATATAGTCTTTAATTTGATTATGGTTCCTGGAAACTCCATGACATATTTCACCTGCCCTACCTTCTCTTTGGTTTGACAAGTGCCTTCCATGGCTGTTGGGTCTTTTGGTGCTCACAGTTGAAGAAACGAGTATCCGATCTTCCAGATTAAAGATGTGTTCCCTGGTATGTATATTATACCAGGCTTTACAGGTAAATCTCCACTTCTGACCCCAGTAGGGAGCAGAAAAATCCATCGTTAAGCAAGACATCATATGACTGCAATTTATGACCTTCTCTGTTGGCTTCCTTACTGACTTTGCTTGTCAGAAGTCAGCTGGGAAGGTCGCAAATGGTGATCACATGACATAAATGCATGACACTTGCTAAGCCCCTGGATCATGATCACATGACCATGGGGACACTGCAACTGTTGTAAGTGCACAGACTGGTTGTAAGTCACTTTTTTCAGCTATCGTAACTTTGAATAGTAGCTAAACAAATAGTCATAAGTCAAGAATTATCTGGGTACTAAGCTTGGGTCTCTCTCAAATTTTTCTGGAAAAGGGACTCTCAGAGTTGCAAAATATAAATTAAGGCCCTATTTGTGCTCTTAGCATCAATCCAATTTAGATCTATTGCTTTGGTACAAACCTTTTGAGTTCTTACATACTGTTTCTTCCAAGATATCTTGGGTTGGATAGGCCCCAGGGTGATTAATATCACTTTCTGGAATAGAGTTCATTGATAAGCAAGGACAACAAAGGCATCTTCATCTTGCTTTTATTGTTTCCTATCCTGTCATCACAGGATTTTATATATTAAGTCACACCCTGACATTACCCATCCAGGAATCACCTCTTATTTACCATCTCTGGTTCTATCTTCCCCAATATGTTCATTTAGACAGTCATATGTCAAGTTTAAGAAGTATCTGTAAAACTTGCGGTGCCCAACTGGTGCCTCTGGGCTTGCAATCTCTTTGCATTTTTGTGGGAAATATTCCCAGCACGATAGTGCTTTTCTTCTGAAGAATGAGTTGTTCTGAACTTTGCTGAGAACTGGGTTCTGGTCCTCTGCTCTTTTTTGAAATCATCACTGTTCCTGGCCTCTCTCCAGGACTTCTTCTTTTCAGAGGATTTACTTCTCTGGCATCAAAGTGCTATAGGAATTCTGAGGGTTGCAAGACATTGTGAGGAGGCTGAGAAAAAATTGAACCTAAATGTTAATAATGATGAGATAGAAGGCAAGCCTACTGGCAGTTTATCCTATAGAGGGCACTTCAACGCAAGTGGCAAGAAATCCTGGTAAAAACATTTTAAATCATTCAAAGCCTTAACATACCCATTATGATTGGAAATTCCCTTAAAGTTTCCAACATTCTGCATTTATCCCAAGGCAAGCTAATGAAACAAAAGTCCCTACTGAAGGTTGTGTAATTGTTGCTTCATTGAATTGTAATTGTTGCTACCCAGATGTGTGGGCCTTGAGAAGTGAATAGATTCATTCTCTGCATTGCAGACACTACAGTAGCCTTCCACCTTGCTAGTTTGCTTGGAGCCCACATTTGTTACTGCTTGTTCTTCTCTTTTTCTTGTAAGTTTGTCTTACTTTCCAACTTCCCTGAATTGCGGAAACTTGTCCTATTCTACCAGAACTGCTGGGAGTGTTGGTTGTGTGAAGTGGGTCTTATGTTCTAGTTTTTATTGGCTGATCTTTCTCTCCCTTCAAGAATACAACATTCCTAGAGTATCATAAAATTAGAAAGTTGGAAAGGGCCTTGGAGAACTTCAAGTCCAAATCCACGTCTAGTGCAGGAATCCTCAGATCATCATTGACAAATAACTGACCAATATGTCTTTGAGAATCTCCACTGATGGAGACAGGCTGTTCCATTACTTGATAGCTTTCACAGCCAGGAAATTCCTTCTTATTTGAAGTTTGGACCTCTATGTTAAGCTTCCATTGATTCTTATCTACCATTGTATATTCTGGAGAATAGAGCCATACCCTCTGCCTCTCACATCTCTTCATGTATTGGACGATTGCTATCATCTCTCATCTTAGCCTTAGCAAATTCCTTTAATTGTTATTCATAGGATCTAGCCTCCAAGCCCTTCACCATCTTTGTTACTCTTCTCTACATTCTTTTCTAGTCTCTCAGGGTCCTTTGCTTTTCTGCATGCTCTCTTCTGCTCAGTTTCTGTAAGTCCTACCTTGTTTTCTCCACTCTCTCATTTTTGATTCCAGGACTTTTGATTCTTCAGACATAGCTGACTGTAAAGTATGCTATAATTTACTCTGTCTATTCAGACATTTCATTCTTGGCATCCAGTGGTGGGTTTCCATTTTTTTTACTACCGATTCACTCATGTGCATGCGTGATGCTTCTACCGGGTAGGTGGGCAGAGCCTCCTGCCGCCACCACTACCAGTTAGCCTGACCCAGGCCAAACCAGGAGCAACCCACCTCTGGTAGCATCCCTTTTCATAATAGCAATGGCACTTAGACATATACTGTTTCACAGTACTTGATAGCTCTCTCTACAGTCAGTATATTGCCCCCCAAAATCTGGGTCCTCGTTTTACTAAGCTCAGAAAGATGGAAGGCTGAGTCAACCTTGAGTAAGTGAAAATCAAACTGTTGGCAACATTAGATATAAATAACAAGTTTGGAAATCTTTAATTTTGCTATTTGTTCAAAATCAGGGGTAAAAGGGCTTTAGTCCTTTCAGTCCAGGGTTTAGAACTCTGGGAAATGAGAGAATAGCCATATTGCTCAAATCACAGTATGTGCCTTTAAAAGTACTGGGTTCACATATTTCCTTTTTAAATCAATTTTGGGAATTGCTTGTTAACTGCTTTTCAGCTATTAGGAACCTTTGGATTGACGGGTTTTACAGCACCAGGTGAGTTCCCTTCAATCCTTAGTAAAAAAAAGTATTAAATACAAGTTTAAGGTTTCAGGTTTATTGGATTTATATGCCGCCCTTCTCCCAAGGACACAGGGAGGCGTACAACATAAAAGAAAACACATATTACAAAAATCAAAAGGGACATTAAATAAAGTATCCAAAAAAACCAATTGATATTTACAATAAAATTTAAAAATTAAATTAAAATTTTTTTTTAATGTATATTTTATTATGTTTTCATTCTATACAATCACATATTCACTGTGCTTGATCAGGGCATATAACATTGAATAATAAACACGGCCCTCACTTATATAGAAAATGCCCTCTACAATACAAACCCAGTATACCACCTTGGCCTGCCATACACCCTCTTTCAACCCCCTCCAACTTTCATTCTTCCTTCTCACACACCCCTCTACGCCTACTTCCCCTCCCCTTCTTTCTAACCCTATCACTCCCTCTCCATTCCCTCCCTCCCTTCTCCTCCTCCTCTCTCTCACCCTCTCCACCCTCCTTCTTCTTTCACTCGACTCTTTCCTTCGGTATCTATTACCTTCCAGTATATTCGGTTTGTACTATTTTCGCACTAACATTGAAAAGCCACAGTATACAAATACAATCATGGAATTTAACACATATTGTATTTCCCCCCTCCCCCCTCCCCCTAACTCCCCACCTCCCTTCCCTCCCCCCGACTTCCCAAAGACCATACGTGGTATAATTTTTGAACAATCACAGTCTGAAATATCTCTACATTGAACTCAGCTTCTTACTGTTACCCAAATTTTAAACAATTTAAATTATTACTGATACTAAGCATAAGCTATCTGGAGTTTCTTAGTCCCATATTTACTTTTTATGTAATCAATCCACTTTTTCCAGTCTCTTTTGTATCTCTCGTTTGAATGTTCTTTGAGATATGCTGAGATTTTGGCCATTTCGGCTAAGTTCATAACTTTCAACGTCCATTCTTGAATTGTGGGTAAATCTTTCTTCTTCCAATAGTGCGCCACCAAGAGTCTTGCTGCCGTTATTAAATACAGGATCAAATTAGTCTCTGCTACTGTAAAATCAATGCATATACCCAGTAAAAACAGCTGGGGGGTAAATTTTATCCTTCTTTTAAAGATGTTTTGCAGGATCCACCATATTTTTATCCAAAATGCCTTAACATTACGACATGTCCACCATATATGAAAATATGTAGCATCACAAGAACCACATCTCCAACATTTAGGTTGAACATTTGGATACATAGAGGCAAGCTTTTTAGGATCTAGGTGCCATCTATAAAACATCTTATAAAAATTTTCTCTCAAGTTTTGTGCTTGTGTAAATTTCACATTTCTTACCCAGATTCTTTCCCATGTTTCAAGCATTATTGGTTCCTCGACATTCTGAGCCCATTTTATCATACAATCCTTAATCAGTTCCGTTTCAGAATCCATCTGTACTAATACATTATATATCCTCTTTATATGCATTGAGCTTTGATCTCTTATTTGTTTAAAGAAATTATCCTCAACTTTTACAAAGCCAGTTTTTTTATCTGTTTTCCACCTAGCTTGTAGTTGACCATACTGAAACCACGTTTGAACTACCTTCTCTTCTTTAAGTACCTCTAAAGATTTTAGTTCCATCACCCCTCTTTCTGAGATAAGAAGTTGTCTATAGGTGGTTCTATCGTGTTTTTGTTCTACATTCATATTTTCAATTGCATGTCTAGGAATTGCCCACATGGGCACTTTATCATTTAGTTTATGTTGATATTTTTTCCAAACCCGCAGTAAAGCATTTCTTAAGGTGTGATTTTTAAATTTCTTATCCGTTTTTTTGTTAAATAACAGGTAAGCATGCCAACCATATAACAAATCATATCCCTCGATATTCAAAATTCTGTCATTAGTTAGATGAATCCAATCACTAATTGCAGATAATGCCACTGCGTCATAGTATAATTTTAAGTTAGGTAATTTCAATCCTCCTCTTTCACGTGCATCTTGCATTATTTTCATCTTTACCCTCGGCTTCTTTCCTGCCCACACAAATTTGTTGATACCCTTCTGCCATTCTAAAAGATTTGCATCTCTTTTAAGTATTGGTAACATTTGAAAAAGAAATAAAAATTTTGGTAAAATGTTCATTTTTACTGCCGCTATTCTACCCAGCAAGGACAAATGCAGTTTTTCCCACCTTTTCAACTCCAACTGTGTACTATGCCAAAGTGATTCATAATTATACTTGTATAATTTCCCATTTGAGATTGAGATATTAACTCCAAGATATTTAACTTTTTTAACTACCTCACATCTTAGCGTCGCCCCCAGTTCTTCCTTCTGTTTGATAGTCATATTTATAGCTATTATTTTGGTTTTTCCTAGATTTATTTTAAATCCCGAGACTTGACCATATTGATTGATCGTATTCAATAATACCCTACTAGATTCCTGTGGTTGTTCCAATATTATAACCAGATCATCCGCAAATGCACGAACTCTATATTCTTGCTGTCTAATTTTGATCCCTTTTAGACCGCCCAGGCCCCGTATCTTATTCAACAGTATTTCCAAAGTTATAATAAACAATAATGGGGACAGAGGACAGCCCTGTCTTGTACCTTTTTCAATTTGAAAGGAGTCTGTCAGACTTCCATTGACAATGATCTGGGCTGTTTGCTGCTGATATATTGCACCAATTGACCGTAAAAAGCCATCTCCTATCTGCATTTTTTGCAATGTCTTCAGCAGGAATTGCCAATTAACTCGATCAAAGGCTTTCTCCGCATCCAAAAATATGAATGCGGCCGGGATTTGATTGTTCTTTCCCAGGTATTCTAAAGCGTTGATAATTAATCTAACGTTATCCTTCATCTGTCTGCCCTGTATAAAACCAGTTTGATCGGTATGTATCAGTTGCTGAGTTACCCCCATTAGCCTATTTGCTAATATTTTAGTAAAAATTTTATAATCTACATTAAGTAATGAAATAGGTCTGTAATTTTTTGGTTGAGTAAGGTCTTGATCTTCTTTGGGTATCAACGATATGAACGCAGTCTTCCACGAGGGAGGCACTTTCCCTCCCGATTGAATTTTATTGAATAGTTCTCTGAGGGGTTCTACCATTTCTAACTGTAGATATTTATAATAAACAGCTGTTAAACCATCTGTGCCTGGTGCTTTCCCTAACTTTAATTGTTTAATTGCCTGCAAAATTTCCCCAGAGGTTATAGGTTGGTTCAGCTTATGCCTATGTTCTTCTCTGACTAGGGGGATTTTCTCTTTATCTAGGTATTTGTCTATATCTCCGTCCTTAATTTTATCCCCTTTATACAACTCTGTAAAAAATTCCCGAAATACCTTTTGAATCTCTTCCTGTTGAAACACTTCCTTCCCTCTGTAACACAATTTGGATACATTTCGAGCTTTCCTTATTTTTCTAATCTGATAAGCCAACCACCTACCGGGTTTATTTGCATTGCAGAAAGTATTATGTTTAGCATATAATAAACTAGTAGCTACCTGGTCAGAGATCAGCATATCAAACTGAGATTTTAATATAGCAATTGTTTCCCTAATCTTTGTATCTCCTGGATTCAATGTTAATTCTGACTCTTTCCCTTTAATTTCCTCTTCCAATTCTTTTCGTTTTTGCCCTTGTTTGTATCTATGTATTTTATTTATATTCATTAATACTCCTCTCATATACGCTTTGCTTGCATCCCATACATATTCCAAAGATGTACCCTTGTTCATATTGAAGACAAAATATTCCGATAGCAATTTTTTACAATCATTAACATACTTTTCATATCTAAATAAGTTTTCATTCAACCTCCAGGACCTTCTTGCCTGGGCTACCCTTCCCAATTCCATCCAGACTGGATTATGGTCTGAAAGAACTCTCGCCATAATCTTTGTCTTCTTCACCCTACAAAGTAAATCATTTGTAATTAGTATAAAATCAATCCTTGAAAGAGATTGATGTCTATTGGAAAAAAAGGTAAAGTCATATTCTTCTGCATGCCTCTCGCGCCAAGCGTCTCGCAATTCAAAGTCGTCCAGCATGTCAAAAAAGGGTTTGGGTAACTTAGCTCGAAATTTGGTGTTCGGGCTAGCTGTCTTCTTATCTCTTTTGGTGTCGATCACGCCATTCCAGTCACCCATTAATATACAAGACTCAAAATCCCACTGTACTAGTTTAGCATGGAGATTTCTATAAAATCCATCTTGTTGTTGATTAGGAGCATAAATTCCCAAAAGTAACGTCTTTTTCCCTTCTAAGATTAAATCTAATGCAATATATCTTCCAAAGGGATCTGCTTCAATTAGCTCAGCTTTAATGTCTTTTCTTAAATATACTACTATGCCATTTTTCTTTTCCATGGCTGAGGTCGCAAAATGTTGGCCCAGTTTGGGGTTAAACAAATATTTTTGATCGGTTGATTTGATATGAGTTTCTTGCAAGCAAATTATGTCATTCTTAAACTGTTTAAGATAATGAAATATTTTCTTTCTTTTCTGTGGAGAGTTCAATCCGTTAACATTCCATGTCAAAATCTTAGTTGTCATTTTTGGTTGCCTGAAGCTTTTTTAGAGCCTCCCGCAAGGCCTGTCTCACCTTTGGTTTGGCTCCTCCCACAGCTTCTGAGCTTGTTGCAGTAGCTCCTTGGTCAGTGGCCAATGATTGTTGAGATTGTTGCATAGTAGCTTGTTTATCCGTTTGTCTGGTGGTCTTGCGGTTGGATCTTTTTTCCTTGACTCCTTGCCCTTCCGGAAGAGGGAGATGATACATTTTATCTAATGGTTGTGTGATTTGCTGTTTATCTTGTTCGTCTCGTGGTTTTTCACCATATCCCGAAGGTTCAGGGTATCCCATCTTCAGAATCTTATGATAGAAATCACGAGCTTTCCATACAGAGCTGAGACGATACCTTTGTTTGTCCATTGTAACTATAATACCGAATGGGGCATCCCATCTGTACTGTATCTGGCGCCTTCTGAGCTCTTCCACCAGAAAAGCATAATCTCTTCTGGCTCTTAGCATCTGAGGCGGTATTTCTTTCAGAACAATCAGGTCCTGTCCACCAATTTGAAGCTTAGTATTGTAGGACTCTTGTAGTATCATATTTCTAGATTCTCTTGTAACAAAGTATATTACCACGTCTCGGGGAAGTTGCCTTTGTTTTGCCGCCCATGAGTTAACACGAAAAATCCTGTCAATCTGCCAATCAAAATTGGATCCCGGTTTTCCCGCCAGACGGTCAAAAGCTTCAGAAAACATTTGCTTTAAGTTCTCCTGCTTTTCTTCACGCAGCCCCCTCACTCTTAATGCAAGCTCCATCTGCTTATACTGTATCATAATAATTTGTTTTTCAGCATTATCAATTTTTTGTTCCACCACTTCAGTTTTGGATATCAGGTTAGTTTTAGCTTCATTGAGAGTTTCTAAATTATCTTCCATTCCAGAAATATATTCTGTTATCACATTTACAATTCCCATCATATTATCATTCATTTTAGTGACCCTGGTATCGAATTTGTCATATAGAACTTCCATCTCATTCCTTATTTCATCTTTGAAATCTTTAATCATTTCTAGATTCTGTTCTCTGAATTCTTTAAACATTTCTAAGTTCTGTTCTCTGGATTCTTTGAACATTTCCAGAAAAAATTCTTTTGTTAGTACATCTCCACTAGGGGGCATAGATGGTGGGGGCTGCAACTTTGTGCCAGGTATGGGAGACGTTTTCGGAGGTAATTTAACAGAGGTTGATTTGGATGCCATTATATTTTGGTTTTAATTATTTATTCTAAATTACTAATCCACTGTGCTATGTGGAGAAAAAGAAATTCCTCCCCCCCCCTTTTTTCCCTTCTTTTTTTTTTTCTTTTTTTTTCCAAGGGGTTTTACGGAGGATTTCAAAAGAGAAAGTCCGTTTGGAATGTTTGGAATGTGTCTGAATCAACAAAGAGTCTTGAAAGCTTTAAGGGAGTAGCTCTAATTAAATTATAAGAGATTATTTCTTTACTTCTGTAGCAGGAAGCCGGAGATAACAGATGCAGAAGCTGTAAACGCCATTTTGAAGACAATTAAGCAAAAGAGGTTTTTATAACATTGAAGCTGGTATTTTAGATAGAGAAAGGTTTTAAAGTTCACAGGTTGGTCTTTGCTCGTATTGATTTTTAATAGTCTCTTTTCTAAAGATTGTCCTGAGGGGGAGGGGATCCTGTCTCTTTAATTAAATTTTTAAATTAAATTAAAATTAACAGCCAAATTAATCCTTTATTTTATTCTGTTCAGGCCAGGCCAGCTTGCTGGAAAAGCCAACTTTTTAGGGCGTGTTGGAAGGACCGGAGGTTGGGGATTATACGAAGCTCCGAGGGCAGCTCATTCCAGAGGGAAGGCACTCCCACAGAGAAGGCTTCCGCCCCTGGGGGTCTCTAGCAGACACTGTCTGGCCGACGGCACCTTGAGGAGGCCAACTCTGTGGGATCGCACTGGATGGTGGGAGGCTACTGGTGGCAGTAAGTGGTCTCATAGGTACCCTGGGCCTAAGGAAGTTTAAGGAATTTCTGAAAACAATTTCAGAATAAACAGCAAAAGCAGGGGTGGGTTCCTACTGGTCCTTGCCAGTCCTTGCGGACCAGTTGGTCGGTGAACCTGGAAGTAATTAACTTTTGGGAATGCCGGTACCGGTCCTGGCCCCTGTCTCTGCAAAGCGCCCTTGCCCGTCCGCACTAAGCCAGCCCAGCCTGCCACTCACTGATTGGCTGGAATCCAGCCAACCAGTGAGCTGGCTGGAGGCAAAGTGTTTAAAAGCTTCGCGCTTGACCTCCATTTGAAAATTTGCCTTCCAGGAGCTTGCTGCTTCCCCCTCAGGTAAGCAACTAAGCCCCGGTGGCGGGACTCGGGAGGCTTTGGGTGGGTGGCGGTGGCCCATCTTTCACGAGGGAAGGCCTTCAGGCCTTCCCTTGCAAAAGCCGTGGGCTGGCATACACCACATGGCTGAAGGCAGGTGGGGGGTGGCGGTGGCCTAGCTTTCACAAGGGAAGACTTGTGAAGACTTGTCCTGAAGTTCAGGCCTTCCCTCGCGAAAGCTGCGGGCTGGCGTACACCACGCAGCCTAGCTTTCGCAAGGGAAAGCCTTCAGGCCTTCCCTCGTGAAAGCCACAGTCTGGCGGTAGCCGTGGCAGCCTAGCTTTCTCCCCCGCCCCCCCTCTCCAGCCTCGCCTGGCTGGCTAAGCCTGTCAGGCGACCTGCTTAGTGTCTTACCTGTTCCTGCTGCCTCTCTGTCTGCCTGCTCCCTGTTGCTTCCATCCATCATGACGAGGATCCATCGCATCAGAGTTCTGCTGATTCTGTCTGCTGATAAATGACCCGGGGTTTTTTCTTTTATTTTTTTAATGTATTTTAAAATAATATTTTATTTATTGTGCATAGAATTTTTTAAAATAGTTTTACTTAAAAGTATTGAGTGTAGAATATTTTAAAATGGTTTACTTCAATTTATTGTGTGTGGAGTAGTTTGAAATGGTTACAGTATAAATTATTGGTTGTGGATTGGAATAATGGTTACAGTATACTATGGCTGGTACAATACCTTAAAATAGTTACAGTATAAATTATTGCTGGTGGATTGGAATAATGGTTACAGTATACTATGGCTGGTACAATACCTTAAAATAGTTACAGTATAAATTATTACTGGTGGAATACTTAATAATGGTTTTTAAGGATTTCTTTTATTTATAGAATATCTTTTTTTAATTATTTGGGGGGGAATTTTATTTTTTAATTGTTTATAAAATATATTTACTACAAGAAATGTTGTTCCTTTTTGCAAATGTTTTCTTTCTGATGCAATATGTTGCTTTTAAGTGTTCAGACCAGGTTTATGTGTCTCAAAGTGGCTGCTTTTCTATGGGCAGGCCAGGTTGGTGCAAGGCAGCTTTGCCAGATTTAGTGTGTTTCACCCTTGTTGTTTAGGTAATTCTGAGGTGGTTGATGTTCTGTGAGCGCCTGTCCTTTATAATTTTCCACAATGCCTTGATGGTTTTTATTCCAGTGACTGTCTTTCCTGTCCTTAGGCTTAGGAAAAAAACTGGTTTCATTGGCAGTCTTTTGGGGGGGGATTCTTATTTTTTGGTGTTTTCCTGGCACTGTCATAGTTTGTGTGTGGGTGTGGGTGTAATGTCCCGCAGTTATCTACGCATTAATAATGATCTAGTAGTATTTCCTTATATATTTTAGGGACCTTTCCTTACATAATTGGTGTTTTCTTTCATACTTTTGGATTTCTAATTTCTGTTTCCATTAGTTGGCAATTGCTAAAACCAATCCCACGTGAAAAAGTATTCAAAGCCTTCTTGATTTTAATTGTCAATTTATTTATTCCTGCACATTGTAATATTTATTCATTTACATATCTCTGTTTTTCCACTGTTGTGCAAACACAATTCTAGCAGCTGCTAACATGTGTAAAATTAAAGATATATTATACTCCCTTTCAAATAGCCAACAAAATATTTCTGGTTTTAATTCAATATCTTGCTTTATGATTGCTTCTAACCACTAACTTCTGAATAGCTCCTTTGACCGACCTAAGTACTAATTCATAATTTCATATCCGGTCACATGGTTGGCAAGCCACTCCCATCTGGTCACATGGGCAGCAAGCCACTCCCACAAAGGAGGCCACACCCACAGAGTAGGTTCCAACAATTTTTGAAACCCACCACTGAGCAAAAGGATGGTTAGAACATTGACTTTGGAATGTTACAAAAATACCATGGGGACCAGATGGGTTTGAAGTAAGATTTTGCAATTAATTATAAATAATCCTTCCCATGGGAAAATACTTTTGTTTTGAATTCTCTTTTAAAAAAATGTTAGGACAAGATTTTGATTGAGGGAACCAGAACAGTGGTGGATTGCAATTTATTTTGCTACTGGTTATTACTCGTGTGGGCGCTCATGCGATCGTGCAATGTGTGTGCAGGCGCAGAAGTGTCTGGGCAGGTGGGTGGAGCCTTCCACCACCGCCACTACTGGTTCACCCAATCCGGGGTGAACTGGCAGCAACCCACCTCTGAACCAGAATGAACTAAAGATTATCATTAAAGAAGAACATTTACATTTGACATACTAGTACAGAATGAAGCAAAGTATTTTAATATTGGACATATTGAAGGATATTTTTGAACAATGGATCCAGAAGTTAAATTTAAGAATTTTCTGCCTTTGTAGTTAGACAGTGTTTGAAAGATGTTATGACAAAGTAACACATTTTACCCAAAAATATCTGAAAGTGGATTTAAAAATAACAGGCTACAAGAATTGTATGGAACAAGATGCTACTGGACATACAAAAGAAACCAGCTGATGTCTTAATAATTAAAAGGAATATATAAACAACAAACCAAGAAAATGACCTGGACAATTTTCCTATATTGGATTTACAAAAGAAACTTATTAAAGCTTTAAAGAATTTAGTGAAAAGGGACAAAAGAAAAAAAGAAAAGTAATCAAATTTTAGTACATTATTTGAAGACATTAAAGATCAAATTATTAAAAGGAAAAGGAAAAAATATAATGGTGGTTTATCTTATCAAGGTTAAAATGGATAGGTTGTTACCTCTAGTAAACTTAAAGGACCTTTGCTATTCAGGGTTGAACAATAATGCGTTAAGGCTTTATCTGTATATAAGCTATGGGAAGAAGATGTCATTTGTTGCATTTTAAGAGAAAATGAAATTAATAAATTGTTTATACTTCTTGTGACAAAGGAAAAGTCATTTCCTTACATATATTTTCTTTTATTTTATTATATTCTTGCCTTCTTTCCTTTCTATTTTCCTTTCAATTTTTTTCATTTCTGCATTGTTCTTTATTAATTTTTTTACTTTGTATTTATCTAATTGTAACATTTAATAAAATTACTTTACAAAAAGAGTTTCATAGGAGTTTTGATTTGTTTTAACTTTACTTGGCATGCCAACGAAGATAGAAAAAAATGAAATTATCATTTCTACTTATTCCAAAGTGATCCAATTGTCTTCAAGGCATTTAAAGAGCATCTCCATTGATCATGAGAACTGAACTACATCGTCCAGGCATACATCAGGTGCAGCTGAAATTCTCAGGTACTGATCTGACTTTAAATAATTTCAGAATAAAGCCTGTAAAAAGAGCTTGACTTTTATTGCTATGGTATGGCAAAGGATCAATTTTTTATCCTAAAAATAAGATCCTTCCTTCCTTCCTTCCTTCCTTCCTTCCTTCCTTCCTTCCTTCCTTCCTTCCTTCCTTCTTTACATTCACTAAAAAAATCAATGGAAATGCTACATTTATGAAAGCTTCTGGACAATATTTCGCTTTTAGCTGTTATAAAAATGAAAATAATTGTGAAGGCAGAGAGAGAGATCTGCAGCTGCTCCAGGCTATTCATGCCATAAGAGATCCCATCAGGCCCTCTTTATTGTCGCAGTTTTTGGCAAATTATTTTCTTATCGCACACAACCTATTCACTTCTGTTCCTGCATAACCACTTAGGCTCATAAAGCAGTGGGTCAGCAACAGTTTAGCATATAGCACACGGATCGGCTGGCCATGGGGAGCACTGGTGCCTGCCCCTCCAAAAAGCAGCAACTGGAGTCAATAAAAATCTGGCCGGGCAGGCCAAGCCATTAGTAAACCCAGCTCTGTTGCCCCTCGCCTGGCTTATTTCATGCTTAGCGCAACTCTCCTGCAAATGCCATCAGGTCCCACCTTATGGAATGGAAACAAGGATGCTGCCCAATTCTTCTCGTTGAACAAATCCGTTTCCCCCCAAGGACAGGCAGGAGCAAATCGGAGCCTCCCTGCATTGCATGCAAAATGGCCCGTCCGGATTTTGATGGGCAGCAGGCTGCAGTGTCGGTCAGTCAAGTCAACGGGTTTATTGTGCCGAGCATACTTATGCACTGGACAAATGCTCTGGCATCTTCGGCGTGGGCAGAGAGCATGCCACTCTTATTATATTGGCCCATTAGGGAAGCCATTTGAAGGAAAATATTTAGCAATTTGGAAAGAAGCAAGGTTCCAGAATGGCTTGTTTTCTGTGTGACAGCCTGCCATGTACAGATGAAAGGGAAGGCTTATAACAAATTTTCATTACCCACGAATAAAAAAAAAGAAGGAAAAAAGCAACAGCAGGCAGAGCAAGTGCTTTGAGGCAGAGAGGTGTGGCCAGAAATTTACCCAGGAGGCCACAAAGGAGACTCAGCAAAACAAATCAATCAATCTCTCAATCACTCACACTTCCATAGCGCCCTTTATGGAAATGGCAATCAGTGCCTGTCAGCCTGTCAGGTTTTGGCCTTCAAGCCCAGCCTGCTAACTATTCATTATGTTCACCGATATGCAACCTACAGATCTGGGCTCCCCGTCAGCGTCCTTGCTCACCTTCCCTCCGCAGTTTTCTGTTCTCAATAGAAAAAGAGTCAGCACGCGGCATCGCTGTAACCGAGGTGGATGGCAACACGCAGCCCTGAAGTCATTGTAAACTACGTGGGCCTATTCAAAATGGCTTTGTTTCTATCCTTGGCTGCAGACGCAGATCCAGCATTTAGCATCTGAGTCAATCCTTCCAGGAAATGTACTGCAGTAATTGAAGCATATCAAAGTGCTGCTTGGATGTTGCTTGCATTGTTTTTGTTTTGCCCTGTCCACAGCTGCTCACTTGCACAAAAGAATTTAAACAATGCACAGAGTTCAGAGAGCAAATGGCTCGGTTCACGCAACATATTTCATCAACTCAGTTAAAGATTTTGGGACTGCAAGTGCATACAATGCTATGCTTGGGTTAGCTTTAAACTTTGTTGCTATTTGTGGGTCAACATATTGTGTGGACAGAGCCTGTTTAATTATATTTTATGATTCAGTGCACTATGTAAATCCTGAAATGGTTATTTCAGTAACTTCGCTGTTTGTGCCTTCAAATAGAATATACTAGCACAAAAGAAAGTTAGATAACTAGTTTTGATACTACACTTAGGTTAAGACTACCAGAAAGAAATCTGTAATTATTCCATGAGAATTATCAGAATTACATATGACTGATTGTGGTTCTTATATCAGGAAAAGCAAATGCCTGTCAGCTCACTAGACAAAACGAATGTTCACCAACTAACATGTTCGCATATGCTTAATTTGTATACTCTTGTACAAACTAATGGCTAGTTGAATAAACTACAATTTCTCAAGTTGATATAGAATGCTAATCAACAGACAGGTATATATGCTGTGTATACTGTCCATATACCGCAAACCAATGACCAGGTTCAGGTGACGTGGGAAGCCAATTACAAAAAATTACCCAGAAGCTTTGATACAATTACAATTCACAGGACTCCTCCCCCAAGCATCTTCAGGGTTTTATAGTCCAAATACATCTGGGGATTGCCACACCAAGAAAAACTGCATTTAAGTATTTTCATACATTCTGAATAAAGGTGTTCATGAATGTGGCTTGTTTATATGGGACAGTGTCCTGGTTTGGGGAAGACTGAGGATCTAGCCATATATGCAAGATATCTACCTTAATACAACTACCTTGATTGACACTATTCCATTCATAATTTAACCTGGAATGTTTTAAATGGCCTGAGACATTTCAGAGGATGCATTTATTCCCATTTCGACCACCCTGAAGTTTTAAGAGCTGCCAATTCTGCCTTAGTTCATGTCGTTCCTTATGAAATGACCAAATAAACCAGGGCTATTTGTTTGTTTATTTTTATATTTTTTTGACCACCCTAGAACTTGGAAAAAAATTCCTGTACATGGTTCAGTTGGCTTCCTTTCTCGCTGAGTTTCAGGTACAAAGTTTTTCTTTTCTTTTCTTTTCTTTTGCTTTTCAAAATTTGTCACTGCTTTGTGAGTTTATTCTATTTTCCTGGCTGGTTGTTTGGACTACATTTGATACGATGATACTCCACACCTTTTTTGGATCGTAGCTGAAGTAGTAGAGCTCCCAGATTAAATTCATTAATTTGGAACCTGCAATGAAATCAAACTATGTCTGCAAGGGTTGCTAACTAGGCCAAAAGTGCATTTTGCCAATGCTGGAACAGCTGCACTGGTTTCACCCGACTGATTTCTCTAACATAGAGATAGACACCCTGCTTTACTCCATGTGCTTTGGATTACAATTCTCGGAATCCAGCACATTGCTCACATTGGCTGGAGTTAATGGGATTTGTAGTACAAAATATGAGGGGTTGCAATATGCTTTATGTGCACTGCACAAATCATAATACCTTTCATGCATTGCTTGAGTGGACAAATAATTCAGAGCCATCACTGGGATTACAAAACCAATTCTTGAAAAGGAATTAGGAACCCATAGAATTGTACAGAAAACATCCTGATTGGCAGAAGCTATTGATCCCTCAATCCATATGGGAGGAATTGCAATCGGAGATGAAATGAAGACAATCAGAAATATACAAACCAAGTCTTAGATGAAGGACAGGATTCAGAATTCATGGGTTGCTTTTTTTTAAAATATTAGACGCTATATTTGAACGAAAATGCATGATGGGACCTTTTAAGATCGCTCCAACCATTAGCTAATACCGTTGCTGTTTTTCTCTTGTGAAACTTAAGAATGAGCAATCAATAATGCAAGGATAGTATTGGTCATATAATATACAGCTCTTGGTTAATTAAACCCCAACCCCTTATTTGTTTAAATATTTTAGCTTTTTTAGGGGGGGGGGGGTTGGAACAAAAGTCCACTTAATTAAGGCCTGGGAGTATTGCAAAAACTCGATTTTCCATCGAATCTTCAGTCGGTTTCACAGGGTGGGGGGGAAATGTGCTTTTCACACACCACCACCGATGTTCCTTCACTTTAAAAGTTGATCACTTTGCCAAAGGAAGCCGCTAGGTTTGCTTCTCTGAAAGCTTCGGTTATGGTTGGATGGGCATGGCAAACTCTGGCTACATCCTCGCATGATGCACCATATTCCATTGCTAGGGCGGCTTCATTAACCATTTCACCAGCACCAGCGCCTAGAATATGCGCTCCCAGCATCCGGTCTGTGGTTTTGTGACTTAAGATCTTCACCAGGCCATCTGTGTCAGTGTTGGTCTTGGCTCTGCTGTTAGCCGCAAAAGGGAATTTACCTATCTTGTATTCTGTTCCCTCCTTCTGAGCTGCTCTTCTGATTTGCCAACCCAGGCGACTTCAGGGTGGGTGTAAATGATGGACGGCACACAGTTGTAGTCGATGTGAACCGCGCCTCCAGCCATTCCCTCGACGCACAGGATCCCTTCGTCTTCGGCTTTGTGAGCAAGCATGGGGCCAGCCACGATGTCCCCAATTGCATAAATGTTTGGAACTTTGGTTTGGAACCTGTTGTTGACGGGGATCCTCCCACGGTTATCTAGTTCAATTCCCACGTGTTCCAGACCAAGACTGTTAGTGAAGGGACGTCGACCAACACAGACCAAAAGAACATCACAAGTCATCATTTCTGCTTTGCCACCGGCTGTGGCGTCAATTGCAACATCAATCTTTCCATCCGGTTTCTTTGTGGCGCCGGTTACTTTCGTGTTGAGTTTAAATTTAAGCCCTTGTTTCTGGAGAATGCGCTGGAAGTTCTTGGATATCTCCATATCGATACCCAATCCACCGACGTGGCCCAAGAATTCCACCGCCGTGACATCGGCACCCAGACGCTGCCAGACTGAACCCAGTTCTACGCCAATCACTCCTGCACCAATTACCACCATTTTGTCAGGAACCTGTTTCAAAGACAGCGCTCCAGTGGACGATACGATGGTGTCTTCATCAATTGTAATTCCTTGGAAAGGTGTTACTTCGGAACCTGTAGCGATAAGGATGTTCTTCGTATTAATAACCTGAGTGCTGCCATCATCTTTCGTCATGGTGACCTGGTTTTTGCCAGTTATTTTTCCAAAGCCAGGCACGTGTGTTACCTTGTTTTGTTTAAACAGGTGAGCGATTCCTCTATTAAAGCCTTCACTGCTCCACTTTTCTGTTCCATCATTTTCTCTAAATTCAACCGGAGACCTGTAATTTCAATGCCCCTGCTAGCAAAGTCTTTCCCATGAGCCAAATGGTACAGGTGAGAATTGTTTAACAAGGCCTTAGAAGGGATGCATCCAACATTCAAACAGGTCCCACCGAGGGTTTCATTTTTCTCCACGCAGACGGTCTTAAAGCCAAGTTGGGCAGCTTTGATCGCAGCAACATATCCTCCTGGGCCAGAGCCGATGACTGTCACATCGGCATCAACTCGATCGGAGTAAGTTCTGACAGGCCCTGCAGAAATGCTTTGTAAGCCATGCTGGATCTGGCTAAAGTGGCCCCTCTGAGTGAGGGCGCAGCAGACGCGGCTCCAGCTCTGCATGGCGGTGGCGGTGGCGGCGGCGGCTCCTTCACTCCGCGATGCCCCCCCACCCGGCAGCGGCTGCTCCAAGGGGGCCCCCCATGGGTTGCTTTTAAGGACACTGTCTTATTAGATCTCTAATGTTCAGAGGGATTTTAAAATGCTTCACTGACACGTCTATCATTCCAAATTATTAGAGTAAAGGTCAAGTCTTTCTCCTCTGCCTTGGATTTGGACTCTACTTTTCTGGTAGAATGTAGTTCGGCGTTGCAAGAAGCAGGAGCTCTTTCCCAGAGAGCAAAAAGACAGTGGAGCTTGGAAAGTCTGGTGGGCAAGATTAGTTTCTCCTTAGCAATTCATAGAGCGTATCTATATTTATTGCAGATAATTGCTTTAGTCTGGAAAGATGTTTGTTTGTAAGTGAATAACAATTAAGGAACTACTCAGGAGTAACTCCGCATGTCATTTTTTGGTTCTTTGGCCCTGACATTTTTTTATCCATTGGTCAATCAAGACAATATTCATTAGGGAATAGGATACTCATTTTATGACAATTCATGTGCTAAACAATTTCACAATTTTCTGTCCAGTTCTTTAAAATAAAAAGAAAGGTAGGTTGCAAGGGTGGGTTCCTATACCGGTCATTATCGGTTTGCTGGCGCATGCGCAGTTGACTAAATATTGTTTTGTGCATGCGCAGAGATTGCGCATGAGAGATCAGGGAACAGGTTTGGAGTGTGGCCAGCCTGGGTTGCTTCCGGTTCTGCAACCCTGGCCACAATTCCACTACCAGTTCAGCTGAACGGGTCTGAACCGGAAGCAACCCACCTCTGGTAGGTTGGATTCTTCTACTTAAAGCCTAGAAATGCAATCTTGACCCAATCTTGAAAGGCACCCTGTTTCCCTGAAAATAAAATCTCCCCGGATAATAAGCCCAATTGGGCTTTTGAGCGCATGCGCTAAAATAAGCCCCCCCTGAAAATAAGCCCTCCCTGAAAATATTGCAACACAGCAGCAGCCATGAGGTGACCACGCTCGCTGCCTTCTGCACCTCAAAAATAATAAGACCTCCCCAAAAATAAGGCCAAGTGTTTATTTTTTGGGGGGGGTATCAAAGAAAATAATATCCTGTCTTATTTTTGGGGAAACAAGGTAGCTGTGCAACTACAGTCTTTCACGTGGGAATGTTTTAATGAAAAGTTCCCTTATTAAATCATTGAAGCCAAAGCTTTCTCTATAAAATGGTATATACTGGGGAAAGAGACAGAAAACCACACAAAATTAGTTTAGCACAAAGGCCAATACACCCAAAATTCTAAATAACCAGTAAAACCAGCCTAGCAAAATTAGTAATTGCCTCTTTTGAATAAATTCTTGGTTCATCACATTTTCAGCATTCATTGCAGAATTCAATTAGATCTCCTGATAGATTGATTATAGATACACAAGCTCTTCTTACTCTTCTTTCTTCAATGCTATCCTCAGTTTTACAGAATAGAAAAATAACTAAAAGCCAGTCTCTTCTATAGAAACTAGCTATTGCTTTGCCCAATCAAGAAAAATGCTCCATCTGTGACAACCTAGTCTCACTGCTTAAAAAGTCAGAAAATATCTGATGAATAAATCCAACTTCTTGATGACCCTTGGGGAAATGATAAAGGCATCATTTAGTATTTGCTCTATTTCATAAATCAGATTATGCAATATTTGTCTTTTGGGCAAAAATTTCTCAAGGTGCAATGTATTTATCTGAGTACAATTGTTCCACATTAAAACTAAAGATTTGTCACAACGTAACAATAATTGAAAAGCTAGAGAATGTTCTTATATTTAGAGGATAACTTTGGACCATTCACTACCTCTCAAGCCCAACCTACCATATCTCAGAAAACTAGATTAGTAACTACCATGTATACTTATTTGAACCTTGGAGAAAGGTTAGAATATAATCTATTTAATTTAATAAAGCAGACCTGTGTGAAGTCTTCTCACATTTCTACTTAATGTGGTTAATTCTTGGTTCAATATATCTTGTTCCTTGGTACCCCTCCCCCTTTTAAATGTTGCCCTTCCAGCATCAAGAAGTCAAACAGCTGTAGGAAATGGACTCTTTCAAACAGGAAGGTCTTCCAAGTCACTGTGATTGACTTAGCTACCAAAAAGACTTTGTGTACACTATCTTCCAGCAAAAGATGGGAAATGCAGAAGTGCTGGCATTTAACAAAAAATACCAGCCGCAGCAGGAAGTCCTCTCTGCCCAATTACAAGGTGATCTCAGTTCACTTTATGGTTTGATTCTTTTTCTTCTATCACATATGTTTTCAAACACAGTTCTGATGCCCTGTGGGGATGGCTTTTGTAAAGAGCCAAGGTTTCTGATTGAAGGAGCTTCAAAAATAGCTCTCTTTCCCTTCTGTATATGGAGAGGGAAGGTGGGGGGAGCAGTCTTGTAATAACAGATTTATTTGCTTTGAAAATGAGAAGGTTGGAGAGAAAGTTAACAGTAAAATTAGCTGCTTGTTTGGTGATCCTGTGATTTTTATCATTGGATGCAGCTGTGGGGATAGAGGCAAGATTGTTTAATAAGCAGAAATTACTATAAAAATGTTTATTATTACTCAAAAACTATCCAAACAGAAAGAATTAGTAATTATACAAGTGCTGTTAAAAGAGGAGCGGGGAGCAAAGCTTGTTCAGACAGAGGAGACACATTTTTTTAAAACTTAGACATAATTTAGCCACTCCATTCAAGAGGCAGAAAAATCTCATTCCATTTGATAACAATGGTACAAATTACCATACCACTAAATGGGTTTTTTCTTGCACTAATTAGTGCCAAGTGAAAATCACCAATAATTATGTATTTGCTTAAGTGTGAACACATTCATCAGAATAAAAATAGGAGAGCTTTTAAGAAGTGCTAAGGTAGAATCCTCTTTTAAACTTTAAACTTGTGTAATTATTTGCCTCTTTTCTCTTTTCTGATCATTTTCTGTTTAGTTGTAATCTCCTGGTTTTTTCAGAGGGGAACAGTGCCACTTTTTTTAAGGCATTGCCAAATGCTTCTTGTCATCCATGCATATGGCTGGACTGCAGATCTATCTGGTGATGTTACATTATAAGGCAACGAGGATAGATGAAATATGATCAGAGAAAGAAAAAACCCCTAACTTGCTAACTTAAAACTGTGTGTGCACGTGTGTGTATACATATATGATTTAGTGTCATGTTTTTTCCTAATTATCGAAGTAGAACTCATGACACAGCACTGAAATGAGATGAACATCTTAGGAAATAGAACCTTCAAATGCCATCTAGCCAGCATATAGGAACATGATGCCTCTAGATTCTAACAGAATAATAAAGCATGAACTATCCTCAACCTGATGCCTTCCAGCTGTGTTCAGGCTGCAAGTCCCATAATTCCTAGTCAGTGTAGCCTTTGGGAGTTGTACTCGCAACACATTGGGAGTGTACCAAGCTGGGGAATGCTGATCCACAATCTCAACCCAAACTTTTGGCAAACAGTACATATAAAATGAAATGACAGATCAAAAATAAAAGGAAGAGAGGCCGCCTCTGAAATGTTCTTTATGAACCATATAGGACGAGGGCTTTTTCCTCCTCAGGGAATGAGAAACAAGCTCAGCTGCCTAGTGTTCTTTGTCTAAAGTAAAAATGAACGCAATTCTGGTGAACAAATATGTGCCCCTCTAGGAAAAGCCCACCCAGAGATTTTTTTTCCAAAAGAGTTAATGCCTGTCGCACAGGTGTGGAAAAACAGTGACACCTAGTGGGCAATGCAGAGATGGAAAGGGTATTCTCACATCAACCATTGCTAATTATGTGCTTGATGAGAAAACCGAATTCCAAGCATACTGCAAACTGTTTGTGGATCTCTGTTGCTCAGAAGTAGAATGAAAGATCCTATCCATTACTGCACATGTATGGTCACATGATGCAGGTGAAATACTAGAAGTAAACATTGGGAAATTGGATAAGTGTACAACACTAGAATGATTGAAATGATATTAAATCCAGCAACCAACAATATATCTACTTGTGCTGTGTATACATACAGAGCTATACATATATACATCTATCACTTTTGCACTCTATTGCTTTAGAAGCTGAAATGGAAATGAACGTAGAACTAAGAAGCAGAGGCATAGAGAGATTGTATGCCGCTCAGACTTAGATTTATGAGATGGGCAACTATATAAATTTGGTAAATAAATAAATATGTGACTTACAAGAGGGAGCACGTTGCACCTGGGAAATCTTCCAAGCATATCACTTGTCTTTGTATTCCTAACTAGTGGTAAAACTCATGAGATCTGCATTTGAGGAGGAGGAAATTGGAGACCAAAAAAAAAAAGCACAATGTACCTCATTATAACAGAAATAAACAAAAGCGATAGGATCGTCCCAAGGCACATAATCATGGGCATTCTGTATAAAAATGAATGCTAAATAATGGGAAAACAATTGTTTTGCCATCACTGTGTATACTGTGACTTTTCCAATGAGATTCAATGAACTAATAAGTTGGGTATTGTAGGAAATGTTCCAAGTGGGCATAGTCCTTTAAGACAAAATAATATTCAAGCACCACGGTATGCCATTTATCTCTTTATCTGAATAATTAAACATAGAAGCTATATAAGATTCCTATGGTGTTTTAGATAATGTAGATAATGGCTATATCACCTGGTGCAGATCATAGCATATCTTGGGCAAAGTTAATGTCAGACTACAAGATTAATTCAACTTCAAGTCTGTTTCATGATAATGACTCTGTTGAAGATGCTTCAAAACTTTAGGACTAAAGACCGACATAATCTACAAGGACATTCAAAGCAAATACCCTGGAATCATCACAAAAGCATATAGTATTCCATTGGTTTTCTTCATTTATTATTTCTTTCTGATATTTATAATGGTTCCCATATAGAAAAGCTAACTCACTCACTCACTCACTCACTCACTCACTCACTCACTCACTCACTCACTCACTCTATCTATCTATCTATCTATCTATCTATCTATCTATCTATCTATCTATCTATCTATCTATCTATCATCTATCTAAAGTACAATAAATGTTGGAAGACAGGGAAATTCAAGCTGATATATAGTACTTTTGTCTTCAATCCAATTTTTGACAGCAATTATTTAATGGAAGTCTTATCATGATCTACTAATTACTATAATTGCCAAGGTTCTTGGGAAGAAACAATTGTACTTAATGTAGGGAGAAGGCATGTATTTCAGAAAAAGGATAAGATATTTTGGTATATATTGTGATTACAGGTAAAATAATTCTAACGATATCATCTGGATTGATTGTGAACTGCAACTATTGTGACAGCAATATCTGAATTAGTTTTGGGGCTTTGTTGCTTCTTCTCCATCTTTCCTTTCTTTTCTTTTTCTTTGCAGTGGAATATTCTTGAAATTTTGAAAGTTGCCATGCTCTTTTGTGCCCATTATGCTTAGCCCTAATAAATGATATTAGCCACCTATAGATTTGGAATTCATTTTTTTCAAGGTCCCGCAAGAATCTGATTGCATTTTAACTTATCTTACTGTCCCTTTTCTTTTTTACTCAATAAATATGAATAACTAAATTTCGATAACCTATGGCTAGGCTATTGTGATCTGAAAGTGTATCAGTTCCACAATAATCACTGCAGTCTTACAAGCTAATTTAATGATACCTAAGCACTTAAAAAATGCTAAGTGACTGAAATGTTTTAAGGAGAGATTTATTGTTCTTTTGATAATTTTATCCCACCCCAGGTTACATATACTTATGCAGCAGAGTAAACAACTCAGCCCAGGCTATTCATCATGTCCAAAGTAAGATGCAAAATCAGTTTTCCCCAGCAGCTCTCACTCCTGTTTGTCAGCAACTGGCATGACTAGCTGCCCTCATTAGCTTTTCCTCCATGAAATCATTGTGGCTGAAATGAAGGGGAATCACACAATTCAGACAGCCCTTCCCCAGCTGGCACTCCAGATGTGCTGGAACTCAAGCATTTTGAGCCGATGTGCTCCATCCCAGTACCGAAAGCAGGAACTTAACAATAAGTTTTGTTATTTTGTAAAGCATTTCCCCTCCCCCAATAGTATGATAGATCACACTTTTTATAGACAACAAGCTTAACAAAAGAAATGTAGAGTTCATCTCCAGCATGTTATGTGGACAAATTAAAAAAATTTTTATTGGATGACAGCACATCAGACTGCTTTCCCAGCAGGTTGGGAAATCTGAATAGCTTATTAATCATGTGCCTACTTCCATCTGGAAAGGTGTTTCTCCCTGAGAGAAGGAAAGGAATGGGTGTCTTCTCTTGCCATTCACACAAAGGCAGTGCCTGGCAATGAGCCAGTTCATGCTGGTTTTGGCAAATAGTGGATACCTACAAACATACATATAATTAGAGCAGTCAGACAACTAGAGAACCACACTCACCTCTACTTTGGATTGATGTTCAATCTTCTCTGCAGGACTGAATGCAAAGGAAAGTACTTCTGCTATTTTCCAGAAGAAATTGGTAATGCAATGCATCAAACAAGACAGGATCATAATATTGTTCAGTTATCCCATTTTGCTCAGATAAGTTTTCAAAGAGATTTAATTTTTAAAGACATAAAGGTAAAGGTTCCCCTTGCACATATGTGCTAGTCATTCCCAACTCTAAGGGGCGGTGCTCATCTCCATTTCAACGCCGAAGAGTCAGCATTGTCTGAAGTTGTCTCCATGGTCATGTGGCTGGCATGAGTAAATGCCAAAGGCACATGGAACACTGTTACCTTCCCACCAAAGGTGGTCCCTATTTTTCTACTTGCATTTTTATGTGCTTTCGAACTGCTAGGTTGGCAGAAACTGGGACAAATACACAAAACTAGGGATTTGAACTGCCAAACTGCCGACCTTACTGATCAAGAAGCTCAGCATCTTAGCCACTGACCCACCACGTCTCATCAATAAAAACATAAGCTACTAAATAATATTTATCTCATAACTTCTCAAGTAAAGGAGAGGGGAAAAGGTAAAGAGACTAGGAGGCCACAAATATTTGGACTTGTGGCATCCTTGGATTATTAAGTCTTCAACATGACCAATCACCAAAATAGCCACCAAAAGGAAACAGAACTTTAGTGGACATACCATAAAACCAAGCACCTGGTTCAGAGATCAACCATTTGTATTTTCTAAGGGCACCTTCACACCACTACTGTTTCCAACCCCCAATTTCTAAAACAAACGTTTTGAAGATGATCTGTAGCCTTCACTGTCATCAGCCTCACATTGTTCAGAATAAGGAGTGAAAATCAATGCCCATCAAAGCAGCCACAGAAAAAGTAAAGAAAGACCATAAGTAAACGTAAAAAATACATATAGTATCTGGCATGCAGTCAGTATATTTTGGTGTAGGCCATATTCTACAAAGCATAGAAAAGAAGTAAGAATGAGAAAATAGATTAAACACATGAGATAGAAAGAAAAATATATAGTTGCATCTTATTTACCCCAAAACATTTCTATTCTGACAAACCAACCTTGCCCTCCCTGCCATCCCTATATCACTTTGTACACTGCATCTTAGTCTTTTAGACTTCTCACCTCTCTTTTTACCAGGACCTCATTAACTCCATTCAATCTTTAGGTACGTTTGACTTATGACGTTTGATTTTCAGGACATTCTACGAGAGAGAGAGAGAGAGAGGGAGGGAGGGAGGGAGGGAGGGAGAGAGAGAGAGAGAGAGAGAGAGAGAGGGAGGGAGAAGCAAAAAGTACATTGCAGCTGCATATTCCTGTATTGCTGATGGTCCAAGTTGGCTTGTAATTCCAGGAAAGGGCTGCTGCTTGCAGACATCAACTACCTTTTAAGAGCAGTCCATATCCTTAGAGGACCATAGGCTTATTGTCTATAAAAGAGTTGCACTGGCAGTGAGATTTATTGCAGGTATATTAAAGATGGCTACCATCACCATTACCAACTTAGCCATGGCAAAGAGCAGTGTCTGAGACGGTGGTAAAATAGTTGAGGATTGCACTTCTGAGAGACCTGTCAAAGACTCCTAGGTGGGAAGAGCAGAAAAGGTTGAAGAGGTCCCCCCTCCCGCATCCTGCAGCAAGAGAAGTGGGAAATAGAGATATTTGATTCAGCTATTATATTACCTTTTGGTACTCAGTTGCCAATGCAGCACTTAGCCAGCCTTTGACAATGGGACTTCAATTACTCCTGATCCCAGATTAGCTACTTTTGTGAGGTTAGCAGCTTCTTTCTCACAATTGTACAAACCTCCTGTCACTCTTTTGGAAGTTCTTGAACAAAATTCAGAACTTTAAAAAAAGGCAAGACAACTGGTAGAGACATCATTCCAAATGATTTTTAAAAATCTAATGCAGAATGATGTGTCTTTATTTCAACCTTTTTATGTACCCACATCGGCCAATTTATTCACATACTCATAGAATGAAGTTGCTCAATAACTTTTTCAATGTTTAAAAGGGTCTAATCCAGTCAATTATTACCCAATTAACTTGCTCAGCATGATAAGTAAAATATTTGTTAGGCATCTATACACAAAACTGATGGATTGGCTGATCATGAAAAGATTTAAGCTGTAGCATAAGCCAGCTTTCAGACAGGCTTCTCAATCTCTGATCACGGCATCACTCTGCACCTCTTAGACCCCCCAGAGGGACCCTCTATGTTCCCTTCATTGACTTGACGATGGCTTTTGATTCAATCCCCCAGGAGTGGCTGTGGTAAAAACTAGTTGACTCCTCTGCTGATTGCCAGCTTTTGAACTAATTCTAATGTTACTGGAGGACATTTCCATTCAGGTTTAATGTGATGTTAATAGTACTTTATCAGCGCCGATCCCCACAAAAACCAGTGGCAAGCAAGGGTGCATTGTGCTCCTCCTTTATTAAACTTTTATATACTATAATGCAATTGTTCAGGCCCATTCCAGATGTGAATTTCACATTCGTCACTAAATCAGAAACCAATGTGTACATGGCTCTATGTTTAAATTGCAGATATTGTCTTTCTTACCCAAAGTGTACTCCACTGTAGCCTTTAGCCAAACTGAAGGACTGGAAATAAATTATTCAAAAATAAAGTTCTCACATTTCACTAATGATGTTGTCCTCATATGCAGGAAATTAAGGCATCTCTTTGAGTTTTTCCTCCAAAAGCATCATGCTGTCAAGATATAGATACTTGCAACTCAATCTCTTCAATATATCTTCTGACTCCTCAATTAACCCAAAAATATTTTACTATGTTAATTACATGAGCTCATCGAAGTCTAATTTAGGATGCTTTAAATTCTAGCTACTCTTCAATATCTTCATCAATAATTTGGATGAGGGGCTATATGAGGATATATATGGGATATTTGCAGATGACACCAAGCTGGCAGGAATAGCCAACACTCCAGAAGATAGGCTTAAGGTACAGGAGGATCTTGACTCACTTGAATATTATATGCTAACAAAATGAAATTCAATGATGAAAAAAGTAAGGTTCTACATTTAGCAAAGAAAAACCAAATGCACAGGTACAATATAGGTGGTGCTGGGCTCAAAAATGTGAGAGAGATCTTGGAGTCTTAGTGGACAATCACATAAATATGAGCCAGCAGTGTGATGCAGCTGCCAAAAAACAACAACACAGTTCTAGGCTGCATTAACAGAGGGATAGAATCAAGATCATGTGAAGTATTAATACCACTTTATAATGCCTTGATAAGACCACATTTGGAATACTGCACCCAGTTTTGGTTGCCATGATGTAAAAAAGATGTTGAGACCATAGAAAGAGTACAGAGAAGACCAAGAAAGATGATTAGGGGACGGGAACCTAAAAAATACAACAAAGAATTGCTGGAATTGGGTATGTCTAGTTTAATGAAAAGAAGGACTAGGGGAGACTTGATAGCAATATTCCAATATCTCAGGGTTTGCAACAAAGAAGAGGGAGCCAAACTATTCTCCAAAGCACCTGAGGGCAGGACAAGAAGCAATGGATGGAAACTAATCAAGGAGAGAAGCAACCTAGAATTAAGAAGAAATTTTCTGACAGTTAGAACAATTAATCAGTGGAACAATGTGCCTCCAGAAGTTGTGAATGCTCCAACACTAGAAGTTAAAGAGAAGCCTTGCTGGCACAGTGTTTCGAATGCAGTACTGCAGGCTAATTTTTCTGACTGCCAGGGGTTCAATCCTCTCCTGCTCAAGGTTAGCTTAGCCTTCCCTCCTTCTGAGGTCAGTAAAATGAGGATCCAGATTATTGGGGCATTATGCTGACTGTGTAAACCACTAAGAGAAGGCTGTAAAGCACTGTGAAGCAGTATATAAGTCTAAGAGCTATTGCTATTTAATCAGCCAGTACAATAATTATATGTGTATAAAATAGACTATTCCATTAACTATATTTTGCTTGCGTTTTTCTTTTGTTCCTGTCAGCATTGACTTCATTTAGTAATCAGGAAAGGAAACCACTGGACTCCATTCGAATTGAAATCAAGTGTACTTTTACTAATTATAAATGAACAGTTGCAAAGCAAAGCTGAGTCTGGTTAATTAGGCGTGAAAGCGAATAATATCAAGTACAATTCAATCCCCTCCCCTTGGCACCCCTGAACATAGTCCAATTATAATGCACCCAACTGTCAGGTGGGAGATAACTTCAAAAAGTCTCATCAGGATGGAATGCCAGACAGTTAGCCTTGGCGGGAAACTCCCTTCTTCCACATGCGCAGTAAGGTGGTCAGATCAGCGACTAGAAACTTCCTCCAGCACATAATGATTCCCCTTCCAGATACCATGCCCCCCCTCCCCGTTTCAATGACAGCCGAAGCAGCAGCAAAGCAGAGGCTGACAGTTCCTTTATATATTTTTATTTTCAAGTAAAAATCCCCAATAAAAATATAAAAACATCTTTCTAGTTACATATATTAATGCATATATTTCTGAATCACTTATTTATTGTTCTCAACACATCTATAAATATTATTAATTTGGATTATCATCTGCTCTCCCCCCACCCCAAATAGATTAGGACATAGCATTTATATATGTTTGAACTAATCCAGTTTAAAGATAGAAAATCCTTCTATATGAGAGTCTTGTAACAAATTTGAGATAATCACTAAGCCAATCACTAAGAATCTGTATCTTCTTGAAAGGACACTTAAAATCTGTAACATTTCAGAAAAGTACTAGAGAAGACATCATTATAAGAACTGCATATATAAAAACATTTCCCCCAAAAATCCATCTCTAGCTTCTGGATTACAGAACTGCCTCATACCAGAAACTAGGATCAAAAATAGATAAGTAGAAAATAGTAGTTAAGAAAAGAAAATCTCTTTTTGGCTTGTTGCTAATCATATCCCATTAAACAATTTATATTGGTGCATTAACCCAGGGAATACCTCTGAAGAAATCATTATCTTGTTGTCCGTCTATTCCAATTATCCAATATTTGTAAGTAGTAATAAAATATTATGGGTTTTAGTTCTGAGAGACAATCACAACAGGGATGGTCTTGCCTAATGAATGGAAGGAGAAGTCTAGAAAATATGAAGTTTCTATCTCCAGCTTATATTTAGGCTATAGTAAGAAAATCACATGCCTTGTCTAGCTCAATGTCACAGGGAATACCCGTGTTACAGAGAATAATCATAGATTATTTTTACATAGCACACCCTATACTTGGGTTAGGTGGCATATGAATTTTTTAAAAAAATGAATAAATCTGAATACTTGTATTCCCTTCTTAGCCTTTCAGGCTAAGACGCTGAGCGGTTTGGATCCCCAGCGCTGTGTAACAGAGTGAGCTCCTGTTACTTGTCCCAGCTTCTGCCAACCTAGCAGTTCAAAAGTATGTAAAAATGCAAGTAGAAAAATAGAGACCACCATTGGTGGGAAGGTTACAGCATTCCGTGTGCCTTCACTATTTAGTTATACCAGCCACATGACCATGGAGATGTCTTTGGACAGCGCTGTCTCTTTGCCTTTGAAACAGAGATGAGCACCACCCCCTAGAGTTGGGAACAACTAGCACATATGAATGAGGGGAACCTTTACCTTTATTCCCTTTCAACATCAATCAAAATCTGTAGTGCATTATGTAACATAACTTTTAGGTTAATCAACCCTTTTCTCTTGAGACAGTAACTAGCTTTTTAAGCTCTACCTGATTCCATCATGTTCTTAGCAAGAGAGTTGAGCTATGCTTCAACAGACTTTCTAAATCCTCAATGGTAATTTTTTAACACCTGGAAAAGAACAAATGGAAGATTAAAGACATCAGCCTCACAATCAAATGCAGATTAGTGCAATAATATTTCCAATTGCTACTTATGACAGTGAAACTTGGACTGTGAAAAAAGCCAGATATGAGAAGGTTGGACGTTTTGAACAATGGTGCTGGAGGTGACTATTATGCTTCCCATGGGCTGCAAAAATATCAAAGAAAACCTAGACTGAATCTTATCAAAAAATCACTTGAAGCCAAGATTGCCAAACAGAGACTGTCACACGTCCCACCAATAATAATGAGGTATAACTACTGGAGCTATGGCAATCTGTGGCCAGTTAAGTTTTTGCAGATAACCTTCCATTGTCCTCTGATTTCGGTAAATGTTGCACATTTATTATATTACATTAAAACATAACTGTGCTTCAACTTCTCTCTGTCTAATCCAGGATTCTAAGACTTCTAAAGAGAACATTATTTATTTATTATTATTTATCAGACAGATAGATAGTACCTTTCCAGCAGTTGCCCAGGTAGGCATGATACCTGTATTGTGCAGACAAGCTTATACCAATGAGGGTGTGACTGCTGGACCTTATTCTGACCCGTAGGCTATTGATAGTATATCTGCTGAGTGTCCTATTCAACCATCAATCATGCAGGAGTTTATTCTGAAACATCTCATGTTAAACACTCTCAACCTATGTAAATCAATTAAATTATATCTGTCCATATTTCTACTATGTAGAATAAAATTGGCATGATAGCTCAAATTTCTCTTTTCAGGCTGATGTTTTTCTTCTTTCAGAGGCAACACTGTTGTAAAAGTCGCTTGAGCACAACCATGTTGTACAATAACATCAATATATACAGCAACCATTGATGCAGCAATCAAAGAGCTACATCCAATATTTAGATTAATCCACCTGCTCCGTAAGCTCACCTCTTAGGGTTAATTCAGGTGCCATCAGTTGACATGGCCTTGGTCTTTTTTGCATTTATTCATAGTCTCTTTTATTTTTGACATCTAATATATCCTGTGTTTTCTGATTCTTCTATGAAAACAAAATCATTTGGATATGTTGCATCTGGAAAGTTCAGCTCATTTACACACTGAACTCCTGCAAGTCCACCCTGACCCTTTGCTATTGACAGCTGAAGTGTTACAATGCTGGAAACAGAATTTTGAATTAATTTTCTATAATCCGTATTATAGAATCCACTAAACCGTATCTATAATCCACTAGTTGCATTAGATTAGGTACTAAATGATCCAGATTCATCCTCTAATATTGTATGTGAAGGTGAAGCAGACAAAACAGAGCTGTAGCCATAGTTCAATAACATAAAACTAGTAAATATCTTCAGTTTTGGAAGTTGCTCCTTAATTTTCAATTAGAAGGTGAGTCCAAAATTAGAGGAACACTTATAAAGCACGAGAGAAATCAGGTGAACTAGGCAGTTTAAATATGTATGAAGAATTATTGTAATCTTAAGCTTTCTACAAGAATCTGAACTACCAGTCAAGGGAAATTAGCGGGAGTTAAGAATGGAAGGAATTCAAGATGAGCTGCACTTTGATCTCTTGGGACTTATGACTGATGATGCATTTGACCCTTCCCTCAAGCTCAGCCTGGTCATTTGCTACATCACTTCCACAACTGATGAGAGATTATATATCAAGCAGCCATTATTAGAAACTTGAAGTCCCCTCCCTGTTCAATGTTAAACTATTTATTCTCATCCTTTATTTTCATCAGGCATTCTTATCAGAGTTAGCAACTAGCTTTTCATTCCATATTTGTATAAAATACTGTTTTCTAATCCCATTCACTTTATTATATATTTTCTCCAAATCAATAAACAGGAGCAAAACTTCTTTCTTGGATTCAAACAAAAAGAAACTAATAATCCAAACAATAGGCATTTTATATGCATCTCATCCCATACTAAATTCTTGTCAATTTTACCCCAAATGACCATCTCAGGATATATAAAACTGTCAAACTAGTGTTCTCTTCCTAATTCTTCTTAGGGTACCTAAAATTCAGAAGCCAGGAGGAAAATGTGAAGAAAGAGTTCCCTCGAAGGGAGAAATAGCTTGTCCTCAAGCTTCCAATCAAGTTAAAAAGGGCATCATGTGGAAATCCAGGCCTAAAATGTAATGAAGTAAGAAATTAAAATTATTGCTGGATACAGAGAAGGATATGTGCTATTAGAGGAGCAAAAGTAGAAAACAGCACTTTCCCCATAGAGAAACATAAAGTCTCTGGGTGTATTTGTTTGCCTGTGGTTAAAGCCTAGTCATGCTAGTCAGTTATGTTCAAATGATGCAGCAAGCTAACTATCACTGGAATTATGGCTAGTGCATATTGTTTCAATGATAACCATTTATGCATCCTGCCAAAAATGCAACTAGTAAACCACGGAACCTCTATTTGTGATTTATTTTGTGCAACACACAAGGTCTCAGGGGAAGCTAGAGGGAGGGATGATAGCCAAATGTAGGTGGAGGCTTAATATACAGTACCGGTATTTTCCCCCCAAACTAGGGCTCGGGGTGGGCAGGAAGACTAGTTGGTAAAGAAGAACTAACTTAAGGTTTATTGCTTTTGGTTCTTACTTCAGATTGATGCACTGCTGAAACAGTTACACAGTGGGAGAGAAAAATAATGAACTTGTAGGCTGCATGTTGTTCTGGGGCCATTGGTTGTCCATCCTAATGCTAATCAAGCCAGGGATGGAACCACCTGGCTTTGTTAGCGGTCCCTGTGGTGAAAAGAACCAAAGGGAGTGCTTGAAGCAACATGGGGTAGCACACCTTCAGACTGATCAATATTCAAGGTATCCAACATGCTAACATTACAGTTAATTTTAGAATGTGAAAGGAAGCAAGTTCTTCTTATCGTTATTACTTATCTGGAAATGAGAACAACAGGATCAGGTTTTGTTTATTTCCTGAATAGGGAAGTGAAAGTGTGTGTTTGTGTGTGATTTGTATGCAAACACAAATTTGTAATTAGAACATGTGACCACATTTGTAATTAAAGCAAGCAAGCACAATAAACTCCTAATATTCTGATTAAAAGTATTTGTGCTTGGAAAGTTTGCAACTGAATTTAAAATTATGGAAAGGAGTAATATATGCAAAAGAAAGGAGGGGTTAAAAAAGTGTAAATTCTTTAACACCACATAGTGAATTAATCAAATGGGTTATGGACTGAGGACTACATAATTAAACATGTAAGGTATGAAGGTAAAGTACCAGAATACATGAAGAGGATAATTCCTTTAGTCAGCAAATGGGCAATAACAAGAAAGGAATTTTTGTCTGGGGATATTGAGCAGTTGTATAAACATATGATGCAAAGGCTTTTTCAAATAGACATAACATTGCCATATGCTCCATCAAAAAACTGTGGAGGAACTTGGGAAAAACAGAATGATTTAAGACCAGCTATATTCCTTTCTGCCATCACTTGGTTTGCTGAGCACAGACAGCACAAGGTAAGGAGTGTCGTTAAATGAGGACACATTGAAAGACCAGAGTGTACCCCAGAGAGCCCTGGGCTGAGATAATGAAAGCTAGTAAACATCACCAAGGAGCGGCTGTCTTCCTTAGAGCACAGAAGAAAAAAGCATTCTGCACTTGCATTAAGTCCTCTGATTCCTCATTGCATATGCAATAGCTACTTCAGTGGCGCACCAGAAGCCCATTAAAATGGTTAGACCTATATCCCATTTGCAAACTTTGGTTGTCCGTGTGCAGATGACTAAGAAGGCAAAGTTTGGATTGAAAGAGCAGGAGAAAACACAGTAGAAGAGAGTCTCTGCTCTTGTATAAATATCACACCTTGATTTATACTGTTCTGCCTTGGCCAAAATTCTCTACGCTATTGGCTCAGCATGCCTGAGCACTGGAACTTGGGAGAAGAACACTAAGCTGCCTTAGGGACTGAGGCTGGATAAGCATATTTTGCTAATCTTGTTTTTGCAAGCATTAGAGCACAATCTGTTCCATTGTTTCCTTAAACACAACCCAAGCAATCACAATCAAGTCCAGGTCAAAGTTGAGATGAGCACAACCTGGAGGCTACTACTCCTGAGTAAGAGCTTTGGTTTCCTTCCTTATCTCCTGGGAGAGCAGCAAAGAATAGAAAGAAGGAGAAAATGAAATGTTATATGCCAAAAACAATATTAAATTCATAAGGACAGGAATACTGTAAGGATACAGGGATAATGTAAGGATTTAACTTTCTCTGCATTTCCCCCCCAAATTTTATTTTTCAATAAAATTTAATTTAGCCACTAGGAGGCCAGGGGGGGGGAGAGAAGGAGGAGGAGGAGAACGAGTCAGGGAGGGTAATTATTTAGATTAGGAGTACAATAGAGAGGTATTTAACAAGAACTATTTCCTATCATCACTGCTACTACTGCAAACACAATGATATATTTTTTAAAAAAAATTAACTCAGTCACAAGCTACTTAATTTGGAGCTCAGTTTTAATTAAATTAGTTTATCTAAAAAAGCAGGTTTTACATGTAAAAATTCAGTTTTTAATCTTTGGCATCAGCAACTAGCAATGGAATTCAACTACTGCTGGTCTTATAGGCAATACTGAACAAGGGAATGTGTTTGTGTTGTTCAGGACAACACAAACCATTTTGAGAGGCACCTTTCAACATACACTGACTGTGCTTTGCCAGTAGCTCTGATGGAGGAGGTGTGTTCTTTGTGTATCCATACTGTATTGAAGTTCTTGCGAAGCCCTTAAAATGGCTACCTCAATATTACACAGCAAAAGTGTCCACGCGAAGGATGAAATAAGTTAAGATGGTAACTGCAATTTAAACCATTCCCCTTTTTAGATGTGTCTTCTCATCTGACAGAAATCCATATTTTCTTATATTTTAGGATTTTCACTCATAATTAAATCTTCACTTTCAATTCTCTGCATGAATTCATCTACTCTACAAGATGAAATAAGCTTCATACTATAACCTTTCCCTCTCTCTTAATTTCACTGATTCAGAATGTATTTATTTCTCCTCCTCTTATTTCATTTGTTAATTATTCTCTTTACCATTTACTCTTCTTTTATTTCTAATTGATCTTCTATATGCCAGTATGCGGGTTTGGGGCACATTTGAATCAGATGCCACAAGGTCAACCAAAGGTCAGTTTTACCCCAAGCATACCTACCACTGTTCTACGCAAGCTAGAAACAATTTACTACCTTTGAATGCAACCGATTGGTAAATACATATATCTAAGATATGAGTTAAATAAATAAATGACCAGATAAACTTCAGGGAAGAGAACAAATCAATAGCATTGATGAAAAATTGCGCACTGAGGGACATTTTTTCTTTAAAGAAAAAAGTTATTAAAATTTACTAAAACATTAATTGGTTCCTGTATTCTGTTCATTGTTTCATAAAAAGTAAAATACAAAACAAAAACAAACAAGCAAAATGAAATAAAAGCATACATTTCACCTTAACGTGTGTATTCTAGAACACTTCCAAAGCTATATTCATTTTTTTAGATGTTGTCAATATAAATAAAAAAGAATGAAGAGTTTTTCTGTATATCTGCCTATGTTTTTTGATAAAATAGGTTGATTAAAAGCAAACTTTCAGAATTATTAATATCCTACTGGAGTATAATGACTACCTGAATTGAATGTATGCAAGAGAGACTTACAGTTTAAACTCCAAATCGTATTTCAATTCTGCACAGTATCTTTATATTATTTTTGTGGGAATTAGTGGCAAAAGAACAGGGATCATTATATTTATATAATTCTTAGTTATACATTTCTTTGGGTCATCACTATAAGTGGATATTACTAAAACCTGTGCCTTATGAACAGGATTGTCTTAAACGTTCCTGCCATAGTAGAGTATTTGCATGGTATAAATACCAATCAATACATAGGAAAGATGAAATATTGCTGGCATCTGATCCAGAAAAAAACAATGTAAACACACACAACCACTTGACCAAGAGTTGATTGACTCCAGTGAATCCTCGGTATAAATATCTATATTAACACTGAAGCATTAGGCTTCTGAATGATGAGTATCACACATTTCACTTTCAGCCAGAAAAAAAGCCAATGGATGCCAACTGGTAATTTTGGTTATTTCAAGTCAATTGATGAATAAATGTTTTCTTGGATAGAGGTTCTTCCTTTGACCTCCATTTTGCAGTTGCCAAATTTCAACAGGACTAACACATTGATCACACATTAAGCAACAAAAGTTACACTCTAAATGTTGCCTATGCAGATTTCCTTAAACCAGTCCAGCAGGTATAAAGAGTAAGGAAAATTATCTTGATAGAAATATGTAGGAACTATTTCCTAGGCAAAGGGGCTAAACCATTTTTTACTCTAGACTGAGTTAAATATTTGGAAGAGGCTCAGACAGACATTTATCTAATTCACTGGATTATAAGAACTAGGAATTGGTATAACACAATGAGACTTGCAAGATTCTTTTTTTGTAGCCAATCTTAATAAAAGAAGTCCCAGCCTTCCTGTAGAGTAGATTTCTTGGTTTCTGTAGAGTAGATAGCAAAATCAGTCAAACAACCTTTCTGTCTAATTCAACCAAATTAATGCAAAATGCTTAAAGTCAGGAGGGACATGAGGAGATAATGCCAAATTCAGAGAATAGTTCTATATTTGTCAAACTTTTAACATACTTGTTTTTTTATAACTTGTGCATAAGAAACCTTGCTTTGCTTCAAAACTGAATTTTCTGTCACAGGCTTACACATGCTGTAATACAGACCTCTACCCATTTTGATCATCACCTTATTGTGGAGGGCATTACTTTCCCAGAAAAACCTAACTATTGGCTCCTTATTGTTCCTCATTATTACAGCATTTTTTCTGCTGTAAATTTTTTCTCAGTTTTCCCCAACTTTGTGTTCTTCAATATATTTAATCCCAAACCCTATCATTCTCACAGACTGAGCCAGCATGGAAATTAGGGCATGTCAACTTTTTCAACTTTCAATTTCCAAACATTAGGGGTGCTCAAAAGTTGTGACATGCCTTGGGGATAGTAAATATATTTGGTTACTTTAACATAATTTAGATGTGCTTGATAAGTAACTACTAAATATCATAACTTTTTAACATTTTGTTTGTTTCATAGCTATCTGACTCCTGATTGTAGCAGTTAGTTCAAGAGATCTAGCTGGAAAGAGCTATGTAGATAAGGAATCTAGTTACAGATCTACGACATATATCTTTGATGGTTCATGCAGGAATCAAACCTAATAATGCACTGATAAATTCTGACAGAGAGAGAAGAGAGTAAATACTATAGAATATAATCCAAAAGATAATGATGAATGCAACTAAGTGTGAAAAGAAGTTGTTTGAGATGATTATGATAGCAATATGAGAAAAATAATAGTTAATAGAATATTAGGCTAAGAGTCCCTATTAACCGAACAGACTAAATACCCATTAAAGAAGAAGATTATTAGATTATCTAACACAATAATACATAAATAGCAAAGAAAGATGTTGAAAAACAACCGAGTCATCTTCTGGAGACAAGCAAGTTCTTCCTCAAACTGAGTAATCCTTACTGAAACCCTCACTAATACACATTGGTCAGCTTCAAACAATGAAACAAAAGAAAATATGGGGTGACTTTGCTTTGATAAATTTCTTGTGATTAGCATATTGTAAAACATCCGCAAACACAATCAAATTAATTTTTCCTTGTGTCTGTACACATACACAAACATACTAAATTCCAGAATGCACACATGAAGATAAATTACTCCATGGTAAATTGTTGCAAATATTATTTGCAATTAGAGGTTTGTTATTAGTCTCAGAATTTCATGCTGCAAGATCTGGTGATGAAATCATTTAGACTCCTCTGAGAAACATCTTTCATCCTCTTTATGAGAGCAGCATTCATGGCAGCTTTTGTATCAGCAAGAAGAGTATCTCAGATAATTTCTCCTTCCATGGAGAATCAATACTGTGTAATCCATCAGTGTGATCATCCTTTCGTATTTGTTCGGATTTCATTCTGTGGACAGACTATCAGAATAATGAATATAATGCTTTTTGCCTGAACAATTGAAACAACTCCGTAGGAAAGACATCGTGATCCAGTTAACTGAAGAATAGTTTAGCAGCACAGGAAAAATAGCGAATTCCGTAGACTTAACTGATGTCTTTCCAATTGTAGAAGCAGAGCAGTAAATCTACTGCAGGGGATCAAAGCCAAACAGCAATTTCATTAAAAGCGAGAAACAATTCCTGAAGACATTTCTTTCCCCAAAGTATATGTATCATACTCAAACAAATCTAGACTGGCCTCACCAACACAAATGAGAAACAAAAACACTTTCCACTTTGTAAGAAAATAGAAAACTATAGATTTTATTTGCTGTATAAATATCATCCAAATCTATTCACTTGATAACCGCTTCACTTCAGAAAAAAAAAAGTTCTAATTCCTTTCCCAAATGCCTTTAAGGATACTTAAAGATTCTATTATTATTATTATACTTCTTTTAAGTGCTGTAAGCAAATTTTTTTTGCATAGAAAGGCATTATGGTTTCATCACAAGCTTACTTGTACACATTACCTAACCCATATAAGTTATATGCACATTCTTCACATTTGTACTACAAAAGGAGAACAAAACACAATTTAAATTACTGCAACACTTTATGTAACACATACAAGGTCAAAATTAAATTGGATCCAGTTGATGAATTCTTCTGCTAAATCAGTATACATAATATTTGCTAAATGCAAGTGAAGACAAGATGTATTTATCTGGGTCTCATTTTTATGGGTGGTGGAAGAAAATGATATAAAACTATAAAGAAATGGGCCATATTTTGAGTAGACATACTAGTAGAGTTGAGCTCTTCTGATTTGTTCCTAGGTATTATACCATTTATTTAAGCATTCTGCCATTCTTTCTGTAACTTTATATAATACTCCTAAAATATAGATGTTCATGACTACTATTTGTAGATGATACAATTTTAGGATAATCCTAGAATTAATTTCATGGGTGTACAACAGTTCTTTCTCTGGTTAGAAACCCTTCAAAGTAGGTAAAGGTGTGGCTGGTTCAAAATCACTCAATTAATGTAATTAAAGTTGTTTGATGTTACTTAAGTTACTCTCCTTAAATGTTCTAACCAAACAGGTCTACTTTTGTGTCCAATACAATGAAAAACAAAAAGAGGTAAAAGAAGTCTGGGCACTTCTTGTCATGATGAGCTGGATGAAGACAGTTTAGTAGCCTAATGAATGGCAACCTGCAAAGATGCCCCTGAGAAAGAAACAAAGCAATTGATTTTTCAGTAAAACTAATGGAACAACTCTTCATGAAAGACAGTGATGAGTCCAGGTCTACCGTATCTTAAATTACACAGTAACCATTTTATCATATTAGCTTTACTACTATGATATATGCATGTATATCAAATAGTACTGTTGGTAGAGTCAGGTTTTTCTCCCCATTTTATGCTGGTTTATTTACACTCACTAGAGAATTTGTGTCACATGCATACATACACATGCACACACACACACACACACACACACCTAGGACCTTCTTCACATCCAACAGTTCACATTCCTAATGTGTAAGAAAAATCTTTAGGTCTGTGGCAACGTAGTTGTTTTTATTTTAACACAGGAAGAGGCCTGCTAGATCAAACAAAGCCCATCTAGTACAGCATTATGTTCCCAGAATGGCCAATCAATTGCATGGAAAGCTCACTAGGAGGATATGAATCAATAGCATTCTCCCATATGTTTTCTAGCTACCAGTATTTTGACTGATGCTATACCTGATACCAGAGGCAGAATAGCCATCATGACTTGTAACCAATAAACTGCCTTATCTTTATGAAATAAATATTGGGCCTGTGTCCAACGATTATAACATCTAGAAAACTGTTTGCAGTGCAATGGGGGAGTCATTACTTTTCCCTTTCTTCAGGTCAAGTAAATGCTGAGAAAGATTGATAACTTGCAGAGAGATAAAGGAAAGAATGCTGAAAAGATGAGATTGGTAGCCCTAATAAGGGAGACCATCCCACATAATATAGTTGCCTGGTAGAGCTCAGAGACCAAGAGAGTGATGAATCAGACTTGGAGTCCCAGCAGGGAGACAGCCCATCATCAAACATCTCAGGATCCACAAAAGAAGACTACTAAGAAGCAGAATAATAAAGAAAACTCAACTATATTGGAATGCATGGAAGAGAAAGACTGCAAAATGTTGAAAGTAAGAATTGGAGGTGTGACTGAGCACAGCATGCTAGCAATTTGATAGCATGAGCCATGATGAAACAAAGTAAGGAAGCAAGGAAAAGCATCAGGAAACAGTAGAAATAGAAGGATATGGTCAGCTGGTGCAAAGCAATCTACAATGTTGCTTCCTTAGCCATAGATAAGAGTGACATAGTAGGCTTCAAGTGCTAGTAAAATTAAATACCAATTATAAATCCTGCACTCTGTTTGCTGAAGTTCAAAAAAGAGAATTCACAATTCAGAACTGAAGTGGCAGAAGCAATAAAATACAGTGGGTCACAACCACATACAATAGACAGAAGAAAGTCTTGTTCTCAAAAAGCAAACTCTTCTCAGTTACTCCATTAAATCCCTTGTTCAAACATTAGGAAGTCATGTTGTGGGTTAAAGATTGTAATCTAGAGGTCTTTGTACATTAACACCTTCCAAAATGAGCTGTATGTTCTCATTATCTTACAAGGATCAACATACTCTGGCCACAGATCAATTTAGATAGTAATTCAGCCTTTCCCAATTAGATTTGCTGAAATACTAACTCCTAAAATTCCTAATCAGCAAAGCCAATGTTGAATAGAATCTCTGGGAGTTTTAGAGAAGACCTGGAGTGTGCTAAACTGGGGAACAAACATAATCCACATGTATTTAGAAGCAAGTTCAGAGCCCATATAGCAGAAGATATATTTGGAAGGCTTTCTATTAAGTGACCCCCACTTCAGCACTAAGCTTTTTCTCAGAGCATTAATAGGTATTTGGTGATTTAGGATGAAAAATTGTTTTTTAATATTATCAGATGATTGTATTTCTAAACCAGATTATAATGTCAGATTATAATAAACTATATTGCTGTATGGTATCTTGGAATAAAAAAGAAAAAAGTTGTTTTAGAGCAGTGTGTCTCAACCTTCCTAATGCGGCGACCCTTTAATATAGTTCCTCATGTTATGGTCACCCCCAATCATAAAATTGTTTTATGTTTTCCATATTTTTCAAAAAATATGTGTTTTTCGATGGTCTTAGGTGACCCCTGTGAAAGGGTCGTTCGACCCCCAAAGGGGTCCCGACCCACAGGTTGAGAGCCACTGTTTTAGAGCATCCAGGGGAAATTCCTTAAAGCAGCTATGAGGTGTCCCAGAATTCCAGTTGACTACCAGGAAAATATGTATTTACTTTCATTAAAGGAATTGTGGCAGTGACTACACACATGCTTATGTGCATTGCGAGCACCCTATTCCCTCCAAAACATTGCACAGTCTTAATATTGTTACAGTGTTATAGCGATACTCAACTGCTTTGAAACTTGTCAAATTTGGTATTCAATGAATTTTGACATGAAGATTTTGTCCTGGTACTTGTCTTTTGTTTGGTACTTGATGCACAAGCTTGTCAGTGATGGCTACCTCATAACTCACTACCCTTTCAAGGGTCACACATTTGTCATATAGTTTGTTTGCTACTCGTTTTTAGTATTCATCGTGTCTCCCGGAACCAATTAATGATGAGTACTGACATATCACTGTACTTGAAATATGCTGCTGAAAGAAGCTTACTAATTATTTTAAGGTTATATAAAATACAAGAAATACAGATAAAGGTGAAAACTGCAGAAATGCATTTCAAATGTATATTTGATATTTACCTACGTTAAAGCAATCTGATAAGATACATTTGGTAGTTCTACAGAAGCATATACAGTATATTGCTTGTCTTCTTTTTATACTTCTTTCTTCGTTAAAAAAAAGACTCAAAATATTCCCATTTATATAGAAATGGATAAAGGACTGCATTTGGCAAGCCTCTTTCATTTTGTAATTTGTTTCATTGTGCAAATGCAGCAAAGGGGTTTTCTATTATGCTTTCAGTTTGAGTCTGCATAGAGTAACTTCCAGCTGTTGACTGTGCGATTAGTCCTTTAAAGTGCAAAAATGGCTGTTTACAAATACCCATAATTACTGTAATTTTCAGGCAAGAAATCTGCATTCACCTCAAACCGGCCCACATGCCAGTTTTTGCCTGGACAAAATTATTATTTTTTCTAAGGCTAGAAATCTCAGTCACTATTATTCTTAAAAATTAACAAAATATATTTTGACTCAAAAATAGATTTTAGCATGAATAGACCTTTGAGACATCCAACTGTTTCAATAATATTTCCTATTTTGGGGGAGCAATTTCTTTTTCCTTGATAGCATTTGTTTTTATATGCACTGCACTGGAATGATGTTTTCTGAATTCTGCCAGGAAAGACTTATCATATGTGGATGCCATTGCTGTAACATAAAGATAAGGATGGAAGCTTATTGCATGCATAAGCTCATGAGTCTGTAAATTGGAACTATCCTTCAAAGTACAATGAATTTTACCAATCCAGGATTTTTAAAAAAAAGAAAAATAATGAAATACGTACACAAATAAGCTACACATGCTGTTTTCCACAAAATTATTTTATTTCATTAAAAATATGCGTAGGCTTGCCTCATGGAAGAAAAAAATATAAAGCCATTGCCCCATTTCTTACTATGCTTTCAGTAGAGCAGGATTATGGGCTGGTGGAGCAGGGGGAGGGACAGACTCCAAGAGTTTCTATGCTTGGAATTCTCTGCCTTAGAATAAGGTGACCAGACATCCTACTTTTGGTGGGACAATCCCAATTTTTAATAATTTGTCCCGTGTCCCATGGCGTTTTTAAAAAGTCCCGATTTTGGCTTCATGTTGAAAGTGCAGTGGATTTGATTAAGAAATCCTAACCGGGGCAAGACAAAAGACACTCTGTCTAACCCCTCTCTATGTCTCAGTACTTTGATTGAAGATATTAAAACGTGAAAGCAAGAAAACGGACACCCCCCCCCCCTTTACTTCCTTTTATAGGAAAAGATGACCCAGTACGATAGAGCTCCAGGAAATACTTTGGCTAGAGAAGTAGCGACTGTTCCTTCCTGGATTTCCCGGAGGGGAGAGCCTCGGAGGTTGGAGGTCGGCTTGTGTGGGAAAAATGGTGGCATGTGGTTCGCTGCAACGGGAGCTGGCTGAGCGGGAGCCGCACGGTGTTTTCTGCAGATTCGAAGTTAGTAGAATTGGAGAGTTGAAAGCGCTTTTCTTTTCTCTTCGGCGGCGAGCTTCCATTATGTGGGAAAGCTGCAATTGCAAGGAGGATGGCATTGATTTTATTGACATGGACTTTGCGCGTGTGCAGTGCACTTGTAGATAAAATGCTTGCACTGATGCATCGGTAGATGCGGAGCTCAATCAATCTCATTGTACATATATTGTGCACTGACAAATAAGTTAAAGTTATCTAAGCGCAGATATTCACCTAATTGTAGTGGTAATGTTTTTTTTCTGGGTTAGGCTGTTAATATCTTAAGCAACTGCTTTTGAGCTCCAAAAATTTACTCCAAAAAAATTACTTTAGATGAATTTGCAGTCCATAATGTCACTTAAAATGGGGAAAGTGCCATAGGATCTGCATTTGGAATGCAACTTCTCTCTTAATGATTCTTGCTGTATTCTTTAGCCTTTCTGAATAGAGAGTCTACTTTTAGTTCTCAGATCAGTATGTTTAAGCCATGTAAAAATAGAGGCGCATCTCTCTCTTTTTCTTGTAGACTGAGGACATCACTTCTCTGGGATTTTGGCTTGTAAATTTTTGGTGGTGGGTCTATGTTTTATATGGATGTGAAATGTAAAATGATACAAGTATATGGATCTTAATAAGTTTGTTATTGCTTCATATTTACTGAAAAAACATTTATCCCATATTCTGCTTTTGAACAACACAGCCTAGGTTAGCACAGAGTTTTAGTGCTGATAGATCACATAGTTTAGTGGATTTTGAGCACTTTTTATTTTAGTCTTTTAGGTTTAATATTAAAGATCTGAGGAATCATCTTTTCTGATTCTAGTTAACATACGTATGTTGTTAGAATTACGTAGATGCCTTTTACATTAACTTTTTTTTATTTTATATTTAAATTTTTATTTCCATTTTTATTTTCATAACGCACACTCACATGTATACTATACATAGCCCATGTCATATAGTATTAAATAATAATTACATCAGTTCCTCTTGTCAACAATGCCCCCCCCCAAAAATAGAAACCCATTATAGCTGTTCTGCTCTCCATACACCTCTTTCTTCTACCACCCTCCAACTTTCTATCTTCCCTCCATCATCCTTTTCTACTCTATTTCCCCTCCCTTTCTACTGGTCCTCTCTCTACAATCCACTCCTCCTTATCCTTCTCATCTTCCCCCCCCCACCCTCTCTCCTATCCTTCTCTTTCCATCTTTCTTCTTTCTCACTCCTCCTCTCCTTGGTGTATTTCCGCTACATGTCAATATGCTTAGCCTATCCTATTTTTAAAGAAAAAGTAGTAATAATAATAGTAATGAGAATATAAAATAAAGAAAAAAAAACAGTATACATGTGGAGTCAAATTACATTGAAATCTAACACATCTCATCTAACCTGATATATATCCCTCCCCCCACCCTCCCCCCCAACCCCCCCAACCTACCCCCCCCCCGACTTCCCAGAACCCGTACACGGTATAGATTTTTAACAGTCTAAGATATATTGGGGAAAAATAAGAAATTAATAACATCTTTACATTGAACTTAGCTCCTCCTTGCTAAACTAACTCTAAACAATTTAAATCATTCCTAATCTTAAGCATAGGCTATCTGGAATTTCTTAGTCCCGTATTTATTTTGTATATAATCAATCCATTTTTTCCAGTCTCATTTATATCTCTCATTTGAGTGGTCTTTAAGATATGCAGATATTTTAGCCATCTCGGCTAAATTTGTGACTTTCAATGTCCATTCTTGAACTGTAGGCAAGTCTTCCTTCTTCCAGTATTGCGCCACCAACAGTCTTGCTGCCGTTATTAAGTGTAAAATCAAGTTAATCTCTACCGCTGTACAGTCAGTAATTATACCTAACAAAAATAACTGAGGAGTAAACTTTATCCTTTTTTTAAGAATATTTTGCATAATCCACCATATTTTTATCCAAAATGCCTTAACCTTTTGGCAAGTCCACCATATATGGAAATATGTAGCATCGAGAGAACCACATCTCCAACATTTGGGTTGTAAATTCGAATACATAGAAGCCAACTTTTTGGGATCTAAATGCCATCTATAGAACATCTTGTAAAAATTTTCTCTCAGGTTTTGGGCTTGTGTAAATTTCACATTTCTTACCCAAATTCTTTCCCATGTATCCTACATTATTGGTTCCTCAATATTTTGAGCCCACTTTATCATACAATCTTTAACTAATTCTGTTTCGGAATCCATCTGTACTAATACATTGTATATCCTCTTTATATGCATTAAACTTTGATCTCTTATTTGTTTAAATAGATTATCCTCGACTTGCATGAAACCAATTTTTTGATCTGTTTTCCACCTGGCCTGTAACTGCCCATACAGTTTTCCTCTTTTAATACATCTAAGGGTTTTAGTTGTAATACACCCCTTTCTAGGGTAAGAAGCTGTCTGTAAGTAATTCTATCCTGTTTTTGTGTTATGTTATGTATTCTATTGCATGTCTAGGAATTGCCCACATGGGTATCTTGTCATTTAATTTGTATTGATATTTTTTCCAAACCCGCAATAAAGCATTCCTTAAAATATGACTTTTAAAATTTTTGTTGACTTTTTTGTTGTATAACAGGTAAGCATGCCAGCCATATACCAAATCATGTTCCTCAATATTAAGTATCCTATCATTAGTTAAATCAATCCAATCACTGATTACAGATAATACTACTGCATCATAATATAATTTTAGGTTGGGTAATTTCAAACCTCCCCTCTCATGCACATCTTGCATTATTTTTAACTTTACTCTCGGCTTCTTTCCTGCCCATACAAATTTATTAATACCCTTCTGCCATTCTAAAAGATTCGCATCTTTTTTGAGTATAGGTAACATTTGGAAAAGAAATAAAAATTTGGGTAAGATATTCATTTTCACTGCTGCTATTCTTCCCAACAAAGATAACTGCAACTTGTCCCATTTTTTCATCTCTGTCTGTATACTATGCCAAAGTAGTTCATAATTATACTTATATAATTTCCCATTTGAGGTTGAAATATTAACTCCCAGATATTTGACCTTTTTAATTGTTTCACATCCTATCATTCCTCCTAGTTCTTCCTTTTGTTTAGTATTCATATTTATAGCTAGTATTTTTGTTTTCCCTAGATTTATTTTAAAGCCAGACACTTGACCATATTGATTAATCGTATTCATTAAGATCATACTAGATTCCTGCGGCTGATCCAATATTATAACCAAGTCATCCGCAAAAGCACGCACTCTGTATTCTTGCTGCCTAATCTTAATTCCCTTTAGACCCTCCAAGCCCCGTATTTTGTTCAGCAGTACTTCCAAAGTTAAAATAAACAATAGTGGAGACAAGGGACAACCCTGTCTTGTACCTTTTCCAATTTGAAAAGAGTCTGTTAAACTTCCATTGATGATAATTTGAGCCGTTTGCTGTTGATATATTGCTTTGATTGATTGTAAAAAACTTTCTCCTATTTGCATTTTTTGAAATGTTTTCAACAGGAATTGCCAATTAACTAGATCAAAGGCTTTCTCAGCATCCAAAAATATGAACGCAGCAGGAATTTGATTGTTCTTTCCCAAGTATTCTAGTGCATTAATAATTAATCTTACGTTACTTTTCATTTGTCTCCCTTGAATAAAGCCTGTTTGATCACTGTGTATCAATTGTTGAATAACCAACATTAACCTATTTGTTAGTATTTTAGTAAAGATTTTATAATCTACATTAAGTAATGAGATAGGTCTATAGTTTTTTGGTTGAGTAATATCGTGGTCTTCTTTGGGTATCAGGGATATAAAAGCTGTCTTCCAAGATGGGGGCACCTTACCTTCCGTTTGAATCTTATTAAATAATTCCTTAAGAGGTTCTACCATTTCTAACTGTAGATTTTTATAGTAAGCCACTGTCAAGCCATCTGTGCCTGGTGCCTTCCCTGCCTTTAACTGCTTAATTACCTGCAGAATTTCCCCTGAAGTTATTGGTTGATTCAATTTTTGCCTCTGCTCTTCTTTAACTATGGGTATTTTCTCTTTGTCTAGGTATCTCTCCATATCTAGGCCGTTAACTTTATCACCCTTATACAGCTGTGTAAAAAAAAACCCGGAAGGCCTTTTGAATCTCATACTGTTGGAACACTTCCTTCCCTCTATAGAGCAATTTAGTTATGTTTCGAGAGTTTTGTTTTTTCCTAATCTGATATGCTAACCATCTGCCAGATTTATTTGCATTACAAAAGGTATTATGTTTTGCGTATAACAAACTAGTAGCTACCTGATCTGAGATCAACATGTTAAATTGGACCTTTAATATAGTAATTGCTTCTTTAATCTTTGTATCTCCTAGATTTAAAGTTAACTCTAGCTCTTTCTTCCTGATTTCATCTTCCAATTCTGTTTGTTTTACCCCTTGTTTATGTCTATGTAATCTATTTATATTTATCAAAACTCCTCTCATATACGCTTTACTTGCATCCCATACAATTTCCATTGGTGTACCCTTATTCATATTAAAAACAAAGTATTCTGTTAGCAATTTTTTACAATCATTAATATACTTTTCATATCTGAATAAATTTTCATTCAATCTCCAAGACCTTCTTGCTTGTGCCACCCCTCCCAACTCCATCCAAACTGGGTTATGATCTGATAAAACTCTAGCTGAGATCTTTGTCTTCTTCATCCTGGAAAGCAAATCATTAGTAATTAATATAAAATCGATCCTAGAAAAGGATTAATGTCTATCAGAGAAGAAGGTAAAGTCATATTCTTCTGCATTTCTTTCTCGCCAAATATCTCTCAATTCGAAGTCATCCATCATATCGAAAAAGGACTTAGGTAGTTTTGCTCGCATTTGAGTATTTGGGCGGGAAACCTTCTTATCTTTCTTAGTATCCATAACACCATTCCAGTCGCCCAGTAGTATGCAAGACCTATAATCCCACTGTACTAATTTAGCATGAAGTTTTCTATAAAATCCATCTTGTTGTTGATTAGGAGCATATATTCTCAGTATCAATGTCCTTTTCCCTTCCAATACCAGATCTAGTGCTGCGCATGTGCGGGACTTGGATGACTGCCTGGCTTCTCGCTCTATAGAAACCAGTGCCAAATATAGAAGATCTTTTTTTTTTTCCAAATATATTTTATTCATTTTCACATTCCATTTTACAGTCACTTATATACTGGATATTTGCTATAAGAAAAGAAATAAAATAAAATAAAAAAGAAAACACAACTCATCATCATTCACAACCCCACCTGACACTTCCATCCTCCATACACCCCATCTTCCCCCTCCAACTTTCCTTTCCTCCCTCTAACACTCCCCTCCTACTTCCCTTTCCCCTCAAACCTTCCTTTCTCCCCTTGCTCCCAGCATTCCCCTTACGCCCTCCTTACATTCCCCTTACTCCTTCCTTACTCCTCCCTCTTCTTTCCCTCTACCTCTCCCCTTGGTGTGTTCCTTTATTCAACTGTTATTTATTAATATAATATGATAAAAAAATAAAATAAACCAAGGAAAAAAAATATAAAGAAAGAAAAGAAAAAAAAAGAAAGAACCACCGTATACAAGTGCATTCTTTTTCTTATTGAAACTATATTAACACCCACCCACCCACCCCCCATAAATCCCCATCCCTAATCCCCCCGACTTCCCAGGGCCCACACCTGGCACTGCCCTCTGTCAAACCCCTTCTAGAGTATCTTATGATCGTATGAATTAACAATAAAAGTAATATATAAAAAAAATAGATAGAAAGAAAATACAAATTATAAAAAGGAAAAGAAAAGAAAAAAAAGGAGAAAAAAAGAAAAAAAGAACTCTTTGTATTAAGCTCAGCCCCCCATCTTTATTTATGTTTAAATAGTATAAATCATTCTATATGTATTTTATTCTCGTCTCTTGCTTCTTTGTTATTTACCCCAACCTCCTGTAGACTCTCCAGTTCATCTTCCTTAACCTTATATTCAGATAAACATTTATACAAATTTGTGCAGACATCAGTTTACAATCTAGCTCAAATTAATCTCACCAAACTTTCCCTTCTAGTAAAATTTAAGCAGCGTGGATCATTCCACATATTCAAATATTACTTTACACAAGAATCAGTTTGCATTCTATCTTAAAATAATCTCATCAAACTTTCCCTTCTAATAGGATTTAAACAACGTAAATCATTCCGCATGCATTTTACCCTCGTCCCTTGCTTCTCTGATATTTACCACTATTTCCCATAGTCCCTCCAAATAATCTTTCTTAACCTTATTTTCAAACAGTAATTCACACAAGAGTCAAAATTTATACAAATTTGTGCAGACATCAGTTTACAATCTAGCTCAAAATAATCTCACCAAGCTTTCCCTTCTAGTAAAATTTAAACAGCGTGGATCAAATATTACTTTACACAAAAATCAGTTTGCATTCTATCTTAAAATGATCTCATCAAGCTTTCCCTTCTAATAGGATTTAAACAACGTAAATCATTCCGCATGCATTTTACCCTCATCCCTTGCTTCTCTGATATTTACCACTATCAAATTTATGCAGACATCAGTTTACAATCTAACTCAAAATAATCTCACCAAACTTTCCCTTCTAATAAAAATTAAGCAGCATGGATCATTCCACATATTCAAATAATACTTTACACAAGAATCAGTTTACCTTCTATTTTAAAATAATCTCATCAAACTTTCCCTTCTAATAGGATTTAAACAACGTAAATCATTCCGCATGCATTTTACCCTCGTCCCTTGCTTCTCTGATGTTTACCACTATTTCCCATAGTCCCTCCAAATAATCTTCTTAACCTTATTTTCAAATAATAATTCACGTAAGAGTCAGTTTACCTTTTAACTCGAAATACTCTGGTCAGGCTTTCGCTCCCCCTCCACCTATCCCGCATTACCTCCCTCCTCCCAAGCTAAAGTTCAGTAAGGTTACCATCTCCACTCTCTTCACTTTAGAGTCCTGGACAGTTTAAATTAAAGTTCAGACATACAAGTCCCGTAAATATACATTCAGCATCACCCCACCAATATCCAATTCCGCTTTTTCTACCGGAGAGAGGTCGCAAACCCCCATTCAATCCACAACTTTGACGAATATTTTGGAATGTCTAAATCCTCGATCTCCGCTTTTCTGCTTCTCCGAGAGAGGGAGAGCTACCCCCTCCATCTTGCAGCCATGTGGTCTGCTGCTTGCCTTCTCCTTTGGCTTGTCTTTCCTCTTTTCCAAGTGAATCAGGAAGTCCCGCCTTCAAAGTCTTGTAGTAGAAATCTCGAGCCTCCGAAACAGAATTGAGACGAAATCTTTGATTCCCAAATGTGACCGTAATGCCGGCTGGGGCCTCCCATTTATATTGAATCTGATGATTTCTAAGCTCTTTAGTTAAGAAAGTATAGTCTCTTCTTGCTTTTAACATCTGGGATGGTATTTCTTTGAAGACAATCAAATCCTGCCCATCAACTCGCAACCTGTTATTGTAGAACTTTTGCATGATCGCATTTCTGGATTCTTTTGTGGAGAAATATATAATTATGTCCCTCGGGAGCTGTCGCTGTTCCGCTACCAACGAATTCTGGCGATAGATTTTCCGAATCTGCCAATCAAAATTAAGTCCCGGGCTTCCCACCGCATGGCTGAAGGCTTCAACAAAGGTCTGTTTCAGATTCTCTCGCTCCTTTTCGCGCAATCCTCTGACTCTTATTGCAAATGCCTTCTTGTTAAAGTTTATCATAACGAGCTGTTCTTGAGTATCTCTAATTTTTTGTTGTAATGTTTGGATATTAGTAGTCAACTTAGAATTAGCCTCCTCCAAACTTTCCAATTTATTCTCCATTTCAGCGGTATAATCTGTCAGAGTAGACACGGCTGCAAACGTATTCGCCTCCATTTGGGCAATCTTAGACTTTAAATTATCATATAGCTCCAATACAAATTCTTTAATTTCCTGTTTAAAGTCATTAAGCATTTGGAAGAAAAATTCCTGTGTTAAGAATTCTCCAGTAGAGGGCGTAGGAGACAAGGGCAGCGATTTCATAGTAGATTCTTTAAGGACATTCATAGAAAAACGCTTCGGTTTTGATCTGGGAGCCATTATAAATAAACAAGTAAACAGCGCTCTCGCTCCCCTCTGTTTCCAAAAAAAAGTTATTTTGTTTGTAGATTTTAGATAGTTAATAAGGAGTGGTCTGCAGGAAGGTAAAGCCGGCTAAGTACGTCCCCTATCAATCACCAACGGAAAAAAGTCGCCATTTTGAAGTGCATTTAAACAAAGAAGCCTCTAGGACAAATGAGGCTGGTGTTTAAGATAGTAATAAAAGCAAAAATCTCTCAGGGGTGGGACCCGCTCGTATTAATCATAGCTTCAAACAACTTTGCTTTGTCCTGAGGGGGGAGTCACCTGTCTAGGGCTGCAAAAAAAGCAGCTGAGAAGAACTGGCTGGAGATAAGAGCTCAGCTTACGCTGGATCTAATCTCTGTCCACAGCCAAAAAAAGAGAAAAAGGCTGTGAACTACGAATAGACCCTAGCCACCGAGCTACTCCCTGCCCCTTTCTAGCCCAAAAGGGGTGATATCTATGATCTTATTTAGATATACAGACCAGATCTCTGAGAGGAGCTCCGTTGAGCCCTCTTCAGCGACAGGCTCCGCCCCCCCAAATATAGAAGATCTTGAGAGCCTCCGGAGTCCTTTTACACCTCTAACAAACCTCCCCGGTGGGGCTTGGTCCCAGGAATCGCGTAAGGCTCGGCTTTTCATCTGGTAGCTACCCGTGGCCGTCTCCCGAGCAGCAGAACTGCGGCGGCCTGGAACGGCGATCGCAGCGTGAAGGGGAAGATGGTGGCGCCGCGCTGCTAAATCGCAGCAATTGCAAATCTTTCAGTGCTCCCTTCCCCCTTGCCTGCCTGACTGATCCGAACGGCGGTGAGCCTGGGGACTCAATTTCAGCTGTGAAGAAGGAGGGGTCGTTGGAAATTTTGTTGAGATCGTGGAGCGGCGGATCGGACGGCTGGCTGTGTCTGCCGCCGCCGTAGCCACCCCAGACGCCCCCCCTCCCCTGTTCTATTCCGCTCACCTTGCTGCCTGCTGCCTTGCTGTCCTGCGGTCCTCTGGGGAAAAGATCTGGCTGTTCGTCTGACTGGTGTGGCTGCTCGGGCGGAGAGGAGGATGGCGCCCTGAGCAGCATAATTCTGTGCTCCAGATTCTGAGGAAGTGAGAGGCCTGGATGCCCCCCTTTTTTCCAACTTCTGGCCTCTGTGTCATCATAGCCTCCTCCGGACATTGCTCCTTTGCCTCCCTCCCTAGCTATTGGAAAGCCTTTTATCATCTCCCTAGCCGTTTTGACTCTTCTCTGCCTTGGCCTGTGTCCGATGTCCTGCCTGTAACATCTGCTCTCCCCCGCCCGTCTGCCGCCTGCCATCGCTCTGGTTAGTTAGATAGAGTTAGATAAGAGATAGATATAGTTAGTTATAGGCATAGTTAGATATAGGTAGATAGTTAGATAGTTAGATATAGTGTAGAAATAGTTACGAGGGCAACGGTTGGTTGCACCCGGGGGTGCGGGAGGGACTGATAATGGCAGGAGTTAGGGCTAGGGTCAGGGCCTGAGATAGAGTTAGGGCTGGGCTAGGGCCGGGTTAATGTAGGATTAGTATTAAATTAGGTCGGTGTTGGGCTAAGATTGGGTGTGGATTAGGGTGTAGGTTAGTGTTAGATTAGATTAGATTAGATTAGTGATTAGGTTTAGGAGTAGGGTTGGGGTTGGGTTGGGATTAAGAGCCATAGAGGATGGCGGCCGCAAGGGCGAGGATTTGGTTTCGGAAAAATCAGCGCTTTCTCCCCCCCCCCTCCTAGAACGGCTCAGGCCAGTTTCAGACTTTGGCCCCCCCCAGACTATGGACCTTATTTAATCTCAGGAAAGAGACTTCTGTGCATGCGGTCCACTGACCTTCTTTTGGACTCTAAGAGGGGTAAGACTGAACGGCTGCTACTTGTGAACACCAGACTTTCATGCCTTACCCTTTCCCACATACGGCTGCCCTGTACACTATTGACTTTTGGTCTGGTGGCCTTGGACATCTCTCCGGGACATAGAGGAGAGAGAGGAGCGGAGCAGTTCTCTCTCCATCTTTACATCATTGTTTGATTGCGCACTATCGCAGTGCTCCATGCATTTTAACGTATGGTGAGTGCTTGAGGTGTGATTGTGCTGTATGTATGTACCCACTTTTATCATATAGCTGTATTTGTGTTTTTTAAATTGTCATAGGGGAGTGTTTGTTTGGATGAGTGAGTACGCTTGGGCAGGGACTACAACCGGGTACCTCCTACACTGAGTGCTTTGCAGAAGTGTTAGGGGGGCCTGGTTTAACCCCCAGCCTTAGAATGTATGGTTCGAAGGGCTTGCCAGGGATGTCGATAGCTTTGGGGGAGGGTGGGGGGCCTATGGACACGGGAGTGGGCCGGAGCATTACGGTCCTAACTGGGAGGGGCAGATATGGCGGGGACTTTAGGGTGAGCCATTACCGGGGAAGGAGGGTTTGCTATGTTACAGAGATCCCTCCTTCCGGTCCTATTAGTCCCACTCCAAGGCCAGATGGCGCGAGTAGTCAGGGCCCTGGTCTCAGGCTGCTGTTGCTAAATGCCAGGTCTGTGGTTCACAAGGCTCCCCTCGTCCGAGACTTAATTTTAGATGAGGGGGCAGACCTGGCATGTATTACTGAAACCTGGCTGGGCCCGGAGGGAGGAGTCCCCCTCACTGAGATGTGCCCAGAGGGTTTTCAGGTGCTTCACCAGCTGCAACCTGAGAGAAGGGGTGGGGGAGTGGCCGTGGTTATCCGAGAGTCTTTAGTTCCTCGTAGGATCCCTGCTCCGGAGCTTGTCGGGTGTGAGTCCTTGCTGGTGAGGTTGGACCCTGGGGGTCAAGTGGGCTTGCTGCTAACGTACCTGCCTCCCAACAGCGTTGCAGCAGCTCTCCCCTCGCTCCTCGAGTCAGTAACCGAGCTGGCAGTTGAGTTCCCCAGGCTTATGGTGCTGGGGGATTTCAACTTGCCTTCGCTCGGCGAGCACTCTGATGGGGTGCAGGAGTTCATGGCTTCCATGACAGCCATGGGCTTGACCCAAGTAATTCGGGATCCGACTCACTTGGCAGGTCATACACTTGACCTCGTATTTCTCTCGGAGCAGTGGAGTTGTGATCTTGGTCTGAAGGGTATTGTCAGCCTCTGCTTTGCTGCTGTTTCAGCTGCCATTGAAACGGGGAGGGGGGGCATGGTATTTGGGAGGGGATTACTAATTGTGCTGGAGGAAGATTCTGGAATTCTGCTGCCTGTCTGACTGCGCATGCGGAGGAGGTTCCCACCAAGGCCAACAGCACCAACATTCCATCTTGGTTATGACTTTCGAAGTTATCTCACACCTGACACTTGGGAGAATTGGACTGCAACTTTGATGCCAAGGGGTGGGGAATGGGTTATTCTATATATCACTCGCTTTCGCACCTAAATAATCAGTCTTCGCTTTGCTACGCTTCTAATCATTTATAATTAGTAAAAGTACACTTGATTTCTATCAATGGACTCTCGTGGTTTTCTTTCCTAATTATTCAATGAAGGAGTGCTGACAGTAAGCGAAGACTCACTCACACCCCACCAGGAGGCTTCAACCTACCGTGGGGGGTGTACTCAAAAGGAGGAACGGAGAAAAAATGTCATTGCAAGCGAGCGATGATGAGGAGACTGGAAGAGAAACTGCAGAACCCTCTTTACCTGAAAGGCTAGCTGGACTAAGGGTAGAAGAGCCTGCAGTTCAGCCCCGATGGACTTTAGGAGTGGGGCAAAAGGAGGATTGTGAGAATTTGGATGCTGGAGTTACCAGAAGAAGACAAAAGAAAAAACCAGCCAACTGGGAAGAAGCTATGACCGAGCAGAGGTCCCGGGAAAGAGAGCAAATGGAAGAATTTGAACAAAGGTACTCTATGCATAAATTTAGGGAGGGTGCAGAGGCCGAGGGGGGATGGGAGCAAACAAACCCAGAAACAGCCTCCCCCCCCCAGCCAGAGCTGCTGCCAGAGTAGGGGGGCCCCCCCAGAAGACGCAGAATGGCAAAAGTCCCTCCCTTGCCAGTAAAATATAATGGAAATCCCAGGGACCTGGGTCTCTTTGTTATACAGATTTGGAATTATATGGAAATTTATGGGCCCGATTTAGAAACAGATGAGATGAAGGTGCGAATGGTTTTACTTTCTTTAGAAGGAAAAGCGGCCGATTGGATGGTCAGCTTACACCAATGTAACTCCCCCCTACTGAGGAATTTTGATGTCTTTATGACTGCACTAAAGAGGAGATTTGATGATCCACTGATTGAGAAAAGAGGGAAGGTGAAATTTATGGCCCTCAAGCAGGGAGATAGACCGGTGGCTGAATATATTCAGGAGTTTCAGCAGCTTTCATCATATATGAGGGGTTGGTCTGAAGAGGCGCTCCTCGACCAGTTTGCATTGGGATTAAATGAGGACATTTACCAACAATGCGTTAACAGACACCTTCCCAAGTGAGTTGCAGCTTGGTATGAAAATGCAGCAGACGTTGAGCTCGACTTGATTAGACTTCAACGTGTGAAAGAGGAGAAGGCAGAGAAATCACACACACCGCAGCTCAAAGGGCCCCATTCCGCATCAGGGGTGAAGGGAAGGGAAGCTCTGCTGGCAAGGCTAAGCCTTTCACGTGCTTCCGTTGTGGAAAGGGGGGCCATCGCGCCATGGATTGCCACGTTAAACTTCCTGCAACCGCCCCTCCCCCTACCAAGAGGGAAGGGAAGTCTAGCAAGGCCCCAGGGAGGAAGAAAGAGGCTGCCTTCGCTGCTGAAAACACCCCCCAGCGTTTCCGGCAGGAGGCGGAGGAGGAAGCAGACGTGACCACCAGCTCCTCTGATGACTCCGATGACGACGCTTCGCCTCGTTGGGTGAGTTCAAATAAAGGCCCCATGTTGATCCCAATTGAGTTAAGGGTGCCACCCGATGGGGAGACAGAACGGTTTCCCGCCCTCCTCGATTTGGGCTGTTCTAGATGTATGATTAATCCTGCAATGGTTGAGAAACTAGGCTTGAAATTGAGGATTTTGAAAACCCCTATTGTTTTTTGCCAAATCGATGGATCCATTGCAGGGGGTGGCCCAGCCCATTTCTACACTGAACCCCTAGAGATGAAAATGGGCACCCATGTAGAATTGATCTCTTTTATTGTGGCTCCTGGGATGGACAGACCCCTTATTTTGGGACTCCCCTGGCTTCGTAAATGGAACCCTCGCATTAATTGGAGGGAGGGGTGGCTGCATATTCAGACCAGCACAGCCCAAGATGGGGAGGCCGACGTCCCAGAGCCTGCTGTCTCCAGTCCCGCATTGGCCACCAGGGGCCAGGAGAAGATTGAGGGGGAAGAAAAGATTCCAAAAGAGTATTGGGACCTGAAGGGGGTTTTTAGTGAAAAATCTTCAGATAAACTTCCACCCCACAGACCTACTGATTGCTCCATCAATATTTTACCTGCCGTAAAGCTTCCAAAGCCCCAAATATATTCAATGTCCCCTAGAGAAATGGAGGAAATAAGGAAATTCATTGATAAGAACTTGAAAAGGGGTTTCATTGAGCCAGCGAGGCCCAAGGTAGCAGCGCCAGTGTTGTTCAGAGAAAGGAAAGATGGCTCCCTCAGATTATGTGTGAATTTCAAAAATTTGAACTGCATCTCAGCTCAGAACCTATACCCATTACCACTGATGAAGGACATGCTGGCCCAACTGGGGAAGGGCCATATTTTCACTAAATTGGACCTAAGAGAAGCATACTATAGGGTCCGCATAAAGGAGGGGGATGAGTGGAAGACTGCTTTCAACTGCCCCTTGGGTTGTTTCCAGTTCCGGATGATGCCCTTTGACCTGCAGGGGGCGCCTGCAGTTTTCATGCAATTAATTAATGAAATTTTGCATGACCATCTTTACAAGGGCGTTATCGTATATTTAGATGACATCCTTATTTACACACAAACATATGACGAACACGTCAAGTTGGTCCGCACTGTCCTAAAGAAACTCCAAGCCACTGAACTTTATGCCAAGTTATCCAAATGTGAATTTCCCCAGGAGAAGATAGACTACCTTGGGTATCGTATCTCCCCCGCTGGTATTGAGATGGACCCCACTAAGGTCAAGGCGGTCACTGAGTGGGAGGCGCCCTGTACACGCAGGCAATTACAGAAATTTTTGGGTTTTGCCAATTTCTATCGTCAGTTCATCCCTTCTTTTGCCAAAATTGCACTTCCCATCATTAATTTGTTGAAGTCCAAGGGAGGGCCTAAACCTAAGCTTAGCAAGCCGTTGAATTGGACCATGGAGTATCAAGCTGCTTTTGAGAAGTTGAAACGACTTTTTGCCGAGGAGCCGGTTCTGAAGCATCCGGAGATGGACAAGCCTTTTGTCGTTCAAGCTGATGCCAGCGACGTGGCGGTAGGGGCCATCTTGCTTCAGACTAACGACCAAGGTAATTTACAACCGTGTGCATACACCTCCCGTAAACTCACAGACACGGAAAGGCATTGGGCAATCTGGGAGAAGGGGCATTTGCTGTACGTTGGGCTTTGGCCACGTGGCACCACTTTCTGGAAGGCGCTAAGAACCCGTTTGAGGTGTGGACTGACCATAAGAACTTGGAAGCTTTGAGGACTCCCAGGTGCCTCTCCCCTAAGCAAATGCACTGGGCTCAGCATTTCAATAGTTTCAATTTCACACTTAAGTACATCCCAGGGGGAAAGAATTTTATGGCTGATGCTTTGTCCAGACTCCCTCAATACAACTGCTCTAAGCTCAGCATTATCCAGCCCGTGGTTCCCACGTCCAGCCTCGCTGCTCCTGTTGTTACTAGGCAACAGACACTCTCAAAGGTGGAAGTGTCTCAAGATTTTCTGTCCGATCTCAAAAAGGCCCTTCCCCAGGATGACTGGTTCCAGCAGAATCAAAGTGAATGCACAATGAGAGACGATTTGCCATGGATTGGAGTGAAACTTTACATCCCCGCCTCTCTTCGTCTTGTTGTTCTCCAACGGGCTCATGATTCCAAGTTAGCGGGGCACTTTGGCTTTGTGAAGATGCTGCATTTGGTGAAACGGCAATTTTGGTCGCCCTCTTTGAAGAAGGATATTGAACTTTAGGTTGCCAGCTGTCCGGTCTGTGCAGCCGCTAAACACCCGCCAGGGAAACCGCAGGGTTTACTTCAGACTGTAGCTTGCTCTGTAGCTCCCTGGAAGGAGATTTCTATGGACTTCATTGTCGAACTTCCTTTGAGCCAGGGGCACACTGTCATATGGGTGGTTACTGACTTATTTTCCAAACAAGTTCATTTTATACCTTGCCCTAAGATTCCTTCTGCAAAGGCACTTGCTAAACTCTTCATTTCTCACGTTTACCGGTTGCATGGCATGCCTGATTGCATCATTTCTGATAGAGGTGTACAATTCACTTCTGTTTTCTGGAAGGAATTTCTTAAGCGCATTGGCTCCGCCCAGGGTCTAAGCTCTGCCCACCACCCTCAGACTAATGGGGCTTGCGAGAGGACTAATTCTGTTCTAGAACAATATTTACGTTGTTTCATCAATTACCAGCACGATGATTGGGTGGACTTGTTGCCACACGCAGAAGTGGCTTATAATAATTCCGTACATAGCAGCACTGGATTCACTCCTTTTCGAGTTGTATCTGGCCAAGACTTTGTTCCTATTCCCGAAGTTCCTCTTGAACAGCCACAGGTTTCGTCCATCTCCGAATGGAGTGAGCGGTTGAGGCATATTTGGCCTTTGGCACTTCGTACTTTGGATGCTGCGCATCGTGCGCATAAGAAACAGGCTGATAAGAAACGTGCACAACCTTATCAGTACAAGGTGGGTGACCAAGTGTATTTATCCACAAAGTTCCTTCAAACTACACATAAGTCTAAGAAGTTGGGACCTAAGTATGTGGGCCCGTTTCCCATAATCAAGGTCATCAATCCTGTTTCGGTTCGCTTGCAGCTACCCAAGCACCTCAACCGTGTTTATCCGGTTTTCCACATTAATCTCATTAAACCTGTTCGTTTCTCGTCTTTACGTCCACCAGTGGACCCGCCACCTGCCCCCCTATTGATTGATGGTGAACAGCATTTTGATGTCCGAGAAATATTGGACTATCGGCGGAGGAGGAATCAGATTCAGTACCTAGTGGCTTGGAAGCATTTTCCTCCGTCTCATGCCGAGTGGGTGGACAAGTCCCACCTCCGCGCTCCCCAGCTACTCCGCCAGTTCTACTCTACTTATCCTGACAAACCCTGATTGACTCTCCTTCCTGACTTTCTCTCTCCCCCCTTCTTTCTTTTTCTGTTTTTGGTTGTTCATCTGTTTGTTTGTGTTTTGTCGTTTTCCAGGCCTGACCGCCTTTTTTCCGGAGGACGGCCAGATGTCAGCCTCTGCTTTGCTGCTGCTTCGGCTGCCATTGAAACGGGGAGGGGAGGCATGGTATTTGGGAGGGGATTACTAATTGTGCTGGAGGAAGATTCTGGAATTCTGCTGCCTGTCTGACTGCGCATGCGGAGGAGGTTCCCGCCAAGGCCAACGGCACCGACATTCCATCTTGGTGATGCCTTTCGAAGTTATCTCACACCTGACACTTGGGAGAATTACGATTGGACTGCAACTGGGATGCCAAGGGGTGGGGAATGGGTTATTCTATATATCACTCACTTTCGCGCCTAAATAATCAGTCTTCGCTTTGCTACACTTCTAATCATTTATAATTAGTAAAAGTACACTTGATTTCTATCAATGGACTCTCGTGGTTTTCTTTCCTAATTATTCAATGAAGGAGTGCTGAGGGGATTTCAACTTGCCTTCGCTCGGCGAGCACTCTGATGGGGCGCAGGAGTTCATGGCTTCCATGACAGCCATGGGCTTGACCCAAGTAATTCGGGATCCGACTCACTTGGCGGGTCTTACACTTGACCTCGTATTTCTCTCGGAGCAGTGGAATTGCGATCTTGGTCTGAGGGGTATTGAGATCTTGCCCCTGTCGTGGTCGGACCACTGCCTACTGAGGCTTGACTTTCGGAGGCCAATCCCCCACTGTAGGGAGGAGGAACCGATTAGGTGGTTCCACCCCAGGCGCCTTATGGACCCTATGGGCTTTCAGACGGCACTTGGTGTTATACCTGATACTCTCGCCCACGATTCGGTTGGGACTCTGGTCGCTGCTTGGAACTCAGTGGCGGCAGGGGCCCTTAACCGGATTGCGCCTTTACGGCCGATCCGAGACAGTGGATCCAGGAGGGCTCCTTGGTTTACTGAGGAACTCCGGGAGATGAAGCGCCAAAAGAGACGCTTAGAGCGCTGCTGGAGATCCAGTAAGTCCGAGTCAAACTGAGCACTGTTAAAATCCTGCATCAGAGCATACCTCTGGGCAATTCGGACGTCAAAAAGAACTCACATTGCCGCTCTGATAGCTTCTGCTGAGTCACGCCCAGCCGCCTTGTTTAGGATAGCCTGTTCCCTCCTTAAAGGGCGGGATACAGGCACTCCCTTACAAGGTAAGGCTGAGGAGTTCGGTCAATTTCTCGTGGATAAAGTGGCTCGGCTTCGGGCAAACCTGGACTCCAATTGCGCAGAGCCAGCTGAGGTACCGGGGGAGGGTCTTGAACGACATCGTTGGATTGATTTCCAGTCTGTTACTTCTGAGGAAGTGGACAAGGCCATCAGAGCAGTGAATGCCTCCACATGTGTACTGGACCCGTGTCCCTCCTGGCTGGTTGCAAACAGCAGGGAGGTGACACGGGACTGGATCCAGGCGATAGTGACCGTGTCTCTCCGGGAAGGGTCCTTTCCCCCCCTTTAAAGGAGGTGGTGGTGAGACCCCTACTGAAGAGACCGTCCTTGGATCCAGCTGTTTTAAATAACTACCATCCAGTCTCCAACCTCCCCTTTGTTGGGAAGGTTGTTGAGAAAGTGGTGGCCTCTCAGCTCCGGTGGTCCTTGGAAGAAACCGATTATCTAGACGCCTTCCAATCTGGTTTCAGGCCTGGCTACAGCACGGAAACTGCTTTGGTTGCACTGGCTGATGATCTCTGGAGAGCCAGAGACGGGGGCCAGGCCTCCGTTCTGGTTCTTCTGGACCTCTCAGCAGCCTTCGATACCATCGACCATGGTATCCTTCTGTGGCGGTTGCGAGAGGTGGGGGTGGGAGGCACTGTTTTTCGGTGGTTCTCCTCCTACCTCTCGGACAGGTCGCAGTCAGTGTTGGTTGGAGGACAGAGGTCGACCCCTAGGCCCCTTAATTATGGGGTGCCGCAGGGGTCGGTCCTGTCCCCCTTCCTGTTTAACATTTACATGAAGCCGCTGGAAGAGATCATCCGACAGCACGGGATAAAATACCACCAGTATGCGGATGATACTCAATTGCATCTGTCCACCCCATGCCAGCTCAGTGAAGCAGTTGACGTGATGTTTCAGTGCCTGGAGGATGTGAGGGTCTGGATGGGGGTGAACAGACTGGCTCTAAATCCTGACAAGACCGAGTTGCTTGTATTTTTTCCTCCCACAAATTGGCAAGGTATTCCATCTCTCAGGCTGGGGGGTGAAATTATACACCCCTCAGACAGGGTTCGCAATTTGGGAGTCCTCCTGGACCCACAGCTGACCTTAGATCATCATTTGTTGGCTGTGACCAGGGGGGCATTTGTCCAGGTTCGCCTGGTGCACCAATTGCATCGCTACCTGAACCAGGAGGATCTTACAACAGTCACTCATGCCCTTGTGACCTCAAGACTGGACTACTGCAATGCACTCTACATGGGGCAGCCCTTGAAGAGTGTTCGGAGACTTCAGCTGGTCCAGAATGCAGCCACGCGAGCAATTGTGGGTGCCCCTTGGTACACCCACGTTACATCTATCCTCCGCGAGCTGCACTGGCTGCCTATTGGTCTCCAGATACGCTTCAAGGTGCTAGTCTTCACTTATAAATCCCTACATGGTATTGGACCTGGGTACTTGAGAGACCGCCTCCTGCCAATTACCTCCCATAGACCCATTAGATCCCACAGATTAGGCCTCCTCCAAATTCCATCTGCCGGCCAATGCCGGCTGTCGACCACTTGGAGGAGGGCCTTCTCTGTGACTGCTCCGGCCCTTTGGAACGAGCTCCCCATGGAGATTCGGACCCTCGCCACTCTTCAGGCCTTCCGGACAGCCATTAAGACCTGGCTGTCCCAGCAAGCTTGGGGTTGAGTTCCCCCCCTACTCGAATTTGTTGTGCTTGCTGTGTTTTTTAAATTGTTTGTATCACTGTCCTGTTTTTTGTCTTACTTTTCTGTATTGTTCCCCTTCCCTTGGCTTTTGTTCAGCCGCCCTGAGTCCCTTAGGGGAATAGGGCAGCTTACAAATCAAATAAATACCAAATACCAATACCAAATGTATCTTCCGTGGGGATCTGCTTCAATTAGTTCAGCTTTCATGTCTTTTCTTAAGTATATAACTATACCATTTTTCTTTTCCGTAGCAGAAGCTATAAAATGTTGACCAAGTCTTGTATTAATCAAATATTTTTGATCAGTTGATCTAATATGAGTTTCTTGCAAGCAAATTATATCATTCTTAAACTGTTTAAGATCGTGGAATATTTTCTTTCTCTTCTGTGGAGAGTTCAATCCGTTGACGTTCCATGTTAGAAGCTTAATTGTCATCTTTGGTTTCCTGAAGCTTTTTTTAGAGCCTCCTGGATAACCTGAAGTTTAACCTTTGGCCTGGCTCCTCCCACAGCTTCTAAACTGGTTACTGTAACTTCTTGACCGATGGCAGGTGATTGTTGGGATTGTTGCATTTTGGATTGTTGCTCCATTCATCTGGTAGTCATACGGTTTGGTCTTTGTTCCATGGCTCCTTGTGCTTCTAAGAGAGAGAGATGATCCATATTATCTGGTAATTGTGTAGTTTGCTGTCTATCTTGTCCTTCTTGTGCTCTTTCTCTAGGTCCAGATGGTGCAGGATGTCCAGCCTTCAAAATATTATGGTAAAAATCTTGAGTTTTCCATACTGAATTAAGAAGGTATCTTTGCCTCTTGAATGTGAGTGCTAGACCAAATGGTGCATCCCATCTAAACTGTATCTGGCGATTTCTAAGCTCTTCAACTAAAAAAGCATAGTCTTTCCTGGATCTTAGCATTTGAAGTGGTATCTCTTTCAAAACGGTCAATTCCTGACCCCCAATTTGAAGCTTAGTTTTATAGGACTCTTGTAATATCATATTCCTAATGTCTCTTGTAGTAAAATATATCACAATGTCTCGTGGAAGCTGCTTCTGCTTCACCAGCCAAGAATTAGCGCGATAAGCTTTATCAATTTGCCAATCAAAGTTACCCCCTGGTCTTCCCATCAGGCTATCAAACGCTTCTGAAAGAATCTGTTTCAAGTTTTCCTGCTTGTCTTCACGCAAACCCCTTACTCTTAATGCCAGTTCCATTTGTCTATACTGTATCATAATAATTTCTTTTTCAGCATTTTCAACTTTTTGTTGCACCACCTCTGTTTTCGATAACAAATTAATATTGGCGTCATTAAGATTATCTAGTCTGTCTTCAATTCCAGAAACATGTTCTGTCAATAAACTTACAATCCCCAACATATCGTCTCTGATTTTGGAAACCCGGGTCTCAAGTTTATCAGACAGCTCCTTATGAGCCACGGATATCTCTTCTTTGAGCCCTTCTTTGAGTTCTTTGAATTTTGATTTCACCGTAATTGCCCGAGTATTAAAAGCCTCGGCCAGCTCCTTCAGGAAGAATTCTTTCGTTAGTGGGTCACCTATAGGGGGCGTGGGAGGCAGAGACTGCAGTTTTGTGCCAGGTGTGGACGATGTGTCCGAGCCTCTAGGAGCCGGGGGGCATCTTTAAAGTAAGATTTGGCTTAGAGGCCATTCCAAGTTTCTTCTTCAACCAATTAATAAAACTCTGCTGGCCAATTATACAGCTGTGAAGTGAAGTGATAAATCACTCCTTTCCCTTGAAGTTTTAAAACTCCGTAGAAATTCAAAACATAAACAGTGTTACGAAGCAGCTCAGCGAGCTCGGCGCCATTTTAACTGTCTCTTTAATAATTAAGTTATCGGAAGAAGGTCTTGTAAAAATGAAGCTAAGATTTAAACAAACAATTAGGGGCTCACGTGTACCAGTCCTGCTCGCCTTGGACTCAATAAATCAAGTTTTATTCTTAGGAAGAGAGAGCTTGCTTCGCACTGCAAATTGCAGCTGGAATTCCCGGTACGGAGACAATTCTGCCCTCAGCTGGCCTTCCCCCCCTCGCAGACACAAACTGTGAGGATCGGATGGCACTTTGCTCAGCAAAACGGCTCACCTTATCTCCTTTGCCTGAAGAATAAGGTAAACAAACTGCCAGACGTCTGATGGATTGATCATCTGACAGATAACGCGACCAGGAATTCGGGAGTCCGCCTTTTACATTAACTTTAAAAAAAATCATTTACAGCTATCAGGGCTTCAGGTGACTACATTAAAGTCTATAGTACGCTTATGGAAGAATGTCTACATATCCTACAAGGTCACAGCAATCTAGTGACAGGAATCCAGTTGAACCCTCAAAATCATTTACAGGTTATCATTTTTAACTTAAGTCTTGCATGTCATTTCATTCGTACATCATTGGGGTAGAGGGGCATATAAAGGGCTTATAATTGAAGTGAAGGCTGTGTATGGTTTTTACTTTTCACTGTCTAGAAAGCTGTGCTTCTGGATCAAATTGCTGGGCATATATCCATCCAACTGTAGCATGATTTGAGTTTGACACTTCTCTTCTGAGCCAGCAGCATTGACTTACTAGTTTCTTGTACAGCTTAAAAGTTCCATATCATTTGATGCCTGCATAGTTTAAAGCAAATTAAGGAAACATTTGCTTTCTAGATTTATTGGATCTCAATTTCAATTATCTCTGATTATTGGGCATTCAGTTAGGACTGAAAGGGCCTCAGGAGTAAATGCTGCTTCTCATCTCTATCCTTATATGGAAAAGAGAATTGGTTAGGCTCAGAAGTACCATTTGCATCTGTTGTACCCACTCAGTGTATAGCAATAGCAATAGCAGTTAGACTTATATACCGCTTCATAGGGCTTTCAGCCCTCTCTAAGCAGTTTACAGAGTCAGCATATTGCCCCCAACAATCCGGGTCCTCATTTTACCCAACTTGGAAGGATGGAAGGCTGAGTCAACCCTGAGCCGGTGAAATTTGAACAGCCAAACTGCCGAACTAGCAGTCAGCTGAAGTAGCCTGCAGTACTGCACTCTAACCATTGCGCCACCTCGGCTCTCTATCTTGGCTATCTTGGTAGATAAGGACACTTAAAGTTTGTATGTATCTGTGGGATCTAAAATGGTCCTTCAAATTCTATCATGTTGGTTGGGTTTAATTGTTACTGGGTTTCAGGCAAGTATTTATTATAATTTTTTTAAAAACTTCTGTGTTCATGCTATGTTTTGACAAGGACCAGGAATAAATATGTGCACATGAGTTTTAGTTAAATGAATGATTTTACCAAATACATTAAAATATCATATACTATAATATTACAATACTATTTTTCTCCCTCTTTACCAATGTTAAAATCTGGTCACCTTATCTTAGAATTACTCAAGTACAAAATGCATTGTCTTCATCCATTGGATGGTCTTGCACAAGGAACAGAAGTGTTGTACAGTACGTATGGACAATTCCACACAGGCCTCATTTTTGGAATAATAGGCAATAGATCTGGTGCATAGATATAAGAAGATAAAATATTTGAAAACATTGTCTATATGGAATCAGGATGATTATACTGTATAGTCTTGTCTTTCCATTTATAAAATCATCCGCACTCTGTCTGTTATATGTGAGGTAGCAGATTAAACATGTGGTGGCAGAGAAGGAGTAGGTGCAGATTAAATATTACTAGAGCAAAAGCAGACCAACTTCCTTGCTGAGCATGATCTAATTAAGGGATGTCAAACTCAAGGCCTGGCGGCCAGATTTGGCCTGCAGGGTACTTAGATCTGGCCTGCGGACTACCCTGGAAACAGTGAAGGACAGGTCTGTGGTGCTTCTGTCAGTGAAAATGGGCTCCCAAGCTCTGTTTACAGCTGCCACGGCCTCCTGTAACCCTCTGCTAGGGAAAATGGAGCTCGGAAGACCCGCTCCTCACGAGCTCTGTTTTCACTGGCAGAGAGTTGCAGGAGGCCACGGGAGCTGAAAACAGAACTCGTAGGCCTGTTTTCGCTGGCAAAGCATTCGGGCCACACAGGCACCTCCGACAGGAATGATGTTGAGCTGGCCACGCCCTGGCCTTTTCCCTTCCCCCCTGAGATCAAACACAATCCTGATGCAATGAAATCGATTTTGACACCCCTGATCTTATTCAAAGATGAAAGCATTTATGACTTCTGGTTGATTCATTAAAAAGCTATTCCTTGCATATAGATTCGTTGCACAAAGAACCCATGAGTTCTTTTCACTAGGCTATTTCTGGATTCAGCGTTATTTAAACATCTTTGTGCTTTCTTCTCTATGCTTTCTGTATCTGACTGTAATTGGTGGGTGATAGGATTCTATTCAAATAAAAGGGTCATGAGGTTATATAGTCTGTCCTGATTAAATAGCAACTTAGGCTGCAGTGTGTTTGTTTCCCCCCACCACCACTTTATAAATGAGAGGGAGATAGGATACCTTGGATGTCCCACTGGGAAAGAAAGGTGGGTGAGATGGTGGAATTGCTTGATCCTGTTCCCTTCCTGCCTTTTGTTCACTAGTCTAACTCAATCTTCAGCTGCTGTGCTGCTTGTGAATATTTTAAGTTCTCACATAGAAAAGCAGGTGAAAGAACTTCGAGGAGACAAATGATAAATTAAACAATTCTTTACCTCTCTGGGCTTTTACTCTAAGGACTGCCTCCAAAGAAGCTTTTTGGTCCCAAAAATGTTTAGGAAAAAGTCAATTGCCTATCTGTAATAGGTATGTCAACTGTTTTGAAGGATTAAATAGGCTTTTGCTATCTAAACCAGAGATATGCCCATGAACACAATCAAACACAAGCATCTCTTCTCTTTTAAAAAGTGAGTAATTCTAAGGAGAAGATAAATATCCAGTACATCATAGATGAAGACACATACTGCCCCAAACAATATGGCCTTTGAGAACCTGTTAGTCAATAAAATAAAACACTCCATTCTCTTTAATTAACATATGAAATAAACACAATCTGCAACACCTAGTGTGCAGCAGCAATTAAGAAGCAAGGCTTAGTTAAACCTTCTAATATCTCATTTAAATATGCAATTAAGGGATAATTGCTTACAATCAATAAAAAATGAATTATTTTACAGGGGGCTAAATTATTATTTTTTTATTGGGGTTTTCTGCTACTTTAGAGAGAATTTTATACCTCTTGCTAGATCAACATTCTGCCACTTTATAGTCTTTTGATGTATTCTGGTAGGATAGCAACAGCTTTAAAAATGTAGGCTTCAAAAGCCAGTGGTCACTTTTATTGTTCCGATTTTAGTCCTGGGAATTGTAGTTCTGGATCTTAAACTAAGGTGACCAGACGTCCCGATTATGGTGGAACAGTCACGCTTTATAACAATTTTCCCGTTTCCCACTGCGTTTTTAAAAAGTCCCAATTTTCTGGCTTCATGTTGAAAGCCCTGTGGATTTGCTTAAGAAATTCTAACCGGGGCAAGACAAAAGTCATCCTGTCTAATCCCTCTCTCGCTGTGTCTCAGTACTTTCATTGAAGATATTAAAACATTAAAGCAACAAAACGGACCCCCCCCCGCGCCCCTTTTACTCACTTTTATAAGAAAAAATGACCAAGTACCATAGAGCTGCAGGAAACAGAGCTGCCTAGAGTAGTAGCAACTGTTCCTTCCTGGATTTCCCGGATGGGAGGGGCACGGAGTTTGGAGGTCTGCTCGTGTGGGAAAAAATGATGGCTCCTATTTTTCTTTGAAAAATATTTCCCTGGGGCTATTTCACCATTTTAATTTGCTCAGTTCTTTGTATTAACATCTATATCATTCTGGGTTGACGTGGAATGTCTGCCTGCTGGTAAGTGAGCTGGCTTTTTTTCTTTTATTTTTTTTAAAGTATTTTAAAAGTATTTTAAAATAATATTTTATTTATTGTGCATAGGATTTTTTAAAATAGTATTATTCTGTGTGGATTTAAGTTAAGAACTCCCTGTTATTAAGCTTTCCTCAATTAATCTCTGAGTAGATTCCCACCAACTTCAAGATCCCAAGGGCACATCTTGGAAGCTACACCTTTGCTTAGTTTATAGATGATGCCTTTCCTTAAATATGAAAATAAATACATTGTTCAAATGTGTACATCTCAATAGAAATGACTCTCAGGGCTGTACAACAATCCACTAAAATAATAATATAAAACAGTAATTACAAAAACAGGAGCAACTGTTATGAAAATTATTATTAAAAAATAAAGAATAAAAATGGAGTTATTAAGTATATTAATTGCAGCAACCACAATACAATACCTCAGTCCTTCTTTTCATTAAACTAGACATACCCAATTCCAAGGAATTAAAAGACGCTTGCTCCTGGGGAGGAAAGCTATGGCAAATCTAGACAGCATCCTAAAAAGCAGAGACATCACCCTGCCAACAAAAGTGCATCTAGTCAAGGCTGTGGTTTTCCCATTTGCAGGTTGGACCAGAAGGAAGGCTGAGTACCAAAGAATGTGAAAAATGGTCATCATTAAGTGAATAACTGCAGCTGGTATTTTGTATTTTGGATAGAATCTTTTTTTAAATTTGTCTAAGACAATTTAAAAAAAGATTCTATCCAAAATAAATTTAAGTGAAACCATTTTTAAAAATTCTATGCACAATACTTTGAAATATATTGTGCATAGAATTTTTAAAAATAGTTTTACTTCAATTTATTCTGTGTGGAATAGTTTGAAATGTTTTACTTCAATTTATTCTGTGTGGATTCTTTTTTTAAATTGTCTTAGACTATTTAAAACAAGATTCTATCCAAAATACAAAATACCAGCTGCAGTTATTCACTTAAGAACTGTGGCAAGAAAGGTGGTATAGTGACCAAAGTTACAATGGCATTGAAAAAAGTGACTGATGACCATTTTTCACACTTAGCGAACATTTTCACACTTAGCGACCGTTGCAGCATCCTCATGGTCATGCAATCAAAATTTTGATGTTTGGCAACAGATTCGTATTTATGATGGTTTCAGTGTCCTGGGGTCATATAATCACCTTTTGACAAAGTCAAATAGGGAAACCAGATTCACTTATGTTACTAACTTATCAGCTGCAGTTATTCACTTAAGAACTTTGGCAAGAAAGGTGGTATAGTGACCAAAGTTACAATAGCATTGAAAAAAGTGACTGCTGACTATTTTTCACACTTAGCAACCATTTTCACACTTAGTGACCATTGCAGCATCCTCATGGTCACGTGATCAAAATTTGGCAACAGTTACAATTTATATTTGTAAATTGTAATTATGTTGAAATAAAAAAAATTACAATACTATTTTTGCGTTGTATGAAAATTTTTGTTGCTCCGTATAAAAATTTTAATCAAGCCCCCCCCCCCCCGGTCAAAGGTGTCCCTCTTTACCAATCTGAAAATCTGGTCACCTTATCTTAAACAAATGATGGTAAGTACCTAAGTAAACTGTAGCTCCCAAGGGGCTTTAAGGGCAGTTAAAAGCAGGTTTGTATTTCCTGTACATTTTATGTTATCTATTGGCTGCAGCTTTCTCTGTCTTTGCTGATTTTGTCCAAACAAAATAAAATATCCACGTACAAGCCATATATTCCTATAAATGTGATCGGGCCAGAAGCCTTGAAAGAGAAAAGGTGTTTCTGATCAGCGTGCAGCCCTTCCAAAAACAACACAACCTTCACATAGGTTCAGATCCTCTGTGAAAATCCTTATAATAATATTAATTCTGATTATCATGTACCAAATAACAATGTATTGCAGGAACTCTAAAATTTTATAATTTTAGAGTTTGAATGAAACAGAAACAAAGCCAACTTACTGGGACTTTTTTTCACCCCCCAAACAATAATAGAATGACTTTTTTGACAGATCATAAAAATAATAATTTCAGAATGGATAACTTCCAAACAATAAACTTATATTTGGAAAAAAAAAACTTCTTAGCAAATCAATTCCTTTGCAGCCATTTCCCAGCTAGATGTCCCTAAGATGCATTGAATTACAATTCCCATAATTCCCAACATGTATCACTTACTCGATACAGACTTGCATTATTGTTTGGAGATGTAATTCCTTTTGGTATAATTAATGCACAGAGGTGGATGGCAACTACCGTAAGTGTTAAGAAAATCTAACACATTTAAAGGTTGCTCTGTGTTACCAAAACAGCCTGAAATAAGCCTAACAGTTGCAATCAATTATACAAGCAAAGAACAAGTGTGATTATAGGCACTTTGTAATATCCATTTTTTACACATACAGGGTCAGATAGCTGACATCAATGTAGAATATATTAGCTGAATCTGTGGTAAAAACACAAGCCAATGGATAGACTTCTGATCATTCTGTCTAAATAGAATAAAGAATACCATTCCCACCCATATGTAAACATTCTTGTTTTCATGTATTTATTTAGCAATTTATCAGATTTTTAAAACCAGCCATCTCTCTCCCAGAGGACCATGTGCAATGTACAAATAAAATATTAAAAACATATACGGAATTTAAAAAGAGGCAAGTGATGTTAAAAATTAATTAAAGGCAGAAGGTCAGATTTTAAGGCACTAACCAGGTCCACGGCTGAGTGCCTCTCTGTGCACTCTGAACAAGGCTTCCCAGCAGTGGTGGGTTCCGGATCCCATGCAACCAGTACGGTGCAACAGGGCCGGGCATCCACCACATGAACATGTGCAGTGCGTGCAGCACATGCACACATGCGCACAGCACATGTACACATGTGTACAGCGAGCACATACATACTTAACTACCTGCAACACTCTGCAACGCCTCCGTGACTCTCCAGCTGCTCGGCGGAGTGTCACGCAGGCACCGTACACTCCATGCTCGTGCACAGAAGCCCCTAAGAGCTCAAATACTGGTAAGGAGTGCGAGCGGGCAGGTGGGTCCTCCGGAGCACCATACTGGAATGGTATCCAGTGCTCCCGGCAGGCACTGGTATGCCCATACTGGGACATACCAATCGTAACCCACCACTGCTGCCCAGCCATGTTTTCATGGCTGTTTCATTACTATTGTTATGGCAACAATAACTATAAATGAGGATATCATGTCAATTCTAAAAGTTCTCCTGGCAAGAGATATTTTTCTTTATAACAAGTTGGGTACAACATAGTGGCATTAATTCTCCACATCATTTCCCTATGTAGATGCAAAGTGCACTTCAGAAAATGATCACAAAGTCTTTATCGTAGATGTTGATTCTCTAACATTTATAGGACTTTTCAAACTGTTTCTATTAGAATTTGATGGAGTTCCATGAGAAATTTAAGAACAACATGAACAACAACAAAAAGGTTTATTTGAGCCTACACCCAATTCTCTTTCTTTGTTTTTGGAACAGGGGTTTCAAGTTTTGTTTTGTTTTGTTTTTAAAAGGCTGCAATTGAAGACCCCTGATTAATACAACATAAACCAGTGTTCCTCAACTCAGCAACCTTAAGATGTGTGGCCTTTGATGCATCAAACTCCCAACCAATTCCCAGCTGCTTGGGGACTTCTGGGAATTGAAGTTTATGTATCTTAAAATTGCATGGCACCTGGAAGGATTGCATCAGTCAGCAGGACAAACAGGCTTGGGTCTCAGCATGGCCTACAGAGTTGCCCCTGCACTGCCCCCTGGCAGTCTCACCACCAATCAGAATGCATTTCTTATACAGGAACGGGAAGATCTGGGATGGGGCCCAACAGAGGGCATAAAACCAGGGCACTATCAGCATCTCGGCCCCTTTTTTCCCCTTCAACATCTTTGAGGCATGTGATCCCCTTTTCCCCAGGAAAAAATCCTAAAATTCCTTCCCTCCTGTTCCTTCTTTGGCTGTTGGGAGAAGCCCATGTGGCACACGCTGCTCCCTTCTCTTTGACAGACTCCTGGTTTCCAATTGGGAGGGGGGGAGAAATCCATGCAGAGGGAGGAAAAATCAATGGATTTCTCCCCCCCATTGAAAATCAGGTGGCTGTCAAAGAGAAGGGGGTGCGTGCCACGTGGGCTTCTCTCAATCCTCCACTCCGGCAAAGGAAGTGGGTGGGCAGGGCAAGCCTGGTGCGGACAGGGAACGAGAGCGAATGAGTGAGCGATGACTGGGCAGGTTGGGGGAGCAAGTGGGGGGGCAGGCCAGGGGAGGGAGCATTCTGGTGCGGGGCCTCTGGAACCTCAGGTACAGGAAGGCACACTAAATTTCAAGATCGGGTACAAGCATACCAATGCGTACCAGCTGAAACCCACCCCTGATTTCTTCCAACAAAAAGATAGCACTTTTCTTTTATGAATTTCATCCTCACACCTCTCTTTGCAATTTTCCAGAATTCACTAAGAATAGCCTTAAAAAAGAAGCAAAAATGGTTTCACTTTTTTTAAAAAAATAGCTACTGCTTTTCATCTCTTTCACCTCTTTTTATGGTGCCATTTTATGTGCCTCTTGGCTGGAATAACTTTTTATTTTAATGTGGAAACTTAAATTCAGAAGCTCTTGAAAAGCTAAAAAGGAAAATAATAACTTTCTAAATAATTTAATAATAAGGCCTTCAAGACTGGAAATACTTCAGTTGATGCCTTGATACACTGTGCCGAGGTGGCTCAGTGGTTAGGGTGTAGTACTGCAGGCCACTTCAGCTGACTGTTATCTGCAGTTCAGCGGTTCTAATCTCACCGGCTCAAGGTTGACTCAGCCTTCCATCCTTCCGAGGTGGGTGAAATGAGGACCCAGACTGTGGGGGTGATATGCTGACTCTGTAAACCGCTTAGAGAGGGCTGAAAGCCCTATGAAGTGGTATATAAGTCTAACTGCTATTGCTATTGCTATTGCTATTGCTACACTGGATTCCTGTTTAGATCAATTCTTATAAGGGCCAGTAGTAAAACACAACATAATTTTAATGAAACATTTTGGCCTTGACCAAGAAAGGATAATGCAGAGAGTCAATATCTTGGATGAAAGATAGGATATGATGCCCAGTGAAACAAGAAAAGGCAACCATAACAAGTACAAATAATTGTAAATACAGGAATAAAAATCACATTGTTGTCAGTGATGAATCAGATCACATTTCTTTCCTCTAGCATATTATATGCAAGTTAGATTGGATTTACTAGTAAGACCTAGTAATGGTTTTCATTAGATCAGCAACGGATTCTGACTCCCAACTGTTTAAAAATAGGAATAGTGATTTTATCCCCATTAATAATTACATTTTTGAAATGAAGGATGCTTGTGATGAAAAACAGGTATGATTTATTTGTGGAAAGACACTGTGTTCAAATTATTTCTGTTTGCTAAACAAATATCTTACGTTGGATCATTTAATTATAAAACCGTCTCCTGAGCTGTTTTATAGGCTTATAAGGAAGAAAGAAGAATATTGTAGGCCTGAAGATTATTCATTCCTGTGAAAATGGATAGGTGTGTGTGTGTGTGTGTGTGTGTGTGTGTGTGTGTATGTGTGTGTGTGTTTGTGCCAGTGGTGGGTTCCTGCCAGTTCTAACCTCTTCTATAGAAGAGATTCCACAAATCTACTGTGCCGTTTAGAACCGGTTCCAGCTCCCTTCCCCCCCGTCTGTCTGCACCACGCTTGCCCCGCCCGCCACTCACTGATTGGCTGGCTCACCAATCACCCCGTCCGCCTCTAAGAGTCCTATCTAAACTTTAAAGTCTTAAAGCTGTCAAGTTTGAACACCCTTGGGGTTTTTTTTCTAAATGGTTAGGAGTGCAAGGGTCTTGTAACTTGACAGCTTTAAGACTTGCACACTTCAATGCCAGAGTTCCTGAGCCAACATGACTGGAGGAGGAATTCTGGGAGTTGAAGTCCACAAGTCTTAAAGCTGTCAAGTTTGAACATCCCTGGGGGGTTTTTTTCTAAAGGGTTAGGGGTGCAAGGGTCTTGTAACTTGACAACTTTAAGACTTGCATGCTTCAAATGCTAGAGTTTCTGATCCAACTTTTTGGTTGCCAAGCAAGACGTTGTTAAGTGAGTTTCACCACATTTTACAAGTTGGCCATGCCTACCCAGTCATATGGCTGCCAAGCCACTCCCACCCGGTCACACTCCCACAAAGCAGGCCACACCTACAGAAGAGATTCTAAAAAAAATTGAAACTCACCACTGTTTTGTCCGTGTGTGTATGTGCATGTATGTATAATACAAAATATACTACATATACATATACATATACATATACATATACATATACATATACATATACATATACATATACATATACATATACATATACATATACATATACATATACATATACATATACATATACGTGTGTGTGTGTGTGTGTGTGTGTGTGTGTGTGTGTGTGTGTGTGTTCTTTTGGGCTGATAAATAAATAAAGGGAGACTAGTATAGATCTATTTCAAGCTATTTAGCTCTCATCAGCTAGCCATACCCTTACTGGGATTTGAACCTGTGCTGTAGTACATATTAGGCAGTTGTGTTAGCCACTAAGCCACATGTTCTCCTCCTTTATCATATATATAATGTTATATCATTATCAAATGATAGGGTTAAAATAGACTGTAGTAATAACTTCAGCATATTATTTTTATTTATTTAATACAATTTATACTCCTATTATGATTATTAGTCCTAAAACACTGTGAAGATCTTGCATGTAGCTTGTTGTTGTTGTATGAAAGAGTTACACTTTAGGTTTGCCATTTTTAAATATCAAGAGAGCCAGTTTGGTCTAGTAGTTAAAGCACCATGCTAGAAAGCAGAGGCTGTGGGTTCAGGTTCTGCCTTGATCATGAAAACTATCTTGGTGACTTGAGACCAGTCACTCTCTCTCAGACCAATCAACTTCCCAGGGTTGTTGTTCTTGGATAGGTTTGCTTCCTTGAGTTATTTGTTAAAATAAAAAAGATGGGATTAAAATAATAAAATAAAATAATAAAATAAATAAAATAAAAATAAAATCTTGATCAACATACAAGGTTCTTCCAATATGAGATGAATTATATTTATTCTTCTAAATTCTAACTTTCACAGCTTAGTATTAAATGCAAACAATTTTGAAAGCTCAAATGAAGATTATAAGTATCTGATTATAAACAATCAGACAATAATTTATTACATTGATCAACGTGGTACCAATTTTTGAACAGCCAGAAAAATAACTTAAGATTTGATAAAGATGTTGTTGCAGTACTTAATTCTGAAGATAATGAAATTAACCTCTCTGAAATCTAGCAGGAAAGAGGTCATACATTTACTTTAAATATTAGAGATACAATTAGGTTCCATTGTTGGATTTCCTACAACCTAATAGCCATGAATACAGAGATACTTTAAATCTTCTGCATTCAGTATTTATTCAAATCTTGAATATCAGGTTAAAAAAAACTTCTTTCATATACCACTCCTTTATATTTCCCATCTACTCCTGCTGGAACTGCCAATTAATTTCCTAGTTTGCAAATACCCTTTTTTCAACCAGAACAAAAATATTTGTTTTATAAGAGGTATCCTGTATTCTTGCTCATTTTAAATTCATCCTCTGCTTTAATTTAAGAGATAACTCATTCCTGTTTGCTGAGTCTTAATGCACTGTGATTTTTTTCCCTACAAGCAATATACGTGTGTAATTAATAAACAATTTAGTATGTTGAGAAACCTAGGAACTTGGCAAATGTTCTGGGGATATGAAATCTCAAGAAAAGCAGCACATTATAAGAAATAGTAAGTAATTACTTATGTAAGCTTTTCTTTTTAATTCTAAGAACATTAGCTACTAATTACCTACTAATTACCAGTACTTCAGCAGGTGTATGCACTTAACTGTAGGCTAAAACCCCTGTGAAAAACAACCCCCTCGCACTACCTCTCTAGATTAAAAGAGAATCCCCTTGGACCTCATAACATGGCAGAGGTGCAGCAGAGCTGTTTACATGGCAGTGCTTAAACTGCTTGATTGCTTAAGGAGAAAACAGGCTCCATTTCTCTGCCTCTCTTTTTTTGTTAATGTCAAAGCAATTTGCTGAAATGAATAAGTTGACTAGTAACCAAATGAAATCTGGAGGGCAGGATGGTGATGGTGGGGGATGCAAATCTAAACTATGATTAAGATGTCTCCATCCCAAGCACATTTATCTCACTTTCCCAGGGAGCTGGCAAATTATTTCTGGTTATGGATAGGGGGGGGGGGAGAATGAGGGAGTCAAAAGTTTCAGGCCCCACTCTAGCAAAAGTTAGGGATGATTAAAGACTGATTGAAATCAATAGAACTGCTAGTTGTGTTAAAAGATATACTAATGCCAGGTCTTGTTGATCCTTGTTGTTTTCATTAGCTGATTTGGCTTCTCTCTAATATTCTTTGCCTTAAAACGAAAAATGAGATGGACATTTCTTTGGTCAGTTTGTGTCAGAATCTGCATGCATGTTTTTCTACTACTGAGGGGAACCAATGTCCAGTATTCCTAACTGGATTTTGGAATTATATTTTTATATAATGTTTCCATTCAAACATCAAAGAAAAGCTGAGTGTAACCTGTATATTTCCTTCATGGTTAATATTTGGCTAAAATTACACTCAAAGTAACTTTGATTTATAGTGTTTATAAAGAACAGACTAATAAAGACCAGGCAACCTTCTTTGGAAGGGAATCAGTTTTCAACCCTTAGAGCCAGGGCCCTTTCTATCAGTCTGCTCAGAACTAGAAAGAAGCAAACCTACAATTAATAGCAAAAGTTGGGACACTAGAGAAATACCTCACACATGGAGATATCCAATGACATCTGACATGTCCAGATGTCTGAGTGAGATGGCATTTATTTATGGCAGAGACTGTGGTCAGATGCTGATTCACAGCCAGCAAAATCTCTCCGGAGAAAGGAGAAGGCATGAGATTGCCTATGCAGAATTCGAACAGCCACATATCAGATAAATCAGGGGTATCAAACTCACATCATCATGGCAGCATTACATGACATATTGTGACTCCCCCCCTTCGCTAAAATGGGTGTGGGTGTGGTCAGCGTGTGACGTATCCAGACCATGAGCCGCAAGTTTAACAGCCCTGACATAAATAGACTGCAGGAACTGATATTTTTGCAGTCAGTTTATAAGTTGAATGGCTGTGAGTTGAGAGATTTCAACTAAGCTTATAGTCATAACAGCCTTTATGGACAAAACATGCAACTAAGCCTCATTTCTTAATCGTGTTTTGTACTATTTTTTCTGCTTTTGAAATATAAAGATCCTTTAAAACAACAGGTTTTTACTGCTTTCACTGAATTGGGTGAGTTTCCTTCTCCTTCGCAAAATAAGCTTTAAAGTCTTTAAATAAGGATTTAGAAAAATACATTTTGGAATAAACATCAAAAGAGTGTTTAGTGTGTTGATTTTGGGAAGTTAAAAACTAAGGGTCCAGATGGATTTGAAATAAGAATTTGAAATTAATTATAAGAATTAATTTTCTTCCTGTGGGAAACTAGATAAAATGAGACTTTGAATTTCAGATACTATATGGAACCAGAAAAAACTAAAGATTGCAATTAAAGCAGAGGAATACTCAGATTTGACATTCTAGTACACAATGGGGCAAAACTTTTAATAATGGATATTTTTATCTATGAACTATGACTCAGAAATTAATTAAAATATCATCATAGAGAATGGTATGCAAATGTTATTACAGAAGAGAAACAAGCTGTACTGAATGATTTGAATGTGTATCTAAATATGACAAATTATAAGAATAATATGAAAAAGATGATATATTGAATACACAAAGGAAAACAATTGATGGTGTGATATTTGAAAAGGTCATATAAGTATCCAATCAGAAGTGAGATTTCAATAACTTTCTTTTATTAGAATTACAAAGGAGATCTGTTAAAGTTTTAAAGGATTTGCTGAGAGGAGACAAAAAGAAATTGAAAGAAATCAAGTTTGAGAACATTATTTGAAGGGATTAAAAGCCAAGATTGTAAAAAGTAAAGGAATACAGAGTTGGCTTATTTGATTAAAGTTAAAATAGATATCTTATCTTTTTGGTAGCCTTTAATGGACTTTTGCTAACTAGGAATGAATGACAAGGCATTAAGATTTTGTTTATAGTTAAGTGATGAATTATGTGAGAAGAGAGCATGTTGTATTTTAAGAGATGATACGTTATCAAAATTGTTTCCTCTTGAAATGAAAGAGAAAGTTACTTCTTTATATTTTTTCTATAGCTTCTATTTTTCTTCATTTTTATATTTTTGTAGCTTATGTCATATTTTTTATTTGTAATCTTTAATAGACTTATTCTTTAAAAAAAATCAAGCAGGATAATAAACTGTAGTGCTTCATTAAAAAAGAAAAATAGAGAAATATCACCCATCTGGCTGTTGCTGTCATTTTTCAATCTATTTGGGAATTTTGTGTGGGCATGGAATTGTTTGGGAAAACAATATTGCAAAGGACCTATCTGGGTTTTTGGCAATATATCCCCATGTTTATTGAATATCTGGGCAGGCACTAATGTATTTGGAGGTTTGGATGCCAGTGTGAGCAGGACTAGCCCACATCATTTGCTTGATGTGTTTTCTGGGATCCTACTTTGTGAATCTGTATAAGTTATTTTATACACAAACATAAATGAACAGATTATATTAACTCACACACTGTTCTTATTTCTACTGAATCATAAACTTTCAAAGTATCCCCCTCCTCTCCCCAAATCCTGCTTTTGAAATTTTGTTTGTGTAGAGTTGATGGCAGTGCAGAAGGTATACAAGAATAAATCTATGTTTTATGTTTTAAATAAAATAATGTATCACATAGGACACAGCCACATACATTGATCTTAGAAGTTTGAATTTTTAATCTAATAAGCAATGGGTGTATAAGATGGACGAACTATGATGTCCATATTTGTGGTATGTGAGGCTGAGCAATCTCAAGCCCTGTCAGGATCAAACTCTAGACTTTGGGCAGAGTTAGTATGCAATACTGTATTCCAATCACTGCACCACCAGGACTCTTATATATCTTTTCATTTATCTTTCATAGTTAGCTAGCTGATGAGAGCTAAATAGCTTGAAATAGATCTATACTAGTCTCCCTTTATTTATTTATCAGCACAAATACAACACAAATGTAACATAGGCAACAGTAAAAATATTGGGTTTCTGTCGTGATGGTCTCTTGTGACGAGCCGATAGACAGATAATGGAAGCAGTTAGCTTCCTCCCATAATTGGGGCATACCAGGGGTTGTGACACTAAATATATACCTACCTCCCTGGCTTCAGCTGATAAGGAGGAGGACCTGTGGCTTAATGGTTAAGACATCTGCCTAAGATGTAATACAGCACAGGTTCGAATCCCAGTAAGGGTATGGCTAGCTGATGAAAGCTAAATAGCTATACTAGTCTCCCTTTATTTATTTATCAGCACAAATACAACATATATATTGTATTTTGTATATTGTATATTGTATACAGTATATATATATATATGTTTTTTTATTTGTGCTGATAAATAAATAAAGGGAGACTAGTATAGATCTATTTCAAGCTATTTAGCTCTCATCAGCTAGCCATACCCTTACTGGGATTTGAACCTGGGCTATATTACATACTAGGCAGACTTCTTAGCCATTAGGCCACAGGCTCTTATCCGTTATCAGCGATATATATATGTATATATATATATTTCTATGAACACTAGAGATCCTATATTATAGGTAATGTTTATGGTCACTTCGAATGGAATTATGACTTGGAATTTTTTTTAAAAAATTACACTTTTCTTTTGGAAATATATATTTATCATGTTATTTCCCTTCAGCAATAAAATGCAGAGTAGGAACAAGCCAGAGAAATAAAAATAGCAAGCTAAGGGTGTTACACCAAACTACCCACACTTGTTGACCCCTGTGGCTTAATCAAGACTTTTACAAAGCACAGTTACTAAGGAAGTATATATAGTAAGGTAAGTCATCTATTAGATTTGTACCCATGTCATTCACAGCATTATCTACTCAAAGTAAAAACAGTACCAGTCCATTTTTGCATATACATATTCATCAGAAAAAACATATAAGGTCATGATTGCATGCAATAGCATGCACAAGTGAAATCAAAGTTCACTTTCACCCAAGATGTGGCCACATTATTCTATGCAAACTAGGATATTTAATTTAGTAACTGCCTTGTGATCCAGGGTACTAAAGCCCACCTATTTAAGAAAGACACCCAGTCCTGAAATGATTTTTAAGGAATATGACTATTGACTAAAAAGATTTTCTTACAAAGAAAGCATGATGGAATAGTGAAATATAAGGGCCACCCGTTCTTGCTACAAACCATCAGCAATATTTCCTTAGCCTTAGCCTGACTGTCCATTTCCACTACACTGGCTATTTGTTTTTAGATGGATGTAAGTATTTTCATAGGGATATTGGAAATTTTAATTAGAGCAATTTCTGATTAGATATCAATGACTTTAAATTCATGTATCTTAGGTGTAATGTTTAGAAATATAAGTTTCAGGAATTTATTCAAATGAGAAAATAAAGTCATGTGTAAATCCTACAAAAAAGCATTTCTATTTATTCTTTCTTTTCATAATAAAATCTAACTCTCAAGAGAGTGAAAAGATCAGTGTTGATGAATAAAAGAATGCTAGTACAATTAAAAATAAAGAACAATATTTTGTTTTAGTCACTTTCAATTGCATTATAACTGATGTATTACTTCACTATGTTGAAAGTGACTATGAATTTAAGAAAAAACTTGAAAATGTTCCATGTATTAAAATCAAGGAAAATATTACTGCCTGCTTTTTCTTCATTGCCCTGCTTTCTGTCTGATCATAAATGTGTAATCTCTCTCAATGCACTGAAAATGGAATAGATCAATTTAAAGGGGGGGGGGAATTCCACCCACGCACAAATATTTATCATCCTTTGATGCATCTTCTAAAGTACTGGAGGCTAACTTTCCCGGGGCTCAGAGTAACAGTAGAAAGCAGTGCTAAATGATTGGACTTGGAAGAAATATAATCTTTATTTCCTCTTACAGAAATACATTCTGACCAACTGTAATAAAACTACCTCTCATCCAAAAGGTACTCTGTGGTCTCAGCTTTGTAAATGTAATCTATGTCATGCATTTATGCATTTAAAATTCCATAAAGTTTTCTTTCTCACCACATCAGTGCAATTATAAGTGGTGGAAGGTCAGACCATATGGCCACTGCTCAAGCAATTTTCAGGTCGTTACAACTGGATCACTGTTATCAGAAGACTTAAAAGCCTCCTCATCAAAAAATGAGGGATTTCCTGTAATTTCACTTTGATATACCCAATGGAATTCAGAGCACAAATAATAAGAATATCTGCAAATAATATAAAATAAAATTTCTGGCAGAAGAAATCATGGATATTTTGTTATTGTTTTTTTTTTAAAGTAAGATACAACAACAATTTGCATTATTGACTTTAAATGTATTCATTCACTCAGTCATTTCATTCAATTGACATGGATGTGCATCTCAAATTCATGACTCTGGATGCTTAACAATAGTTTTAAAACTCCATAAAACATATGATAGTCTATCTATATCTCCATCTGTATTTCATCAGCAATCAGTAAAAACAAAACCAACAACAAATCATTATAACCACTGAATGGACCAGGAAACCCCAGCCCAAACCCAGCACAGTTGCCCTCGCCACCCTGCAGTTGAGGTCCCTGCTGCACTGCAATTTTGCAACTTCGCAACTGCAGTTCACCTTTGCCACCATCTTCCTCCTGCTGCTGGCCTGGGTATCATCAGGTGCTGGGTAAGGGTGGAGTAAGGTGACCAGATTTTGACCGGGGGGGGGGGGGGGGGCTTGATTAAAAAATTTATACGGAGCAACAAAAATTTTCATACAACGCAAAAATAGTATTGTAATATTTTTTATTTCAACATAACTACAATTTACAAATATAAATTGTAACTGTTGACAAACATCAAAATTTTGATCACGTGACCATGAGGATGCTGCAACGGTCGCTAAGTGTGAAAAATGGTCATCAGTCCCTTTTTTCAATGCCATTGCAACTTTGGTCACTAAATGAACTGTTTGAAAGCTAAGGCTAGCTTGCATTATAATGCCTTATGGTAGCTTACATTTTCAAGAGAGAGAAGCTAAACTCCTAAACACACAAGGAATTTGTCTTTGGTGAATATGCTCTCAGTGTACATAAAGAAAAATAAAATAGAATACATTCATCAAGAATCATAAGCTACAACACTTAGTGATGGTCACTAAAGCCTGGAGGATTGTTCCCTCTGTGCTTCTTTAAAACAGGATATGTTAGAATAGAATAACAGAGTTGGAAGGCATCTTGGAGATCTTCTAGTCCAACCCCCTGCTTAGGAAGGAAACCCTACACCATTTCAGAAAAATGGTTATCCAACATCTTTTAAAAAACTTCCAGTGTTGGAACATTCACAACTTCTCTCCTTGATTAGTTTCCACCCATTGCTTCTTGTTCTACCCTCACGTACCTTGAAGAATAGTTTGACTCCCTCTTCTTTGTGGCAACCCCTGAGATATTGAAACACTGCTATCATGTCTCTCCTAGTCCTTCTTTTCATTAGTGGTTCAGGCACCAGACAAGAAATCAGGAGTTTCTAGTCCCATGTTGGACATGAAAACCTGCTTGGATGAAATGAGGCCAGTCACTCTTTTTTCCCTTCTTTCCTTCCTTCCTCCTTTCCTTCCTTCCTCTTTTCCTTCCTTCCTTTCTTCCTTCCTCCTTTCCTTCCTTCTTTTCCTTCCTTCCTTGTTTCCTTCCCTCTTTCTTTCCTTTCCTTCCTTCTTTCCTTCCTTCCCTAACTTTCTCCCCCCCCCTTTCTCTGTTGTGGGGAGTTGGAAGGAGCATTAGATCTGCTCACCACCTTAAAAGTGGGATTATTTTTAATGGCTTTTTTTTAAAGTGATTTCAGCCAGGATGCCTTTAGTACTCGCCCCATCCGTCCTCCCATCCTCCTTCCAAAAAGTTGATTTAAAAAGCCAGTGATCTGCGCCCGCTTCTCCAGCGTTCCTGATTCAGGGGCAGAGGTGCCTGGGCGCACCCTGTTTCCCCCTCAAGGCTTCACGTTAAAGCCAAAAAGGACCTCCACAGAGATGACTCTGGGTCTGGGAAGGCAGGGCAGGGAGGGACGCTGGAGAGCAGCTTTCGCCTACAGCCTTGGGGGGAGGGGGGTGTTTGCAACCCTGAATTTGAATTTGAATTTGAATTTATTAAAATTTATAGGCCGCCCTTTTCCCTGAGGGGACTCAGGGCGGCTTACAACCACAAGGGAGGGAAGTGCAACATCAAAAACAAAACAAAATGTGAACAAAGAAAAAAATAGTAAAACACAACTTTCGTTCAACAATCAAACACTCGGGCGGGTGAATTAGGAACCTATCCCCAGGCCTGCTGGGAGAGCCAGATCTTGAGGGCTGCGCGGAAGGTCTGGACAGTGGTGAGGGTACGGATCTCAGCGGGGAGATCGTTCCACAGGGTCGGAGCTGCAACAGAAAAGGCTCTCCTCCGTGTGGTCGCCAGTCGGCATTGACTGGCAGATGGGATTCGGAGGAGGCCCAGTCTGTACGATCGAATTGGTCGAAGGGAGGTAATCGGCAGGAGGCGGTCTCTCAAGTACCCAGATCCACTACCATGGAGTGCTTTAAAGGTGGTCATCAGTACCCTGAAGCGCACCCGGAGACCAACAGGTAGCCAGTGCAGCTCGCGGAGGACAGGTGTAACGTGGGCGAACCGCGGTGCGCCCACTATCACTCGCGCGGCTGCATTCTGGACTAACTGTAGTCGCCGGATGCACTTCAAGGGCAACCCCATGTAGAGCCCATTGCAGTATTCCAGCCTAGAGACCCTGCCCTGCTTGGCGCCCCTCGTTGCTTGAAATGGGGTTCTCCATTTGGGGGGGATGCAGGAGGTCCAAATAAGAGGCGGACTCAGCCTCCGCTGGGATGGAGCAAGCAGAAGGAAAGGCAAGAGCAGGAGTGGGGATGGGACTTTGGTGGCAGTTGCAAAGCAGCCTTCCCCTGATTGCCTTCCCCCACGGCTCCCAACCCTTTCAAAAGCCACCCCGATCACCAGCCTCTCCCAACCGGATCCCCGCCTGCCTCCCCTTGGCTCACCCAGACCAGACCAGGGAGCAGAGGTGGTGCAGTGGTTAGGGTGCAGTACTGAAGGCCACTACAGCTGACTGTTATGTGCAGTTCAGCAGTTCTAATCTCACCAGCTCAAGGTTAACTCAGCCTTCCATCCCTCCGAGGTAGGTGAAATGAGGACCCAGACTGTGGGGGCGATATGCTGACTCTGTAAACCGCTTAGAGAGGGCTGAAAGCACTATGAAGCAGTATATAAGTCTAACTGCTATTGCTATTGGTATAGATTGACAGCGGCTTGCACGGCATGGTTGCAGAAGAGCGGCGCCCAAAAGAAGCAGGAGGAAAAAAAAAACTTCCGATGGCTGAGCTGCTTGGCCCAGGACCTAACCTCCTCCTTACAATCGCTCTCCCTGCAGAAAAACGGCATGCGTCGGCGCGCGCACGCGCAAAAGGGGAGGGAGGGAAACACTGCCCTCTAAAGGCCACATCAGGAACAACACTTTAGAGAATTTTTTTTTCACAGCGTCCTTTTTAAAATTGATTTTCTTTCTTTTGGAAAATTGGTACTTTTTCAATACGCGACGGGACGCGGGAAAAATTATTGAAACGCGTGCCTGTCCCGCCAGATGCGGGATGTCTGGTCACCCTAGGGTGGAGTCGATGCATGCTCCTGCAAAGCTCCCCCACCCTGGAAAGCACCTTTTGCAAAGCCTCTCCCCAAACAGCAACTCCCACACAGCCTTCATCTTCATCCTGGTAGTCACTGCTGGGGTTGCATCACCTGGTGATAAACAGGCCTGCTGCCCTATGATGCTCACCACATGACTCCCAGCACTGCACTGTTCACATAGGGCCTGGATCCTGGACCAGCAGCAGAAGGAAGAAGATGATGAAGGGTAGCAAGGGGCAGCAGGGATATGTCACAGAGTGCAGGCTATCCAACAGGTGGGGGGAAGATAGGTGGGTTGGAAGTGCCCTTGAGATTTTAAATATGGAGGGGGCAAGTTTTGATCACCTGACCACGGGGGCAGTGTAACGGCCATAACATCAGGTGCTGTAAGTTCATTTTTTCTAGCACTGCCACAAGTTTGAATAGTCATTGAAAGTATGTCAAAGACTACCTGTATTGCACAGTAAAATTAAGGCTTCAGCAAGAATACCAGTCATATCCATTGAAAAATCCTCCAAAACATTTAAGATCTGCTCCCCAAGCTCAATGACAAAATCATATGCTTTGACCATCAGGGACAGGGCCAAGCTAATCTCTGATGAAATTGATGTTCCAAAGCAGATATGTGCATTTTATGGCCTGCAGGCCATATCCAACACTTAGGCTGTCCTGTCCAGCCCACCCTTGTTCCACAACAGTCCCAGTTTCCCATTTGGTGCCTTGGGAATAGTACTTGCCCACCCCTAATCCAAAGTGTTGGTGCCACGGCAGAAAAGGTTCTCTTCTAGGGCCCCCTTAAATGGCATTATGGAATAGATGGAAGCCAGAGCATGCCTCCCCTGCCAGGTCTACTATGGTAAGAAGACATAATCAGGGAATGGTGGTTCCTCAAATAACCCAGTCTTCCTTCTTGTTGTATCTCTATTTTAATCTCAATTCCATATGAAGGATATGTTATGACTATATAAGACTTTTTTTTACATTCTTCACTTGTTTAAAAACTGATTTGCCATCATTTGCACGTCAAGTCTACAAATCAAGATTCCTGATTTACTTGACCTCTGACTTTGTTAACCAAGTAACGAGTCAGAATGTTTGCTTCATGTAAAGCATAATCAAATTGTATAAGGGTAATTGTAACTGCTGTGAACAGCCAAGCATAAGGGATATGTGCAATTTTTAAGTTTTCTACTTAAAAAGACCTCAAAGAAATAAGTCCACTGCTCATTCAAAATAACTAATTCTGAAGAACATATGAGGTCTTGATATGTAAATGTAGTCATTATGTAAGGAGAATCAAGAAATAAAAATCTCTTGCACATGTAGCATGCAAACCAGCCAATTCCCATTTTTCTTGCTTCCTATATGTAATGCCATCTATTTTTCATTGCAGTCACCATCATCTGCTTACTAAAAGTCAATAGCAGAGTTTCTTGCTGTTATGATATAGGAAACAACCCAAAACCTGTAGTGTTAAGTTGTATGACTTTTAGCAAGCAGATGATGGTGACTGCAATGGAAAATAGATGGTATTACATATAGGAAGCAAGAAAACATGGGAATTGGCTAGTTTGCATGTCACATATGCGAGAGGTTTTTATTTCTTGTTTCTCCTCACATAATGACTACGTTTACATATCAAGACCTCATGAGAGCCGAAGTGGCGCAGTGGTTAAATGTAGCACTGCAGGCTACTTCAGCTGATTGCAGTTCTGCAGTTTGGCTGTTCAAATCTCACCGGCTCAGGGTTGACTCAGCCTTCCATCCTTCCGAGGTGGGTAAAATGAGGACCCGGATTGTTGTTGGGGGCAATATGCTGACTCTGTAAACCGCTTAGAGAGGGCTGAAAGCCCTATGAAGCGGTATATAAGTCTAACTGCTATTGCTATGTGTTCTTCAGAATTCTGTTATAAAGTAACAAGTCAGAATCTATTATTGTTTATATTGTTTATAAAAAAACAGCCATGGATGTTCTAGTTACTGTATAATGCCTTTCTAGAATAGATCTATTTAGAAGCTTAATTTTTTTATTTTTTTATTTCATCAAGCATGTATTAGATAACAGATATAAGCATAAACATGATTATGATTACATGAAATAGATACAAAAAAAAGGGAACATTAGGACAGGGACGGTAGGCATTTTGATGTGCTTATGCATGCCCCTTACAGACCTCTTAGGAATGGGGTGAGATCAACAGTAGACAGTCTAAGGTTAAAGCTTTGGGGCCTTGGGGAAGACACCGCAGAGTCAAGTAAGGCATTCCAGGCATTGACCATTCTGTTGCTGAAGTCGTGTTTTCTGCAATTGAGTTTGGAGCAATTTACCTTAAGTTAGTATCTATTGTGTGCTCATGTATTATTGAGGTTGAAGCTGAAGTATTGTTGACAGGTAGGACATTGTAGCAGATAACTATGTGTACTATGCTTAGGTCAGACCGTAGGCGGCATAGTTCCAGGTTGTCCAAGCCCAAAATTTCGAGCCTGGTAGCATAAGGGATTTTATTGAGAGCAGAGGAGTTGAGGACTCTTCTCGTGAAATACCTCTGGACCCATTCAATTTATTAATGTCCAATATACAGTGTGGATTCCAGGCAGACGAGCTGTATTCAAGAATTGGTCTGGCAAAGTTTTGTATGCCCAAGTTTGCAGTACAATGTTACGGGAGAAGAAGCCTCGCAAGATTAGGTTAACAACTCTTAGTGCATATTTGGTAATGCTGTTACATGAGCTCTGGGGCTTAGATCATTTGAGATGAGTTCTCCTAGGTCCTTGACAGAGTGAGGGTCATCTATGAGATTGTATCTGCTCAGCTTGTATTTGTTGTTCTGATTTTTGTTGACAATATGTAGGACAGAGCATTTGTTAGTTGAGATTTGGCTTTGCCAATTGCGCGACCATTCTGACACATAGTCGAGGTTGCTTTGTAGGGTAGCAATATTGTCGTACTATGTAAAATAATCAGAAGAAATGAGAAAGCACAGGGAAAAATGAAGCTCACCAGTTAAACCTTCTCATCATTATAGTTGTCTTCCTTAGTGCAAATACATCTTCTTGCAACTTTCATTAGCAATTGTTCAATGATAAGACACAAATTTTGGATAGTAAAGAATTTGGATTCAGTCTTGTTTTTCCAAGCACAACTAGAAAACAACCTCTTTTGAAATTCTGGAAAACTCTTGCCAGTAAGCATATATCAACCTTCCCAAACCTAGCTTTCCTATTGGGAGATGTTCTTACTGGGAGATAATAATAGCTGAATCTAAGGACCACGGTAAAAATAATTTGACATGGCTGAAGGTGAGCTCCTTTGGTCCTTATTGGGTTCACTTTCTTACAAGACTATGTGACTTTTTTTGACATACTTTGATTAAAATGTAGAGTTGCAGGTATGATACCAAATTATTGGTTAGTTTTCTGTTTGCCACCCCTTACAATATCCTGTTATATTATTAGCAAATGAAATTAATGGATTCATTTCTGTGTTTATCCTCTACCATTCAATTTTCACAAGATATTAAAGACATCAAGAGAAAATATTAAAAGTGAAAATGCTGAACAAATACTAGACTATTTTAAACTATCAATAGTTTTCATTATGTCATTACGAAAACTATTTTTTTCTGGACCAGCAAAACAGGTCTACTCAAAAGTTACTTATATGGTCCAGCAATGCACCCATCCTCTCTTTTCCAAAGACTATTTATTTTCTGGCTTTACTTACTACATTTTTTTTAAAAAGCTTGCCAATTAGCCTTAAAAAAAATAAAATAAAAGTGCCAGAGCACCTGCAACATTCATGTATATGCATGAAGTGGAAAGATGTCCCCCAGGGATGCTACTGTTGTGACTTGGGAGAAATGGAAAAGTAACCATGACAACACACCTCAGAACACTACATTTTTGCTTTTAAGTAATCTAAGTATGGTTTATCTTGATAAACAAACACCATTACAGCTTTACCTCTGCATGTGGGAGCATCACTGTTGTAGATTCCAGGTTCACCAGAGTCTCCTACTTGATAGCTTACCAGCCTTGACTTTCCATTTGTCTCATTGTTATGAGAGAGGCTGTATACAAAAGGAAGACATATAGTCTTCATTTACTTAATTAATGTGTAATTGTTATTTACTATAATTATTTAATTATAAGAGAATATTTAAAGCACCTAAAATAAATCTACATCTAAAAAGTTAAAACCTAAAAGCATTGTAAGCATTGATTGACAATTAATATTCAATATGGGTGGCCATAGAAATGTATTAATATATTCTAAATGCAAAATATCTGGATTACGCCCTACTCTCTTAAACAGATGAAAGGGGGAATAGTCCTGTTAATGACAGAGTAAATCAGTGTGAACAAATGGCCAAGCATGCATAACATTGGCAGGTGTTCATGTCATAGAAAGAAATTTGCAGGCTTTCTATGCTGATTGTGTAGGCACTCATAGACCATCAGTCAGAAATACCATTGCAAAAGTTTCTAAGTTAAATCCTTCTCATCTTCTTATCAAGATCAAGACAGATATTATAAGGAACACCTTTCCCTGCCTTTGAGAGCTGCTGTCACTCAGAATTAAAGCAGTATGCTAGTTAAAATGGTTGACATGTTAAAATTTCAAGAATATACAGTAATTCTGTACATCTCTATTCAGAAAGAAGCAGCATTGACATTTTATTATATCTAGTTTTCTAGGTATCTTGAGGTTGTAACTTTTGAAGCAGCCTTGGGCTTTCAAATAATAGGCCCTTGAATGATTCTGATCATTGTATTGATTTCATCATTGCATCCCATGGAATCACTGAACGTATTAATTGTCGCAGATCAGGATTTTGTTTTGTCCAAGCACACAAACTCAAAGATTTCTGCTACTTTTTAAAAAATAAAGTATATTGGAATCAAATAATCCAAGAGATTGAATCCTTGTATAGCCCACTCTCCATTTATTATTCATTTGGCTATTGCTATTTCAGTAAAATAATAATAAAAGAACACATGCTCTGTGAATTCATTCCTGCAGGGTTCCTATTGGAAAGTATTTCATTTGAAGAAAACAACACAGAGCCTTCAGCACATGTACATTTTGTTTTACCAGAAGGGCATTCTTAAAATGATTATAATCATTGAACAGTTTCTGAGACTATAAATGTATTTCTTTCTATTGTCTTTCTCTATCATTTCCATAATGTTCAAAAGTAATGATCCCCCTCATGCAAAGAGAATATGGAGCACTTTTAACACCAGCCCGGCTTTTAGAACTTAATGAAGAAGAATAAAAATAAGAGACAAAGGAAGGGGAAGGAAGAAATCAGATTGCAAAATGAGTAGAAAATTGCTGCCCTCAAAAACAGTCCTAAAAAACAAAACAGAAAGTGCTCCTAAAGCCAACCAGATATGGCTGCTTTGTGAAGCCTGAAGTTGTTTGGAGCCATAACCATCCTGCTACTCTTTAAAATGAAAGCTCCAGGATAAGCACAATGTCATGGTCTACAGGCCAAACGCTTGCAGAGAGAACGGCTGCCACCACTGCTTCAGGCTCTAGAGCCAAATGCAGTTGGACGCATTTTCACCATTCCTTTCCTGGCCATAGACAGAAGAGGCTCCCTCCAATGCACTATTGCCAAGGGCAGTGTTCACCCTTCACTGCCCAACTGCTCATGGAAATGCTGCTGGCACTACTAACCAAATGTTGCAGACAGTTCTACTGCTACTAGCTTTCCAGCCCACTAACTAGCTGTACAATGGCATTCATCCTGCATTCTCAGGACGCCTGGAAGTGATTGGATAGAGGCATTAGCTGTAATGGTTCCATGATTATTAACACCAACCTTAGTAGAACACAGATGCTTTAGTGGCAAATATCATCATTGCAACAACTATTTTCTGATAGACCAAGATGTGGCTGAAACCAAAATGCTAGGAGAGGACAATATTTTATCCCTTTTCAGAAGATCTAATTGTTTCTTATGAAAATGGGGAAAATGTCAGCAGATCAGTAAAAGAATGACACTTCTGATTAATTTCCCCAACTGTTCAAATTTTCATAATTTTAACTTTAAAAAAAAGTAAAATAGCACTTTCTGTTCTGACATTTCTTTAAATGTCAGAGCATTTGCTATAGCTCCTGATAGCAGTATTCTTCCCTCATAAAAATGGAGGATAATCCCCATGTAAGCCACCTTGAGCTCTGGAGAAGAAGTGGGATATAAATCTAACATCTTAAACAACAAGACAATGCTCTTTTAAACAAGCTGCCAGGAATAGATTGTATTGTGCCCATTTGCTATGCACTTTTCTTTTATCCAGGACCTGTTGACTTGGGATTAGTATATAAATCCATAAAGTGGTTACTATTGGTTAATTATCCCAAAGCAGAATAATGTTGTCATCTAATGTAGCATTAGAATAAATACTCCACAATGCTGGTGGAAAATTACTTAAAATGATCAGTAATTTCAGGAGGAGAGCAGGAAACAAATAAAGAATGCCAAACCCATAGTGTCTCCACTCAGTCGGCTAAATATTCAGATTAATAATATTCTTGTGTCCTAACCTGTTGTGTTCCAAGTGCATCCCAATGATAATTCCCAGAGCTGTTAGCACATACCTGTAGGTTGTGCCTACAATTCTAGAAGCCATAACCCCAGTTATACAGTGTTAGACTGGAGAAGTCTGATCACAACCATTATTATTTCAGTTTTCAGTTATTAAAATGCTGGAATGGATGAGATTAAAATATTCCTACTTGCTGTTAATTATAATTCAAACAATGAACCCAAGCAAACTATAGCCTGGAAAAGGTGAAGTATTGCTAAATGACTATTATATTCTAAAGGATTAAGATGAAATATATTTAAATTAAGGCTTTTAACAAATATACTTTAAAAAATGAAATTAAATCCCCCAGATATAAACCACTTTGCAGAAACCAACAATAGAATGTAAAATAGGTGCCATGCAGATGCAGTATAAAAGCTACCAAGTAAGTCCTATAACCTCCAATTATTTGAAGAAATACTGGGCAACAAGACCCCTGAAGATGTTTGAGCTGCCAACAACTTTCTGTTCATCACAGCAAGAGCAACCTATGGCCTGGTTCTCAGCAAGCAGCCTACCTGCAGGTGGCTCTAAACTGGCCACTCTTCAGTAGCTGCTCAGCAAGGGACTCTTTGCTGGCCACTATTTACTAGTCTCCCAGATCCAGAGGACGTCACAGGAGCTAGGAAAGACTGGCCCTATGGTGCAGTGACCTTAGCCATCCTCCCCAAGGCTCTCTTAAGCATCATGTTTTCTTAGAGCTAACAGCTGGATTTAGGTTTTTCAAAGAAGTCACTTGTACATTGAAAGGATTCTTTTTACTTAGTCTCTTCAATGATTTATTTCAATGGTATTAAATGGTGCTTGACGTTATGAAGGCATATATAAAACACATAAAAAAAGAAAAAGGTTAAAACTTCATTACCACAAAATCTCCCTGTTATTTTTGTAAAGGTAGTGATGGGTAAATAATCTCACATAACCATCTCTTGGAAGGCTATCCACATACAGGCTGAGGGATGTCACTTCATAGTCAGTTTTAGAGTTTGGGGGAAGTGTGGATATTTTGGTGTAATGTTTTTATTTATTTATTTGTCAAATATATATGTCCATTCATCTCATTAAAAGTGACACTAGGTGGCATGAAACATAAAACTAAAGCTATATGACTAACTAAAGCTAGAAACATGAAATCCTGGGAAAGCAATGATGCTATGATAAAAGAAGAAGGATGGTGGTGGTGGGGAGAATCCAGTCTCTCCTTGGCCGAGCCAAACGGCATATAGAAATACCACTTATCAAATAGATAGTAAATCAGTGTTCTAATTTGAAAAGGAAAAAAGAAAAAAGTATTATAAAATGTTGATTTTCCACAACATCAATATTCCTATGTTCAAACAAGCCAATCAATAGGCAAGTCATTGGGGATAGTGCCAAGCAACTGGATGGGCAGAGGACATGACCACAGCAGGCTAAAGAAACCAGGAACTGGAACTAAACACACCATTGCCAGACTCATGAACAAGGCATTATAGATTATTCACACAATGTAGGAGAAGGAATAACAGAACCTGGGGGCAGAGTCAAAAGAGGAATCAGCCGAGAGTCACTACACAGCTACGTATTAAGTCCAACTGCTCTTGATAGGAAATCAAGAGGGACAGGATGTGTGTGTGTGTGTGTGTGTGTGTGTGTGTATGTTTTAAAAGAAACAATTATTATGCTTCAGTGTTTTTTTAATTGACTCTCATCTCTTACTATTTTCCTCTCAAGGAGATCAAGGGGAACAATCAACTTGGATGTTTGAAAAACTTTAGATATGTGTCTGGGTTGTTAGAGAGAGTTTGTATTCAAGATTCTGTCCTCGCCTTCCACCTCCATTTGTTTGTGCATCTCTGAAAGGAGGTAAAATGTTTTCTCCCCTCCTTTTTCTCCACAGCATCATTTTGTATCTGCTGTAACGGATGATTATTTTGTACCATGCTTCGTGTATTCCTTAAACTTGTTCATCACTGACTTTCTGTCTACATAATGCAATTCCTACAAATATCCTGGGAAATGACACAAAAGACAAAAACAATTCAGGCGTTCTGTCAAAGGTTTATTTTTATTTTATTTTTTTAAGAAAAGGAAATCTTGTGACCAAGCTACTACATGAAAACAACAAGAACTTGCTGACACATCACCTGAAACAGGAGGTTCCAATTCAGTGGAACTCAACTTATTATATGGTTGGACAGTTCCTGGAACAAGAAAAAGCTGTGGGTGATTTTTTCAGACCAGGGAAAGGTAGAAGAGTAAATAATCTCCTCATCTTTTTGCTACAAAGCCTGACAGCTACTCTGACTATGCCTCCCCCCCCTTGGGAAGTCAGTGCTGACAAGGCATGTCTAAGGTAGGACCAAAGAATGAAGACTCTCAATTTCTCTTCATTTTATAAGCAGGAGAATTATTATTCAAATTAGTTAGCTTATGCCTTGAATAGCTAAAGGAAACTTAATGGTTGTCTACGTTTTTTTTTAAAGAGAAATAAATGTGTTTTTTATTTAAAATGTTTTTTTTAAAATTTGTGTTGGTTAAATTATTAAAATATTTTATTTTAAAGGCTTTCCAAAATGTCACTGTGACAAAGTACCTGTGGTTGGTTCACTCAGCCTTGATTTAGTCTTCTACCCTTAGCCAATGAGTCTAAAATGCATGTTGAGAAACCACAGTGTTCCTCACAGATTATTAGGTAATATGAAAAAGTTTAAACAAGTACTCTGATTAATACTTTGCCACTTATCCCAAAATCAGGCATACTGCCTTCCTACAATAGTCCCTGCTAAAATCCCTTTGCCAAGTCTATAAATTATCTTGTACTGATAATTACAATGATGTTTGTACTGCAGAGTTTTAAATTCATTGCAATAGACTCACTAAAAACTTCATTTGGAATTTTAAAAAATTTATGTATTGAAAATCCTCTAGTGTCTGTATAGTCAACAATGTCTTTACTCCATTGACAGGCACACTTTCATTCAAAATGCAGTTCTTGTTTCCATTGCCAAGACCACCATCACAGCAGCTCCCTTTATCATATCCTGCCCATAGATGATAAGCTCTTGGCCATGGTCTCACATAGTTCTTTCCACATTGTGCTAAATAAATATCAAATCATTGTAGAAGTAGTAATAGTTAGCAAGGGACCAATAGCTCATGTGACAGCTGCTAAAAGTAGTAAATGTTTATAGGATAGTATGGATTGTAAGAAAGTAGGCTTTCAAAATGGTGTACTTGGCCAAGCTAGAGGGACATAAGTTCATAGAATTAGATCAACACCATCCATGATGAGCTGGTTTCCCAAAGGACCTTTTTGACAAGCAACAATCAGTCTACTTTCAGCAGCTAAATCTGTTACCTAATGGTTTCCTGTTTGTGACTTAATATCTCCTGCCAAAAAAAAAGTCATACAGTTCTTCAATCTAACATGGACAAACAATTGAGCAATGCTTTGTAAGCCATGCAGTTCTTGGTTACATATATTTTACACTTAAAGTAAAAAGGCATGAAGTTGTTATTTACCAGGGCTACTTTGGGTTTGATTCAGAAGACATTATCTGTAGCATATGAGAAGACAAATGAAGCCTTTGTGATTCATTAAAGCAGCTATATCCTTTTTCCAGGATTTAGCCACTGTTATGGGGACGCTTCTGCTGCAGCCACACAATCTTAGAAAAAGGCACGACTAAATTATTGAATAGCAGACAGAGACTTCATTCATGTCCCCCCATTCCAAAGAATCTCTTTGGAGATGAATTTGAAACATTATATTATCATTTGAGGATGTCCTGTTTTTCCTCAAAGAGATTCAGGCAACATATTCAGCACTTCTATATTTTTGCCCAATAATCTTATGAGGTTCAGGCTCAGATGTAGTATCCTGGCCCAAAGTTACACAATGAGATTTCCTGGATGAGTGTGGCTTCCACACTCATACCTAGTTCTCCCTAGTTCTGATCTGATATCTTAAGCACTTAAGCATGCATCAATTACAGCTTATTTCTTCTTTTGGAGCTTCTTGCAACCTAAATGTATAAAATTAACTTAGATGTTCAACTGTATTTGTTCAAGCAGAGAAGAAACAATATGAAACTTGTTATTAAACATACATACACAAACTGCTAAATCCTTGGAACTCACTCACTAACAGCATTTTTATATCATTAGAGCAGTCTAACTGGTGACTATATTAGGTAGAAGCAGCCGATACTGGACATATGTGCCCAGCAGGAGCAGTTTCCTTTTCTGGCATAAGAAATAGGACAGGATAAGTGTTGGGCAAATTATTGAAGAGTGTATGTGGTTGAATTAACGCTACATTTTGGCTGAAATTCTCAGTGACAGAGAAAGTCAAAACAAAATTCTGAATAGCCTGGAGGTGGCTTCCAGAATGATATCATAGGGAGATCTAGCAAACTCTCACTAGGATGGACCCATCTGGAATACAATTAAGGCTTAAAATGGCTTTCTATCCATTGCTACTCCTTTTTTTTCAAATAATTCTTAAATCATGTTTACAAACCAGGACCTTCTGCTTTTGAATTACTTATGCCTAAATCACTAAAGCAAATAGCATGCCAACAGTAATGAACATTCCAAAAAGCACCAACAAGGAATAAGTATAGATTGGTATAATAATGAATTTCCTGAGCTTTATAGTACCACATATATATAATATAGACTTATAATATAATATAGACTTGCATAAAAGCCCATTAGAGATAAGCCAACCATCATATTTTTAACTAAAACGCCATGAAAAATGTACACCTGGGCCTTCCAGGGAAGGAATGACAGACTGAAGGCAGCTCTACGGAAAGCAGAACTGATGTCCCTGGCAAAATGAAGAGCCAGTGAGTAGACTGGTTCTTCAATAATTTCTCCCCAGAATAAGGGAAAACTTGAGATCGCCCACAAGTATTCCACACAGCTGTTCCAATCTCCAGCAGGATTAGAACCCTGGGAATTTGTAAGAGAAGGAATGACAAAATATGGTGGCAGAATAAAAAAAATGGAATCAGCCTAGAATCCCTATGTAAGCCCAAGTGAATTAGATCCATACACCCCTTGAAAGCTGTTGATTGTTATCTAACTCTAACCAGTTGAAAAGATTCCTGCAAATAGGGTTTTAGCAAAAAAACAGTTTAATTGAACCTTCACATGTGAATCTGGTCTTTTTTTTCTTTCATGCTAGATAGAAACAAGAAAATAACCATCTTACTCAAACTGTGGTTAGAATATTTTTTCCTTTTTTTCTACACTTTCTATTCTTTCTTTTTGATTTCCCCACAGTTTGTATTAGCTGTTATTATTGTAATTATAATTTTTAATTAAAAAATTGTCATGGTCTTTTAGTCCAAATTTAAGGGTCAGCTTATCTGCCTATGGGACAGGAAATGCAGGTACAAGTATAACCTTGTGAATAAGCTGATGTGGATAAGCTCATCTGTGGATAAAACCAATCCTGATTTTGTAGGTGCATTTTGGTACCTAAAATTCTCAGTTTATCCACAAGTATGCAGAGTAATCTCTATAAACTATAACATTTATTCGCTCTGTGTTATTGCTGATGCTTGGACGTATACTTAATTAGAATCAAATAATATTGTGGAATGCAATTTTTCTATCTTTAGATCTAATTTAACTTTTCAGAGCATTGTTCAAGCAGTAATTTATTACTTTTCTTTATGGAAAATCTTCCAGGATTATAGCAAAAACAAGTCAGAGGACACCATGTAAAATATTAAGAACATTTTTGCTGAAGAAAAATGGAAAGGAACAGTATACAGTTTGTTGGGCAATATGCTGACTCTGTAAATTCTTAGAGGGGCTGTAAAGCACTGTGAAGTGGTATATAAATCTAAGTGCTATGGCTATTGCCCAAATCCTAGAAAAGTTAGGATAGAATTATAATTTGATGTTCCCTTTACAGTGTCAAAGTTAGATCAGAGGATTTTTTAAAAGAGGAAAAAATGTGCAAGAGGGCATTCCTTCATTTTCTCTATAAACAATTATCTCTTGAAAAGATCCCTAAAGTAGCATATTTTTTAATTAATATTTCTTTTAGCATGTCAATATCAGCCATAATAGAAATTGAATTGAATTGAATTGAATTTTATTATTTGTATGCCGCCCTTCTCCGGAAAGGACTCAGGGCGGCGAACAATTCAAAAAGGGGAAAAGGGGGAACATACAACGAAATACAGATAATTAAAATAAGCAAGAGTCACGCAACCATACAAGTCGAGAGGGGAGGGAACTCATCAACCCCAGGCCTGCCGGCAAAGCCAGGTTTTGACGGCTTTTCGGAAGGCCTGGAGAGAGGTGAGGGTCCGAATCCCTGCGGGGAGTTCGTTCCAGAGGGCCAGAGCTGCCACAGAGAAGGCCCTCCCCTGGGTAGTAGCCAGATGGCATTGGCTAGTAGATGGAACCCGGAGGAGGCCAACCCTGTGTGATCTAATGGGTCTGTGGGAGGTAATTGGCAGCAGGCGGTCTCTCAAGTACCCAGATCCAATACCATGAAGGGCTTTATAAGTTACGACTAGCACCTTGAAGCGTATCCGGAGACTGATCGGTAACCAGTGCAGCTTGCGGAGGATAGGTGTAACATGGGTGTACCGAGGTGCACCCACAATCGCTCGCGTGGCTGCATTCTGGACGAGTTGAAGTCTCCGAATACTCTTCAAGGGCTGCCCCATGTAGAGCGCATTGCAGTAGTCCAGTCTTGAGGTCACGAGGGCGTGAGTGACTGTTGCGAGCGCCTCCCGGTCCACGTAGGGACGCAACTGGTGCACCAGGCGAACCTGGGCAAATGCCCCCCTGGTCACAGCCGACAAATGGTGTTCTAAGGTCAGCTGTGGGTCCAGGAGGACCCCCAAGTTGCGAGCCCTGTCTGAGGGGCGTAAATTTTCACCCCCCAGCCTGAGTGATGGAATATTGACCAAATTCTTGGGAGGGAAACACAACAGCCAAATCAAGAATGTCTATGCTGTTATACTGTATATCAAAGGCTACTCTGATCTGCATATATAATTATCAAATCCAAGCCTGTATAACCACAAATCAGGGATTTCAATGCAAAACTCCAAAAACAAATTAGAGTAGAGCTATCAACATTTAACACCAGTGTCAGTAAATTCTTTCTTACATCTTTACAAATGGGAAACTCTTACTGTTCTACTATAAATGATTTAAGAGATCTACTAATAAATCAGAATATGCTTTTTGCATCCTGTTCTACTAATCCATTACTTTTTGATGTGAAGCTATCACTATGTGTAGAAGATGCCAACCAAATCCACTGGAACTGTCCTCATCTTGTAGTAGAGAGGCCATAATTATTCTCATTCAGAAGTAGGAGGCTGATCCTGTGTCAGATTATAATTTATGATAGTTTATTCCTGCTATCCTGTTTACTCAACTTCATTCATACTCTGCAAATAGAGCATGAAATAGCCAATAGTATTCCTAGTATTGGGAAATACAAATTCTAGAAGATATTTTGTAAGCATAATAGTCAGGAGAAATATAATGCTTTCTTAAAGATTTTAAGAATATGAAAAGTGGCACAACTGAGAGCATTCCCTGAAATCATGTGAAAGCATCTTAGGGAAAATTTGCTGCTGAGAAATCCCTGCTATTTGCAGCCTGCTGCGAATCTGCCTGTTATGGAGATTGTCTAAGTAAAATTTCTGACAGACAGTTGTCAGCTAAGACTCCTCTTATTTCATTTCTCCAAAGTGAAATTTCATTGTTCAAGAACAATCAATATTCCCTCACATATAAAGGTGTTTCTTAATGTCAGTGGTGCAATCCTCTCGGTTTAACAACCAGTTTGGTGATTGCGCAATTTGCACGTGTATGCCAGTTGAAGGAAATCTGCACTTCTGGGTGTCTTTGGAGGAGTAATACAGCTGATTCACATGACAATCCATTCTGCCATGCGAATCAGCTGAGAAGATAAAGGTAGGAAAATAGTGCGGGTGGGCAGGTGAGCCCATCTGATCGTCGGGGTGAACCAGTTTGCTCCAAGCTGCTCATTGGAGCTACCGGTTTGCCTGAACCAGTCCAAACCAGTAGAATCCCATCCCTGCTTAATGTTCTAATCTATTTTTCACAATTGACTGATTTATGTGCTTTCTAAAGAGTTAAGAAATTCTGGTTTGCATATCATGGTTTATGACTTACCTTGTGTGAACTCAGACAATTGTAGCTCATTTATAAAAACTAGGCCAGGGGTGTCAAACTGGTGTCTCACAGACTGGTTGCATCATGTGCAGGCCTTACCCACCCCAGCTCCACGAAGGGTAAATCATCACAATATGTCACGTGACAGCAATGTGACACACCGAATTTGACACCCATGACCCAGGCTCACAACTATTCAAAAGAAGGTTTGGGGACATGCAGATTGGGGAGATAAATTTCTTTAATCCTGCGAGCTGTCAATCTTAGCATCCAACCATTACAGAGCAAAATCAAGTAGCTGCTGGTTTAGTATCGAAAGACCTCCTTTGTATTGTATATATAACTTGATTTAGTGACATGAATTGGGTGCTTATGTAGCCTCATAGGTAGAAATTTGGGGTGAAAATGTTAGATAGCAAAATTTGAGCCTTACCTCATTTTAACACAATAGTCCACTTTATTTTTTTCTTACACAAGTGCCTTATTCACAGTAGGAAAACAAATTTAAAAAAAACACACACACACACATATACACAAAATGCCTTGGCATTTTTCTTTTCAACTAAACAACCGGTGCTACTAAAAGGTTTGTCCTCCTGCCTATGAAATGTAATGTCACATGATTAGAGGGATGTTTAGAATTTGTCGTAACATTCAACTGAAAAAGATCACAAGGTATACAGCATAAATAAAATATAAACTAACGAATTTCACATATACTTCAATATTGGGAAATTTCATCCTTGTGGTTGAAAAGAAAGAATTAAATTAGGTTAAAAAAAAGTTAAAAATACTTCTATAGAAATTTTGCTGGGTATTTTTAGGTATAATATAAAAAGAATTACATGCATCTTTTCAATTGATAATTTTTTTCCTACAAATTTTCTCCATGCTACCAATTTGTATTATTTGGTTAAGTTAGGATGTTCCAACCTAAATTCTTATTTTGTTAATTGCCCGCTACTTGCAATTCATTTCATTTTTCAGATGCTATTTGTTAATTGTGTTATTTTAGAAAAAATACTCTTGAAAAACAGCCAATATTTTATTCTATGATCACGTAACACAAAGTTCCAAATAAATATGTATTTGATTCCTTAATAAAGTAAGTAAATAAAGATTGATCCTGCATTTTCTACATAGTATTTTTCATGAATACATGAACTTTGATATAGTTATCTGAAACTAAACCCCATGGACTTACTTCTGAGTAGACAAGGACAAGGTTAAGTTGTAAGTTTATTGTCAGTTCAATCAAAGAACATCCTAGGTAAAGTATATGGAAACAAATGTAGATAATTTCATATGTAGAGAAATTCACTTCTACTGTATTTATTCACTTTAGGTTGTAACCCAATATTGAATCTCTGACCACAGAATGCATCCTTAAAAGCTCTGCAAAATGTTATTAAATTTATAGTTGATGGAATGCTAATTTGCAGGGTTTTTTAATATTGTAGTGCTCTAGACTATAAGACAGATATTTATCCTTGTGACATCCTTGCATTGAAAGCCTTTCTTATGATGGATCTGCGTTAAGGGAAAAACATGAGTTTTTAACATTATTTCCAGGCCTTTCTCTCTCTTATGTGCCATTTATTTTGAAGGTATGAAAAATAAAAATAAACAAATGCTAATGGAAAAATGGAACATGCTTAGATGGAATATTGGTTGAGCACTCTATAGATGAGAAAGAGAAACCATGTCTATTGATATTGCTATCTATAACTGAAGACTTCTTTGTGTCAAACTCATCTTCTAGGAAACATTCATAAAGTATTCCTGGTAACAGAATGGAAGAGGTTTCTCATTGTCATTGCCATCTTCCACATTGTCCTTTTCCCAATAACCCAGTCTAATGTATCAGTAAATTGCAAATATCTGCAGAAGGTTTAAAAGTTTAAAGGATAAAAGGAATTTAAAAGCTAAAAGCAGTATTGCTTTTTGGCTGCATTTGCAGGATAAAAAAGAAGGAATGGACTTGATAGGATAACAGCTGGCAAAAGTAGATTTATTGCTAAAAGTCTTGCCTTTAATAATGGAAAAATATACAGTATTTATGGCTGCTATTACTTAGAAGATTGAAGACCTGAAAGTATTTGTGACATGAATAAGTTGCTTACAGATGTAGATTATATTTGAATGGATTCAATGAAATATGGTCATGCAGTACTGGAATAATTTTATAAAATGTCATATTCATATATGCCCTTATGAGAAACGCTCTTATGTTCTGCTGTGAAGAGACACAATAGCTATTGTTAAGAATCCAAAGAGTTGTCATATAGGAAATGGGGTAGATTTATTCTGAATTGGCCCAGAAAGCAGAACAAGAAATTTAGATTATTATTGTACATGATATTGTATTTTAATTACAAATCAATTTTAGTTGAAAACTAGAAAAAATACCCTAATGGTAAGAGCTGTTCAACAATATAACAAATTTTCTTGGACACAGGTGGATTTTACTTCACTCAGTACAGGTTGAATGGTCATGTGTTTAGGACCCTGTAGTAATAAATTCCTATAGTGTGCAAGGGGTTCTAAGGGGACCTGGAACACAAAAAAATAAACATAGAGCAATTATTGCTAAATGGAGGAAGAACTGTACCATAGTTTGTGTATTTACATAGAACTGGGAAAATAAAACAATTTTACCAAAGAAGGAATTTTGAGAAAGGTGACAGAAACAAGATAATTTATTAGGACATATTTGCAAATCACTAATTAAATATGATATAGAAGCAGAACAAATTAAAAAATGCAAGATAAAATGAATGCAACATTTCAAGCAAGCAATAAGAATAGATCAGTGGATAGACTTATGGAGAAAAAAAATCAATAAAATTTACACCCAGCTACAGTCTGAGGGAAAATGATATAAACTTCCTAAAATGCTTCTGATGTATTACAATGTTTTACTATAAATTTTGATAAATTATTGTTAAGAATAAAATCACACATACTTTACAAATATTGAAACTTGAACTTGGAACTTAGTTTTTCAAGGAGGAAACAAGAGATAAATATGTATTGTCCTTCAACTCAAGTTTAATTAATGGTGGAAATATTCATGTAGTCTGAGGTACCCCCAGAATTCTAGCTGCAAAATGAAAAAAAAAGAACATTGTGATATTAACATCACCATTTGAATGCAAGTTATAGCATAATAGCTACACTAAAAGCACTGCATCACAGGACAATATCTGTCTGGGATTAGTTTTGTTTATTTTGACTTCACCTATTCTACATCCTGGTATTTCCAGGGAATCTCCACCCAAGTAGTAATTAGGTCTGATCCTGGTTAGCTTCCAAGTCTAGACAAGATCACTCCAATGCTGCCACCTGCTGAGTTTAAAATAATACATTTTGTTAGAAATATAATTAAGTGGCTTAATTAAAAAGAAAACAAAATTGGTTTTAATTTTTAAAATGAATTGACAAACAGCATAAAGCAAATACACTCAGTCAGTTACACTGTAAACCCAATCCATTGGTCTGTTTTGCATAACTTTTTGCCCAAGAAAAAGAGTTGAACAGAAATTGTGGCTAAGAGGCAAAACTCAGTTTTAGAAAGATCATTGTCCAGACCAGCCAGGATAAAATGTTTCTCCCAGATGCTAAATTGTTTGCAGTGATTAAGCCACACCTATTGCTATTTGCCTGAACAATAAAGAAGGACTTAATGATGTTCTGAAGCCTTATGAGTACCTTCAAGATACAGTGAACTATTTCTGGAGAAAATAACCAGTGACTCTATCATCATAATCTTCATCATCTTCTTCTTCCCCCTCTTCCTAGTTTTCCATTACTTTTTTTGAATTTCTTTGTATTTTATATTTTGATAAACCAATCAAAATAATAATAACAACAACAACAACAACAACAACAACAACAACAACTCCGTCGTTGCCGGTCCCAAGCCCGGATGAGAAAGAAGGAGAGTTGGGGTCAGGTTGGCAACCTGGCCCCTTAAAAAAAAACCGCCAACCCATACAATATGGTGAAAGAAATGAATAAAAAATTTATACCGCATCGGTCGTCGTGCGGGTTAACAAGGGCCGCGGCGGATGTTGGGTCCCTGGACATCCATCGACAAGTGGGCTACAAGTGGACCAGCCAACAAAACGACAAAAATATAGTGCAGATGAAAACCGTGCCATAATGGCCTGTTACTACAACTCAGAGCCAGAAAAAAGAGGTTATTTAAAGCGAATGTATGAATTATGGAAACAACAATATCCAGATTCAAATGTTAGTGAACAACGAGTAGCAGATCAAAGGCGATTTATTATACAGAATAAAGTGTTTAGTGAAGTTGAACTTGAGGAAATTCAGGCAAATTTCAAAACCAAAAAAACAATATCACAAGCGGAAATAACTGATATTCAAGACACAACTAAAGACATTATAGTAGAACTCCCAGAAGAAGCTCTCGGAGAGGAAATAACACCACCACCACTAGAACCAGTTATCACTGAACCAACTGATGAACTAACTCAAAAACCAAAAGAATTGAAGGATAAGATCATGGAGCATTTTCTGCTTAATGAGGAAAGGCAACCTTTACCCTCACTAAAAACTGTGCCTAAGAAAATTTTGGCCCCTATCATGAAAATGGTTAATGCAGTGTTTTCAACAATTGAATCGGGATCCATCTTGAAAATGAACCAGTTAATGTACAGCACAGTTGTAATAGTCACTAATGAACTAGGCATTAAAATCAAAGTACCTAGTAACACAACAGAAAAAGCATCAAAGCCAAAGTGGAAAATCTGATTAGAACAAAAAGTCAAAAAATTAAGGGCAGATGCTAGCAACTTAAAGAACATGCATGAGCAACGGCTTAAAAACAACAAAATCATAGATTGGCTAATCAGAAGATATAGATTGGATACAAGAAACATCAATGAAGCTGTAGAGATTGTAAAACAGCAGATAACAGCAACAGCTAGAAAAATTGAAAGATATGAGGCACGAATCATCCAATATAAACAAAATCAGCAATTTCAATCAGACCAACGGCATTTTTATCAAATTCTTAATGTGAATTGTGACACCAAAAGTGAAAAACCAGAAAAGCAGGCCACAGTTGAATTCTGGAAAGAATTGTGGGAAAATGCAAAGGACTACAATAAGGAAGCAAAGTGGATACATGACTTTGAGAAAAGCATTGGCAACAAATAAATGCAAGTATTAGAAATAACAACTGAGATGGTCAAAAATCGAGTAAAAAAGGTAAAGAATTGGACATCACCTGGAAAGGACCAATTACATGGTTTCTGGCTCAAATATCTGACCAGTTTACATGCAATATTGGCCAGGCAACTGAATGAAATTTTACAAAAGGGCCAAATTGATGAATGGTTGACAACTGGAAAAACATACTTGATTCAGAAAGATGCAACTAAAGGAACAACACCTGAAAACTACAGACCAATAACATGCTTGCCAACAACCTTCAAATTACTCACAGGCATTATTGCAGATAACATGATGGATTATTTGGAAACAAACAACATCTTGCCAGTAGAGCAAAAAGGCAACAAAAGAAGGAGCAGGGGCACAAAAGATCAGCTCCTAATTGATAAAATGATATTAGAAAATTGTAAGAACAGAAAAACGAACTTGAATATGGTCTGGATTGATTACAAAAAGGCATTTCACTCACTGCCACATAGTTGGATCATAAAATGCTTAGAAATAAAAGGCATTAGCAAAAATATTACATCCTTTACTGAAAAGGCAATGAAACAATGGAAAACTGAGTTGGCAGTAGGAAATGAGATCTACGGAATGGTTAATATCAAGTGAGGAATTTTCCAGGGTGATTCACTTTCACCTCTTCTCTAATTCTAATTCTCTAATAATCCTCTGTCACCCGAAAATCAGGTGGCAGAGGATTATTACAAGTGAAGCAAACAGTTGAAGAAGAAAAACATGCACTGGCTGATTATTTAAAAGAAAGTCAAGAACATCTATTAATCGAAATAAAGAACAAAAATCTACTGAAGGCCCAACAGATGAAACAAGAATACAGAAAAGATGTGATAAAATCAAGAATGGAGGGTTGACAGAACAAAGCACTGCACGGCCAATTTCTGGAAAAAATAAAAGATAAAGTGGACAGTGAACAAACTTGGTTATGTTAACAACAGGTACATTAAAGAAAGAAACAGAGTCACGAATCCTGGCTGCGCAAGAACAAGCTATCCGCACAAATGCCATTAAGGCCAAAATCGAAAAATCCTCTGATGATGCCAAATGTAGACTTTGCAAAGAAGCTGATGAAACTGTTGATCACATATTCAGCTGCTGTAAAAAAATTGCACAGACTGATTATAAATTGCGGCACAATTCAGTAGCACAAATGATCCATTGGAATTTGTGCAAAAATTATAATATTAAAACAGCAACAAACTGGTGGGAACATCAGCCTGAAAAAGTCACCGAAAATCAGATGGGCAAGATCTTGTGGGATTTCCGTATACAAGCAGACAAAATACTGGCGCATAATACACCAGACATCACACTGGTTAAGAAAAATAAGGTCACAATCATAGACATCGCAATACCAGGTGATAGCAGGGTCACCGAGAAGGAACATGAAAAAATCGCAAAATACCAGGACTTAAAAATTGAAATTCAACGACTATGGCACAAACCAGCAGTGGTAATTCCAGTGGTAATTGGCACACTGGGTGCTATTCCAAAAGCACTGGATCACATAAATACTCAAGGAACCTGATCATCTGTAATGTTTGCCATTGCGGGGAGTAGGCCATCAGTCATGGTAAAACACACATGTGTACTGTGTTTCCCTGAAAATAAGACAGGGTCTTATTTTCTTTTCACCCCAAAATAAGCACTTGGCCTTATTTTGGGGGAGGTCTTATTATTTTTGAGGTGCAGGAGACAGCAAGCATGGTCACCTCATGGCTGCTGCTGTGTTGCAATATTTTCAGGGAGGGCTTATTTTCGGGGGAAGACGTATTTTAGCGCATGCACTCAAAAGCCCAATTGGACTTATTATCCGGGGAAGTCTTATTTTCAGGGAAACAGGGTAAATATGTGGGTCTGTGTTTGTACAGTTTGTGCATATAGATTCACAAACTGCACAAACACATATGCATGTGGGCTGGGATAAAAACCATCTGACGTCTGGATTTTAAGAATGAATACTTAAAGCATTATAACATCAAGATAATTTGCCCTTGATAGAAAAACTCTTACATTAGTCAACCAACAGGGATGGTAGAAAGCATTTTGCAAAGTTAGTCTGATACATGTATGTTCTGTGTATAATCACGGCAGCCATTTTGTGAATGTATTTACCTGTGCTTTTAACTTCCAAATGTACACCCAGCAGAAAAGATTGCCTGCCCCAGGGAAATGCATATGAACTCCAAAGCACATAGGCTCAGATCAGCCCTCCCTAAGCTTGTGTTCTCTTGATGTAGTTCCATGCAATAATCCCTTGTGCCTACCCCTGACATCTGGAAGAAGCAGAGGCAGAACTGGTACACACAATAAAGACAGAAAGAAACCATATGCTCCCTCTCCAATCAGAGTGACTGGTAGATCTGGAAATTATCATATGATATACTTTTGCAAGCTAGATTTGCTATTCTCTTTTCCAACCTCTGCCACACCTGAGTGAAAATACAAAGTATCTTGACCAGAAATCATGTAATAAATTTGACAGGAAGATGGTTTAGAAGAGACAATAGAAAAAATCTTTTCACAGAGCACTAACCTTAGAGTAAGAGTTTGATGTATTTTCTTTACTCATATCTGTATCAAAGAAAGTCATTCTTTTTCTATCTTATTCTTTTTCTTCCTTCTTTTTGCACATCTATGTGGCCTTTTTCTTGAGCTATTTTTTAAAACATTTTCCCTGTTTGTTTATCTTTTAATCTTATACTTTTTTAAAATCAATACTATTATATATATATATATTTGTTATATTTATGCTGATAAATAAATAAAGGGAGACTAGTATAGATCTATTTCAAGCTATTTAGCTCTCATCAGCTAGCCATACCCTTGCTGGGAATCGAACCTGTGCTCTATTGCCTCTTAGGCAGATGTGTTAACCATTGAGCTACAGAGCTCGACTCCTTATCAGCCAGGCCAGGGTGAAAGGTATATATTTAAAGTCACAACCCCTGGTATGCCCAAATATGGGAGGAAGGTCACACTCGCAAAAAAATATTGGGTTTCTGTCTGGATGGTCTCTTGTGACGAGCCGAAGGACAGAGAATGGAAGTGTGACCTTCCTCGTGTGTGTATGTATGTATGTATGTATGTATGTATGTATGTATGTATGTATGTATATAATTGTTTTGGTCTGCCATGCTCTGTAGCACCATCCCTGAGGGGAGGAGTTGAAACAGTACAAGATGTGGGGGGTGTCTAGATATCCTCTTAGCCCTCATTTTGATCCACACAATATACAGGTCGTCTATGGAAGGTAGGCTGGTTGTGATTGTTCTTTCTGAACATTCTTTGTTGTGCCTTTTTAATGATAGTTCTAATGTTAAGTGTCCATTTAAAGTCCTGGAGATTATAGAACCCAAACATTTGTACAACTCTACTGCTGATACTGTGTTGTCAAACATGGTAAGAGGTGGTAAAATAGAAGGGCTCCCCCAAATATATATAGAATTGGACTTTGTAACAGATTTGGCCTATTTAAAACAAATGCATTGAATATATATAGGATCTGCAACCAGAGCAAAGAAATCTGATACTCTCATCAATATGAACAGTAATTTTACATGGATTTTTTTGGGGGGTGGGTGGGGGGGGGTAAAATCTTTTCAAGAATTTAGTATATGATCTCAGAAGGGAATGACATTAGAAATTATATGCCTATATCTGATTTAAACTGATTGTAGCTTCAGTGATACCAAAACTCTCAAAGGAAGGAGATGGCATCTAAAAGACTAAAAAAATAAATACATGAAACAAAAGTTGAAGGGACATGATTACAGCTATACAATGTATTTCATCTTATGCAAGCTTCCATGTTAATATTTAATTGGCTTTTCCCACTAGGTTGATAAAGGGCTGTTCATAATTAAGCAAATTTTAAAAAGTATGGAGGCTACAGGAAGGAAGAGGAATTGAAGAAAAATATTTTTTTTCTCTCATTCCATCAACCAAATTTTCCATTGGATCAAAAAGTATTGCTTTGATTGACTCCATATATGGAAGTTGGTAACAGAACTCTGAAATGTATATTGTCTATCCCTTACATATTTTTGACTGAACATATCTGCCTGGTCAGTAAAATGCTTGATAATCTTATTTTTTCCAATTCTGGAACAAGTGGAGATTTATCAAGTTCCTTTTGTCTGCTGTGAAGAACTGGTAGTCTGAATTTGTTTTGGCATGTCATGGTGATGCAGATTAGTTGCCATAAAGGATCTCATGTTATTGTATGAGTAGAATTACAAAAATATCACAAATCCCAAACCTAAATACATAATTTGTCAGTGATCTTATGTAGACACAGCTGGCGGCAGAGAGTGATATACCTATCATTAATGTTCTTTGGCAAATGCTAAAGTGTGCATTTTTTGTCTCAATTGGCATTCACACAATATAACCAAAAAGCCTTCAATCTCTCTCTAAACAAGAGATTTTACTAATTACCACATTCATTTGAATTTTTATTGCTTTCAAATAATGAAAGCCATTATTAGGGTCAATCTAAATCCACAGTGTTTGTAATTTTAGGATTTTCTGCTACAATTTGGTGTTAGACTTCAAAATCTGGGCTTTCTTATTTCAAGGATAAACTTTGTTCTAAACAAACTAGGCAGAAATATTGTGCCTTTGTGCTGATAATTAATTCTCAATAAAGTGCACTATTTAATCAAACATTTTACAGTCTACAAAATGTGCAACAATAGTAAATGAGTAAAAATAATCATAAAGCAATACTGCTTAGTTCATGCTGTGATATAACTATTATAGGGATTATAAAATGCTTCATTTCTAAAACTCTTTAACATAGTACATAAGTTGATCTTATACATAGTGAATTATCAGGAAAAAAATACAAGGAGAGTCAAGATCATGGCATCTTAACTTATATACATTTGATTGTATTGTAACAAACTTTATTCACTTCTATGTTTGTGAAGGAGCCTTATATATTTAGGGTTATAAATATCTATATCATGCAATAGCCACTCAAATGGGAAGCTCACAAATATAGCCAAGACAATGATAGCTCTGTTTCACCATCACTTCCCACCAAAGATTAACATAAATAATAAAAGGGAGAACTTATTTACTATCTTGGCTTGGCTTGGCTTGATGTTCTTGAAACAAGAATAAGCAAATATGAGAACCTGACTGAAACAGTAGGATTGTATCTCACTCTTGATTTAAAAAAAATTAATCAAGGAATACCTTTTGATTTGAATGAGTCTGTATCAGAGTCCAATGGATTGTTTCCTTGGTTACTGATGGAAATTATTAATGGAATAAGTCAGTTTCTATCTCTTATTCTGAGAAATAGGTGAGTAACAAATGGAGGAAGATAAATATTATTCAGGAAAAGCTCATCTTCAGGAAAAGTTAAAAGGAGAGCCCAAGAAACTACTTTATTCAGTTTCACTAATCTCTTAACTGATTCTAGAACAGTCAAAGTGATTGTTCTAAAAGCATTTTGAAACCGGTATAGACAATAGTATTAATCTATCAAGAACAAATCTTGTCAAACTAGGTATATCTCAGATGCCTTTCTCAGATACCTTGCTCAATAGTAATGATTATTTCAGCAAATTTTTGAAAAGCATCATATGATAGTCTGAAATTACAGTAGTTAAGTGTAGGTGGATAGAATGTTTATTATGTGAATCAACAACTAACTTCCTAAAAACAGATCAGTTTTTATATTAGAGTAATCAGGCTAGAGAGTATGTCAAGTGGAGTCCCACAGAGCTCAGTCCTGGGACTGGTATACTTCAATATTGTTTATTAATAACATGGATGAAAAAGTGGAAGGAATGTTTATAATCCTTGATCACTGATATGTGCTTACTTTCTTTTCAAGATAGTGCCTTTTTGCTGATTCCACAACTCTTTATAGAGTCATATGTTAATTTCCAAACTTTTTATACATCATTCAGAATTTTTAAGATGTATTCATCTTTGTAACATCATATTAACAAATCTATAATTACTAACCAAAACAGAGCAATATTGGACAAGCCCAAATCATATGATTAAGTTTCCCTTCAGCCATTTTTAATCTTCCAGCATAATGAAATTATTAGCCACTTCTTTTGCAACAGTGAATGTTGTCAAACCACTATTCTAAGCAGAAGTAAATAGATAGCTGTCATTCAAAGTTCCTACAATATTATGTGAGGATTTTAAATGAGGGCTAGATTCAGCATCTATCACTGCTTTTGCTGATACCCTTATCTCCTGACAGGTAAGATTGCCAGGATATAGCAGCAAAAGATGGGACCCAGCAGAGGATGCTATGACCAAACATTTCTCAAACTGAGAGAAAAGAGATGGCTTAATTATTTCCCTGCAAGCTATTTTATCACTTTTATCACTTTTGAAATAGCAAACTCACATGCGTACACACCAGCTATTTTTCTCTGCAAGAAGACAATATGGACAGTTAATTACAATGCTAGAGATGTTCAATATGTTCATTCATACAAAATGTTTAATCATGCCTAAAAGAGAAAAATAATTTCATACTAATACAGTCCTAATTCAAAGCCAGAAAAATGTACTTAATTCATGGGAAGAATAACAGCCATGGCTAAAACGAAGAATCAATCATTTCAAAATAAAACATATTCCAGTGTCTTAACATAGTATCATTCTAACAGAGAGACTAAATAGAGTACTGGCACAATTTAGACAAGGCGTTAAAGAATTATAGTTTGTCAGACAGAGTTATGCATTTTTAGCTGTTAATAAACTATAACTCTTAACATTCTTTAAAGAGAATCATGAAATCTAAAATGGAATAAATAGGATTCATCAGAGATGGAGATCAGAGATTACATTAATACATTCAAACTATTGTTTGTTTGTTTATTGGATTTATATGCCGCCCTTCTCCCAAAGGACTCAGGGCAGCGTACAACATTAAAAAAAACACATATTACAAAAGTTAAAAAGGAAATTAAATAAAGTATCCCAAAACAAACCCAATTAATATTAACAATACAATTTTAAAAATTAGATTAAAATTAACAATTAAATTAATCATTTATTTTATTCTGTTGAGGCCAGGCCGGCTTGCTGGAAAAGCCAACTTTTAGGGCGCGTCGGAAGGACCAGTAAATGCTACTTATTTCAGTAAATGCTACTTAAAATCTTGTATTTCAATCTTGACAGTTTTTAAAAATGCATATATATATATACATGCACACACACACACACACACACACACACACACACACACATATATGTGTGTGTGTGTGTGTGTGTGTGTGTGTGTGTGTGTGTGTGTGTGTATTCCAGTAAGGGTATGGCTAGCTGATGAGAGCTAAATAGCTTGAAATAGATCTATACTATACTAGTCTCCCTTTATTTATTTATCAGCACAAATACAACATATACACACACACACACACACACACACACACACACACACACACACACACACACACACACACACATATATATATATATATATATATATATATATATATATATATATATATATATATATATATATATATATATATTACTGTTGCCTTTTTACATTTGTGTTGTATTTGTGCTGATAAATAAATAAAGGAAGACTAGTATAGATCTATTTCAAGCTATTTAGCTCTCATCAGCTAGCCATACCCTTACTGGGATTCGAACCTGTGCTGTATTACATCTTAGGCAGATGTCTTAACCAGTTAGCTTCCTCCCATAATTGGGGCATACCAGGGGTTGTGACACTAAATATATACCTACCTCCCTGACTTAAGCTGATAAGGAGGAGGACCTGTGGCTTAATGGTTATATATATAAAGTCACAACCCCTAGTATGCCCAAATATGGGAGGAAGTTCACTGCTTCCATTCTCTGTCCATCGGCTCGTCACAAGAGACCATCCAGACAGAAACCCAATATTTTTACTGTTGCCTTTGTTACATTTGAGTTCTATTTGTGCTGATAAATAAATAAAGGGAGACTAGTATAGATCTATTTCAAGCTATTTAGCTCTCATCAGCTAGCCATACCCTTACTGGGATTCGAACCTGGTCACTAAGAATTGGCCCTGAGCTTATAGACCAGAATTAATCAATTAATGATCAAATCCCCATTGCTATCAATCTTGTTCTTATTCAATATATTTCAAATAATGGCTCTCCAAGTTTTGAAATTAAATTTCAAATATCTTCTAAAACATGGCACATGGCCAAGCATCCATGAGATTTCCCCCATATGACAAAATCATACTTAAAACCTCCCGACTAATACCCCAGATCAGCTGTGTCATGAAAGGCGCAGTACTGAGTAGAGATTCAATCAGCTTAGTCGACTCTCCAGAAGACACTCAATGGATGTTCCTTGGCACCAATTGGAATCACATTCTGCTGCATTGCAGAATGGGCAGAATAGTGAGCAAGAATCAGTTAATGAGTAGTAATTATATATTGGAAGATACTTTGGCTTTCATCCAGAAGTGTCAAATTGGTGGCCTGCAGGGTGGATGCATCACACGCAGGCCATGGCCACCCCAGCTCCGCAAAGGGGAAAAATGTCGCAATATGTGAAGGCAACTGTCAGGGTTCCAAATAGCATCCAAAAGTAAATCAGAGTCCAAGGCAAAGTATTGCTCAAAGTTCTCATTTATTAAGAGAGCCGTGTTGGTATATCTGGAAAAACCCGAATCTGAAAGCATCCCAGTTTTCCCCACCCAGTTGAAAATTCAAGATCTTGTCCCACACCCACAATTCCATCACATGGCCCAATCTTCCATGCTGACAGTTCCACGCATCCAGTTCCGGTCAGGTGCAGAGGTGCAAAGACAAAGGATGACCTTGGCTTTCTAGAAAGAATTTTGTTATGGCTACATAGTATCTGATTCCGTACAATTCCCCCTCCCATTTTCCTACAATAGAAAATGCATAGTAGAATAATAGAAAATGTGGCAGGCAAAAGAACCAAAAGAAAAGATTGCTGCAGGCCTGACAGCAACACGATGTGGCAAATTTGACACGCATGCTTTAAACCAACTACAAGTTCCTATGCAGAGGACAATGTTGTTTCATGAATTAGTTGCTAGCTTTCACATCATGTCATCTGTTATGACATGAGAAAGGGGAGCCCATGTTATTTCCCTTTTAAAATAGCAAAGTATTTTATCTTAATTCACTATGAGCTATAGCTTTTCTTTCCATTGATAACAGTGGAGTGTCATCTGAGTACAGGTGAAAGCTTCTGCAAAACAGAAAAAAAATTATCCTTATCCTGATGCATGAAGTAAAGAAAAAGTAGTATAAAAAAATTTGAACTATTTTTTTTAATGGGGCCATTAAAAACAACTTTAAATTACACTCACAAATACCATAGTCATGATATAGATAATAAATGTAATATAAAATGCACATTCCTACCTAAGTGCTAATAATCAAGAAGGCTGCATCTTGTCAAACAACATTTGGTTCAGTAATTGAAAAAGATCCATTAAACATTTACTGAAAGTTAGAATGGAAACTTATACAGTAGATAAAACAAATATACTTGGCCTCCCAGATCCAACTTAAGAATTAGAGAAAGCTGGGTGTTCTTGGAATTGGCTGCATCATACTGCACAACTCTTTTAATAGCTATTTATTGTATAACATCTATGGGCCTACAGCAGCTTCCATCACAAGTTGGGACAGACTGGCCATTCTTTGAATCAGAGAGTAGGAACGTATAACTCTTCTTTTGTATCTCATGGCTCTCCCAACTATGTTCCTTCATTTGCATTTCTTGCTACAACTATATAAAGTTGGAAGCCTAAAAGAGCCATAAGAGAATGACCGACCCCCCAAAAAAGCAAAAATGAAAAAAAAATTCCCCCAACCTTTTTGATACCATTTACTCCACTGCTCTGCCCACTCCAGCTCTCAAGTTTCCCAAATTTCATTAAAGGCACCCCTTAGCTGCCAGATTTGCCCATCCTGTATTGGTGATAGAAGTCCATCTTGTATTACAAAACTGAAAAGCACAAGACACATTCACATGGAGAAAAGCTGTGCATTTTTTCTTCAGCAATATTTTACAAGACACCAAATTTTATTTGAAATATTTATTTGTTCTTCCAGAATATTGTTTATTATAAGGTACCATAATTCTGCTTTTCAGCTTACACAACTTGGGAAATGAAAATCATGGCAATTGTTCCCTATGATTACAACCAATGCCTAGAACAGCATTTCTCAATTTTGGCAGCTTTAAGATGTGTGTGGACTTCAACTTCCAGATGCTGGCTGGGGAATTCTTGGAGTTGAAGGCCACATATCTTAAAGCTGCCAAGATTGAGGAGCACTGGCCTAGAGTCATGGACACAGTGGACAAAATGTGTATTCCAAACATTAGCTTAAAAGAATTATTCACATTTGTTATTTTATTTACTTATTTATTTACTTATTTATTTACTTTTTTACTTATTTATTTATTTACTTATTTATTTACTTATTTATTTGATTTCCGTAGCCACATATCTCAGCAAATGATTCATGATTCACAATTCAAAACATATAATTAACATTTAAAAACTTTTAAAAACAGTAAAAAGCATTAAAACAAAAAATACTTTACTTACATAAGTTTTGGCCTTTGGGTTGGTTGAATTTGGTACTTAGCGCTTCATATCCTGGAACATTTTGAGATGGTTTACAATACAAATAACATACATAATAAAATAATATTTAAAACATGTTCAATAAAACATATTCATTAAAAGCATAGGACATGGGAAATCTTCCAGTCTTCCTACTGGAAAATCCTGAGTGAAGAACTGCATTCTCAATTTGTACATCCTAAATTTCCAGACCATTAAATAAACTCTGCTTGAGTACAGCAGGTGGCCTTCAGAAACTCTTAGCACACATAACATGACACATACCTATAACCTAATTGCCTCAGTGATTAACTAGGCCTATAGAAACAAATATGATTTGTTGTTATAGGCCTAGTTAATCATCACTCCCATTGTTATGTCATAATGAAAACCTTGAATATGGTCAGTAGCTAAATGGCAACCATTGCAATTGTTACAATAAAAGTCTAATAACTATACATCTAGATGCCTTACTCAACAAACTTATTATGCACCAGCCTAAGGTTAGCACTATATGGTATGCATTACTGAGATCTACATGTCAGGAATAATGGTAAATAGACTATAAGTAAGTAGACTATGTACTTTGCATAGATTTGGATAAATTTAGATGGCATAGAAACAGAGATCTCAATTTAGATCTATTTCCTTCAATATTTAGTGAAAGAAGTTTTAAATAAATTAATTATAAGAATCCTTTCTTAAGAAAATATTGTTGTTCTGGATTCTTTAAAAAAACATGATAGAATAGGACTTTGAACTTTGGACACTAGTGGGAACCAGAAGAAAAAATTACAATTAAAGGAGAGGAATACTTAAATCTGAGTTACTAATATAAAATAGAGCAAAATACTTAACCTTAGATATATTAAAGGATATTTGTGAACAATGGACCCAGAATTAATTTAAGCATGTTCACCATTATAAATTGATTTAAAAGAGCCGAGGTGGCGCAGTGGTTAGGGTGCAGTACTGCAGGCCACTTCAGCTGACTGTTATCTGCAGTTCAGCGGTTCAAATCTCACCGGCTCAAGGTTGACTCAGCCTTCCATCCTTCCGAGGTGGGTGAAATGAGGACCCAGACTGTGGGGGCGATATGCTGACTCTGTAAACCGCTTAGAGAGGGCTGAAAGCCCTATGAAGTGGTATATAAGTCTAACTGCTATTGCTATTGATTGTATTTAAAAGTTGCTATCAAAGAGGAACATGTTTTACTGGATAAAACTGAGACTGCTCTGAAAGTGGATTTAAAAATCTACAAGTTACAACAATGATATGGTAAAAGATGCTACACTGGATATATAATTGAAACTGCTGGATGGTAAAGAGATGTACAAAAACTAAACCCAAAGAGTGGCCTGGATAATTTTCCTACATTGATTTACAAAAACAAAAAAGGCCTTATTAAAGTTTTGAAGGAACTTGAAGAACAGAGAGAGAGAGAAAATAAAAATAAAGTTGTAGGACATTATTTGAAGAGATTAAAGATCAAGATTATTAAAAACAAAAGAGGAGAAAATTAGTTTATTTGATCAAGGTTAAAATAGATATATTATTATCTCTGGTGATCCTTAATGGACTTTTCTGACCAGGACTGAGCAAGGAGACTTTCAGAACTCATTTATGGATAAGAGATGAGATATGAGAAGATGAAGAAGAAGAACTTTCCTCCAGAAGTTGTGAATGTTCCCTGGAAGTTTTTAAGAAAATTTTGGATAGCCATTTGTCTGAAGTGGTGTAGGGTTTCCTGCCTAAGCAGGGGGTTGGACTAGAAGATCTCCAAGGTTCCTTCCAACTGTGTTTTTTCAAAAAAGGAGGATGAGGAGGAGGAAAGAAGAAGAGGAGGAAGAGGAGGAGGAGGAGGAGGAGGAGGAGGGGGAAGAGGAGTTATTGAAATTGGTCATTCTTGTTGTGATGAAGGGAGAAGTCACTTTTAAATATATTTCTTTTATTTCTCTTTGATATATTCTTTTTTTCATCTTTGTCTATTTTTCTTCTGTACTTTCTATTTTTTCTTTCATTTTTACTAAAAAAATGTATTAGTTATCCCTTTAATTGTAATATTCAATAAATCTTTATTAAAAATATAAAATGAAAACTTTTTAAATGTATTATACTAAAAAGTATACTTTATTTTAAAACTACCCATTATAGTACTTATGTTTTCCACATTTTTTAAAAGTCTTTTATCATTTAAAACATAAGTCGTCCCTGGATGTGAAGGTAAAAAACCATTTCCGAGACTCCAAGGTTCCAGACCTCAGACCTGTATCAGAATAAGCTGAATTGATAATTGACAAAAGAAAACCATAAAGTGGAAATTAATGTACTTTAATAGGTAAGTAGCCTTCGCTGGCTATTGAATGACTATTATTGAATGGCTATTGAATAGAGCTGGTTGTGATGTCTAATTAGCAGCTTATAAATTATATATTTTTATATAAATTATGTATTTTTTTTAATTCCAATATATGTACAACACAGTTGCTTTTTAAAATTTAGTGCAGAGCATTTGATGTGGCCGAACAAAAAGGCATAGTACACCCTGAAAAAGCAATCAACATACTCTTTGAATACATCAAGCGGGATAATTTAGATGGTTTTTAATCATGATTATGAAAATATAATTAGGTGGTTTCATGTTGGTTGTTGAATGCACAGGGAAAAGTGATTCTCTGTAAAGGAAAAAAATACAAGTAACATTACCCAAGAGCTACAAAGCATGTTCACATATCCACACACTGCTAGCTTCTGTTACTTGTAGGTAATATGTTTAAACAGATTGCCATTTCCTTTAAGATTCCAGAAGGACTCTTATTTAATGAATGTTCATCCTGTAGCAATGCTTCTAGAAAACAAAAAACAACCCCATTCCATGTTCTGAAATTCTTTTATTTGTGAACAATCTAATTTCATTTTAGGCTATCTCATCAGGTCAAAAAGGCTACCATTTATGGACAGCAGTATAACGTCATGTACACGCATTGCATTATGCAGTCCCTTTTGCTTTCTCCTTTAAATCCATGCTGCAAAACAGTATGTTTTTTCCCCACTGTGCCAGGAGTAGAACTTAGGTTTTTTATAAAGTTATCCCATGTGGTTATAAAGCTTGTCAATGTTACAAGGCATCTAGCTCTCCTGGGGATTCTTTGATTCCTGCCTCTGTTTGCTGTACAGTCAAACACAACAAGGTGTGCAGTCCCCCAACTTCTCTGGGGTGTACTACGCTAAAGCAGGTTTTTCTCATAACCTCTTCAGTAATGGTCCATCTTTTCTCAAGGACCTTTTCTTAGTCCATCTGTCTCATGGAAAGCTGCATCTGGTTAAAGATATATAAATACCTTTACAAAGCATATTTGGATATGCTTATTTGCCATATCCTTTAACTTATCATAACAACCTATTGTTACTATTGCCCTACAGCATGTCTTTGCTTCAAAATTTGGATGTGATTGGTTTCTTAATTCCTGCAAATTTGTTCTTGTATCCATTTACCTTTTTACTTATTTATCTTTTTTTAAAAAAAAACAATAGAATAAATAAATTCATAGCACTTTAAAATGTCTTAAAATCTATGCAATTTTATGAATATCCCTTAATTATACACAACCCATTTCAGGTCTTAATATAATGATAATGAAACTTTGGATTTCTTACATGTGCTATTAGCAGATTATCTCACAAAGATTAGACCTTTGGAAAATAATGATTTTGATGTGTTTGTGAATTATTTTACTTTGTCAAATGAGCGTTCTACATATTCTCCCCTGAACGGATATGTAGAGGGATATGTAGAATGGAGCAACTCATTGCTGTCCTCACTTAATTGGGCCTGAATTTGAGTTCTGTCAGCCCAACACATGTCTCTGAGTTCAATTTAAGATTTTGATTCTAAACATAGGTACTAGGAAAAGGAACCTGAAGGCTCAGGATCATTCTGTCCTCACACACTTTCTTGCTGTCTAGAGTTGCCAGAAACAGGTGAAACAATTGGCCATTGTTCTGAAATAGAAGTGCTGAAAAACAATACAGCAAATCCTAAACCAATTATATCACATCAAAAGGAAACAAACACCTCCTCTTATAGACAGGAAAAACAGAGCATCTTCACCTATTCATTTGTAAGTTTGCCCATTCATGTTGCATAGGGATTGCCTTAAATCCTTTTCTAGAGAACCAGCAGGAACCACTTACCTGCCAAAATCTATATACTGCTAAAACTCTTCTATGTATCAGTTTGTAACAGTGGTGGGTTACAGGCGGTACGCTCCAGTACAGGTGTACCAGAGCCTGCCCGGAGCACCGGATACCGTTCCGGTACGGTGCTCCGGAGGACTCACCTGCCCGCCCGAGCTCCTTACCTGTGCTTTAAGCCTTTGGCGCTTCTGCACACGTGCATGGCACATACGGTGCCTGTGTGACGCTCCGCCAAGCAGCTGGAGTGTCGCGGAGGCTTGTGGAAGCAAGTCGCAGGCAAGTACGACGCATGCACGCACCCCGTGCACGTGCCCGTGTGCCACGCACGTTCATGTGGGTGATGCCGGGGCTGTTCCAACCATTCCACTGTAGTCAGTTTTAATTCCCCAATTTCTAGTATCACTGTGGTCACATCATATAAATACTTTTCTGAGATGGTGATGATGGGAATGTCCAGCATTGGGGTAAAAATAAATGATCATCCTAATTATGCTGCATAGAAAGAACAGGGCAAGACATGACACCCAACATCATTGGGAAGTGACAAGGAGGAAGAGAGAACAAAAATTGGATTGGAAAATTTTATTTTATATCGCATTGTACTACCTTTCTCTCAAAGGATGACCCAGTGGCTCTAGTTTGCTTATCTAAAAATAAAAGTCAAAGCACAGTCAGATTTGGTTAAGACTTGAATGGGGAAAAAAGTCTCATGCCTTCATGCTGATTTGGAAAGTTGAATAAAATATCTTGGAAGAAAGCTGTAATAGCAGCATATGAGTAGGGAGGAATCACACAATTTGTTTTTAATTAGGTTTCATTTCCTAGTAATAACTGTCTAGAATCTTAGAAATTGAACAAGAAAAAGTCCTACCTTCATTTATGAGTGAACTCATTAAGTCAGGCCCTTTTTTCCCAGATTGCAAAACTCAAAGTCTAATTGCCTTTTTTTTTAGATAAGCCTGACACTGAAACATCCATCTGCTGTCTATTAATGATGTTTGGAAGTATTTCCTTTGATTTCAATGATTCCTTTTACTAAAGTGATTCTGAACCTCTTCAGCACAATTGCCAAGAAAACTAAATAGACACATCCATGAAGTTACCAAGAGTTGAATTCAAGTTCAGAGACTCTTTAATGTTTTGGGGGAAGTTTTTTGCATCTTGGAAGCAATTTGAGGAGCTGCAAGCAAGCCCAATTTGCCATGCTACTTCAAGAGGTTCAGGAATGGATGCTCGTTACTTACAAAATTATTTTACTTTAGTGCAGTGAGTAATTCAGTTTTATCGATATTCATATGAACCTGCATTATGTGCAAACAATTTGAGCTATCCTGTTTTTATTCCATCTTCCTTACAAGGAACATCCAGCTGTTATAATTTGTCTCATCCTTCACTCTCTTGTAGAACCGGCCTTTGTTCCTTTTTTTCAGTGCCAGGGACTTGCTGAGCTCCACCTGATGTGATTTGTCCAGGCATTAATAATGCATCTTCAAGATGCATGAGTTCTTTTTGAAACAAATCTGCTGGCAGAGGATGGCATTGTATTGTGCTGCTTTTTTCTCAGGGGAAGAAAGTAGGAGAACCAAAAAAAAAAAAAAAAAGGAAAGGTCATAAATCTTGGGAGTGATGGGCATCCATTATTATAAGAAGGTCACTGCATCTTCATCTGGGGTCAGGATCCGAATAATTGATATTACAACAACTGTTTCTTAAAAAAAACAACCCTGTTCATACCAACTAGCCAACCAATGAATCCCTGTGGTTTGAAGAGAACACAGCACAAAAAAAGAAAATTGTTTTGGATAATCTGGGAAAGTATCTTCCTCCATTATTTTGCCTAGAGAACAGGTGCTGCATTTATCTACTCACCAAATGAATAAACCAGAGACAGGTGACACAAAAACAAACAAATCCAGCTTAAGTTGTGACGATTGCCAAAGACTTGCAGTATCGCCCTACTAAACAATGTCATAAACTGCACCGTAACAGCAGATATAGTAGAACACCAGAGGCTCAACAGAAAAAATAGTCTGGAGAATCAGAAATGATGGAATTCCAGGGAAAGTGGTCTGTCAGATTCAGTCAATAGTTCCTACCATACCTTCCATGCTAGAGCAGGTCTATCCATTTCAACTTTAGCAGTTAAAAAACAAAGCCAAAAAATTCGGTACATTTAATCAATAATCTCCACTTGCAGGATAGCTTTTTTTTAGTGCTGCTTCATTCCTGTCTCTGTTGCCATAGCAACTACTCATAGAAAGCAGTGTGATGACCAGTGTATACACATTATCCATATCACCTGACATCTACTTTAATCACTGTTATGGAGAATACTAAAGTTTGGCTACCTTGTTTTTCTTGTTACTATCACCCAGATTGATTTATTAAGACTGGAAGCCAAAGAGACATTACTTAAAAGTACAATTCATACACAGTTGGACCTATGTGATAACTACTGGACTTCCATACAGCTTAAATCTATTTGACTGCTTAGCTTGATAAATTTAGGCTCTGCTTAATTAACAGATAGTGGTCCATTCCCATAAACCTCAGGCCTGAGCATCATAATTAGTCCTATCGAGAAATTTGGTTATCACTTATAAAATGGCATGAAGACAAACCGAACCATTTAAATTACCAGAATCTATTTCATTTATTTATTCATCATTGCCATCTCAAAAAACATGAGTGTGGATGGCAGACAATAAAAATATTTTTAAATAAAAAAACATATTACAATTTATAAAATGCAAGGAAGGAGTGACAGATATTAACAACATTGAATCAACTCAACAACTCACCATTCACTTGGAGCCCCCAAGCTTGATGACAGAACCAAGTCTTGAGGGACTTGCAAAAAGTTAATAGAACGGAGTCCATCTGATCTGACCTCAGATGATGTTCCATAAGACTGACATTATAGCAGAAAAGGCCCATCTCCAGGATCTTACCAGATGTAGCTCTTTAGTAGATGTGGCCTGCAACATATCCCTTCTTTCAGATCTGATGGAACAAGCAGATATATAATTGGGCAGCGATGATCCCTCAGATAACTGGGTTTCATGCCATGAAAGGCTTTAAAGGTCAAAACCAGTAATCTAAATTGCACCTGAAAGCAAACTGGCAACCAAGGTAGCTTGTTGAGCAGAAGTGTATTGTGTACTGTTCTAAGGGCACCCAAAATTTCCTGCGCTGCTATATTCTGCACCAACTGAAGCTTCCTTATATTTTTCAAGGGCGACTCCCATGTAGACTGCCACCGAATGATAAGGAGTGTTGGAGTGGGTTGCTTTTCTTTAATTATTCTATGCCCTGTTTTAAGAGGGATGAGATTAAAATCTAAACCCAGTTCTGAAATGTATTTTTCTACACAATAAATGTCATTCTAACTTACTTAGGTTACCATGTGAAATTAAAGCCATTTGTCATCATTGATTATTACAGCCAATTAGCCACTAGCTATCAAGGTGGCAGGTAAAAAGATTACCTTGGTTTGCAAACACTCATCTGTCATGTTGGTTCTTGTTTAACTTGGAAAAAATGCACTTGCCTTGATTCCATGCATTTTAAGAGAATACAACGAGCCTTGGAAACTTTGGGGTGAAAGTTTTTCTGATAGCAGCAGATGTAGAAAAAGTAGGGTTCACTTCTTTCTTAACTATTAAAAATGCATATAAGAAGTGGTTTTGTGTTGTTGAAGAAAAATTTCCTCTAGTTTTTACTACTAAATGTACAAATCGGACCTTTAATGTTTTATTCACAAAATGTAGATACACATAAGATACTTTAAACATATTTCTTGTTTTAGACCCTTGGAGAAAGAGTGCAACCTTTGCTCCCAGGGCTTCAATCTAGCTCTCAATAAAATAATTGTTTAAGGTACGAGACTGGTTTGGAATGAAAAAGAAAGAAAAATCCCACATAACATCCAAGCCAGAAAAAATGGAAAATCCACATGGGACATGGTCCATTTTATGTCTTCACACTGTCACTCCATATCATCTTCCCACCATGAGCCTTTCCCTTTGTATAGAAATTGTCCAAATCCTATTTCTGTACTCACGTATTGGCTTATTTAATAAGAAAGGGTGAGCAGCTCAAATAATATCTTATCTATGCCATGCTTGTGGTTTGTTTTCCCCTTTGCATGGACGATAGATGTATCTTTTCTGTAGAACTATAAGCTATTCATTAGAGAAAGGGGTCATTTAGACCGAGTGCCTGTCTATCTCAACACCAGTTCCTGATCTGCTGCAGCTTTCAGAACTACGAAGCTTGCAGTCCTTCACAAAGGACAGGCTGCCAGGCTAAGCCATAATGAAAGCAGAATATAATGATGAGCAGAACTTGTTAAAACTTATTTCAGTGTGTCCCACAAGGAACAAATATATATGGAGGCAAAGTGATATAGGTCATAATTATCATGGAAATGGGAAAGGAAAAGAAAGAAAAAAGTCATCCTGTCATTCTGGGCAAGCTGGTAGGCAGATAAACTCTGTTAACCCAGGCTGGAAGGGCTTACCTGCCCTCTCCATCATTTACTTTGGAGGAGCTGGCCCCTTGCCACCTCAAAAGCAGCCCTAAGGCATTGAAGAGGAGCCAACTCAATGAGGAATCATCTGGCCTAATCTGGAAAACACACATGTGCACACACAAAATGACTTGGGCAAAAGCAGAGCAAGTGGGTAAAATTGAGTATGAGACATATTTAATCAGAGAATCTGCCTCTATTGTTTTCTTTAGTAAGAAAACTATCTTTCTGGTCTATTAACCATAAATAAGAGCTTTACAATATCAAACATTTTTTCATTGTCTTTAATTGTACTAGGTATTCTGTATGTTAGGTACCGTATTTTTCGGAGTATAAGACACACCCTTTTCCCTCAAAAAAGAGGCTGAAAATCTGGGTGTGTCTTATACACTGAATACAGCATTTTCTGCCTCCTGAAACCCGCCCCCCCCCTTCACCAAAATGGCCATGCATAACTTTTAGGAGGCATTCAGAGAGCTCCTGGAGGCTGGGGAGGGCAGAAATGAGCAAAAAATGGGCTGGCTTTTGCTCAATTTTGACCCCCCCCCCAAGGCCCCAGGAGCACTCTATAAGCCTACTAAAGGCTATCCATGCCCTCTTTTTTTGACAAAAACGGGCCCGTTTTTATGAAAAATGGGCCGTTTTTTGCTCATTTTGGGGCCCCCTCGGAGCATTCTACAAGCCCCCTAAAGGCTATCTATGCCTTTTTTTAAAAAAAAACCACAGGCCTGTTTTCACAAGAAACGGGCTGTTTTTTGGAGGTTTGCAGAGTGCAAAAACTTTTTTTAAAATTTGCCTCTTCAAAACCTTGGCGCGTCTTATACTCCGGTGCGACTTATACTCTGAAAAATATGGTAGATTTATTTAGTTATCCAATTTATATCCATATGATAAAACCCAGAATAGTGAAGGTTTAACTCTTTATGTTACTAATGTAGTTTATGGGAGGGAGAACCCTCTACCCCCTTCTATTCCATCCCTTAATCTGATTTTGTTGTTTTTGATCTTAATCTGTTTTTAAATCACAAGATGGAACCAGGATAGCTTGGGTCTAAAGGAGAATGTAATTATAGTGTTTCTCGACCATGGTAACTTTAAGATGTGTAGACTTCAACTCCCTAAATTCCCCAACCAGGATGCCAAATATTCTAGCCCTGCAGAACTGCTAATAAGTAAACCACATTTCTGAAATCATAAAAATGTTTCCTGTCTTTTACTGTGGCAAGGCTGTTTAATATTGAGAAATCAATTTAGCATACATAAATTACAGACTGGGGTACAAATATCTATTTATCATCTATCTATCTATCTATCTATCTATCTATCTATCTATCTATCTATCTATCTATTTATCTATTTATCTATCTATCATCTATCATATGTTATTTCCTCATTCACATATGGACCTCATTCCTAGTACAATCTTTCTTTTAGTAGGATTGTCCATAAATCATTAAAAAAAATCATGGGTTTAATATTATATAAAACAAACTCTGGTTTGTTCCTCTCCAAATAAGTCAGAATGGTAAGCCCATAACATTGTGGCTCATTTTAAAAGTACTGTTTTACTATGACATCTCAGCATGATCATTCTGGTCTTAAAACAGAAAAGTATTAATTTAATGCTTTTAGAAACTAATACTGTTTAAAGACAAACAATGGTGGTTCCTTCACTTGATGTCTTTTTAAAAAAGCATTGAAGATAACTTAGATGTCTCTGTTATTGTAGACTACTTTCATATATATTATTCCCACCAGTGAAAAGGACATGGTTTAACATGATATCACATTTTATGGCAGCATTGTAAAACAGCTCTATTGCTTTATTATGTGTAGCAACCTATGTGGGAGCACTTCACATAGAGCAAAGGTGAATATGCAAGTCCTATTTAATTGTGACTGTAAACAATAATCATAATTAATTACTAATTACTCTGAATTGTCTACTGAGGGGCTGCATATCACACTAAAAATTAATGTCTTCAACATCAGCTTGCATGATTAAGCATAATTAGCTATTTAAAGTGTAGCCTCAGATTTAATTTATTAAAATCTATGCAAATTATTTCTATTCTTTAATTATTCTACCAATGGCCCAAGCAACAGCAAATAGCCAACTTTTCATTAACAGTAATGGATTACATTTTCAAATCTTCAATTCTTTCCACCTTAATTGCATACCAGGATGCCAAATTTCAAAATAAACAACAATGGTAATTATTACCATTACATTACTATTTTTGAACAAGATATCCATTAATGAGGCCTTATTTAGAATCTGATGGCAAAGTTGATATATAACCAGACTTCCTTTTTAGAATTTATTGGACAAAGGTGTTCTCTTAAACCTGATTGATTATTCTACTTTAGAAACTGCAATCTGCACAACTGACCACAATATTTACACTTCAACCTTATCATAGCTGGACAGCCAAATAACCCAGATAGTCTTATACAAGGTTGCCACAAAAAATAAAGTTTATTGGGTCTCTAAAATGGGTCCCTCACAACCGCCAAATTGCCAGGTAAAGATTCCACTTGTCCCATATATGACCTGGAATATATAACTTGGCAGCAACAGCATATTGAGATGTTTCATCTCAGCCAATGGGTTATCTAATATCTTAACCATTTCATGTAGGTATCAAAAAGCATTTAGGAAAATGCTGGTCCATATGTAGTTCAACAGAGCCAGGAGGTTTCCCCATGCTGAACAGCCACTGCTACACTACTTACCAAAAATGAACTATAGTTATTCTGACAAGACATGTAAGTGCCACATTTTTATAAAGTTTTTTCGAGATTAATTTCTTCATGGTCTCCTCTAGAACCTCAGATATCAATGTCAAATTATCTAGATCATCTATTTCCCCAATTTTGAAGACATTTCCTCTCTTCTAATTGTCTGGCTAATCCTATTAATTCTTTAGGATTTCTTAAAGATTATAATGAAAGTTCAACCAGATCCTAGAGTGCAATTTACAGGATTTGGCCTTGGAGATTTAAAATGATTTAAAGTAGATAGGTATTCACTGATTTCTATGAATCTGAAACTTCCTACCTCGTCATTTTGATATTAGCGATTTCCTGTTGGAACACAAGCTCTCCAGTTAGTGAAGTCTGGCCAGAATAAGAGTTATGTTGCTCTACCTTTTCTTTGTTACTAATTAGCATTTCATCATCTTTACTTTGAAGATGGAATGGTTATTTTCTTTTACTTAGAAATATCTAAAGTCCTGAGAATGATGTTTTTGGCTCATTATGAGCTTTGTTCTGGCACATTTCTAAATTCTAGAGTACCAGAGAATATTCTTCTTTGCTGAGTAACTTGTCTATTTCCTATAAACCTCCTTTATTGTTTTCAGATTTCACCTGGCTTTTTATGTAACTATATTGGCTTCTTTTGCTATCCTCCATTTTTCCCCTCATAGGAATTACTTGTAATTGTGTTTTTAATATCTCCCTTGAGCTCCCTTTCCCTTTATTGTTTGATTGATTGACTAGTTTGATTTAGAAGGCTGCCAATTCTAAAACCATCCTGGAGTCATTAATTTTTCCTGTCATTGCTCTATGTTATTAACATTCACTTTCTGAAATTTAAATGTTCGTTAAAATCTAGAAATACAGCATTAGGTGATCAGTTTCTTCTAATATTTCTGATTTTTCTACCTTTTCAGCTAGGTTTTCTCTAATGGTTAGTGTTAAGCCAAAATAGTGGATCCTCATGTGCCTTCCTGTGCTTCATCTCATCCATGCTTTATCACAAAGATGTTTTGTTAACATTTTTAGAAACATTGTTCTCAGGTACAAATTGGTGCAACTCCAAGATAATAAATATTGCTAGTCACTTTTTCATTTCATTTCTTAAGAACACTAACTGATGATTATGCTTTCCGGGTCTAATGATATAGGTTGTTTCATAGTTCAAAGAAAATGGTGTATCTTACAGAAATCATATACCTTTGATAATTTGAGAATGCTTTTTGTGTGAATTTCACACACAGAAATGCTGCATGGAGATAGATGTATCCATTCATAGCTCATTTTCTTACTAGGGAAAAATCCATTGTTAGTGGCTTCTGATTTCAATCTTTAGGTTTGTTACAATGTGATTGTGTTCTTTTTCAATTGATAGTGTATTTTGGTTTTCAAGGATGACAACTGACACAGAGAAGAAGACAATGGAGGAGTGTGAGTGTGTGTGTGTGTGTGTGTATGTATTCTTACTTAAGGTGACCAGACGTCCCGCTTTTGGCAGGACAGTCATGATTTTTCAAAATTTGTCCCATGTCCCATTGCGTGTTCAAAAAGTCCCGATTTAAAAAGGATGCCGTTAAAAAAAAGTTTTTATTTCTCTGAAGTGTCGTTCCCGATGTGGCCTTTAGAGGGCAGTGGTTTCCCTCCCTCTGCTCGGCTTGCTCGTAGTGCCCGATGAGGGGTGAGGCTCCTCCCTCCCCTCCTGCTCTTCCAAACACGATCATATCTCCCTTCCTTTCAATCTGGTTGCTTTTCTCTGGTCTCCTTTTGGTGAGGGGGGGCGGGAGGGGGGGAGAAGATCTGTCATTTTCCTTCCTTTAAAAAAAAGGGGGGGGAAACCCAGGATTTATTGCAAATAAAGAAATCCACCCCAAATGGATTGCGAGGCGGGATGGGGGGGAGTGGGAATTAGGGGAAAGTGGGATTTTCCTCCCGTGCCTTGGATTTCATTTATTTATTTTTTTATTTATTAAAAAGTTGCTTTTCTTGTATTTCCTTTGCTCATTTGTTTGGTTGAGGGGGGGGATGAGTGGAGAAAAAAAAGAGAGAGATATCTGAGAGCTTGAATTGGTGTGGCTGGAATTGGCGCTGCGGAATGGGGAGGGCAGTGTCTGTGTGTATAATTTGGAAGAGGCGGGGGGGATGGAGGAGATTTCCTTCTCTCTGCTGCTCTTCTCTCGTCTCCTTCTGTCGGATGGGGTTGGGAGTGGGTGGGTGGGGGCGTACGATCCCCTCTTATTTTTTTTTAATCTATCCCTTTCCTACCTTGTGATCTGCCTGCTGGTAAGTGAGCCAGGGTTTTTTCTTTTATTTTTTAATGTATTTTAAAATAATATTTTATTTATTGTGCATAGGATTTTTTAAAATAGTTTTATTCTGTGTGGATTCTTTTTTCAAATTGTCTTAGACTATATTTTAAATAGTCAGGAGTCATTGACACTGAATTTGCACTTTTAATAATCAGGAAGCACATACTGAGTTTCTTTGAAAAAAATTCCAATAATTTAAAAATCCAATAATTTGTTTCCTAGTATAATTTGATTGCTTATTAGTAACCTATGACTATCACTAAGTGTTGTAGCTTATGATTCTTGATAAATGTATTTTTTTCTTTTATGTACACTGAGAGCCTATGCACCAAAGACAAATTCCTTGTGTGTCCAATCACACTTGGCTAATAAACTATTCTATTCTACTCTACTGTACTCTATTCATTTCTATTTCAATTCTAATAAGGAATTTAGCTTTTCTCTCTTGAAAATGTAAGCTAGCATAAAGCATTATAATACAAGCTAGCCTTAGCTTTCAAACAGTTCATTTAGTGACCAAAGTTACAATGGCATTGAAAAAAGTGATTGATGACTATTTTTCACACTTAGCGACCATTTTCACACTTAGCGACTGTTGCAGCACCCCCATGGTCACGCAATCAAAATTTTGATGTTTGGCAACAGTTACAATTTATATTTGTAAATTGTAGTTATGTTGAAATAAAAAAAATATTACAATACTATTTTTGCGTTGTATGAAATTTTTTGTTGCTCCATATAAAATTTTTAATCAAGCCCCCCCTCTCGCCCCCGGTCAAAGGTGTCCCTCTTTACCAATCTGAAAATGTGGTCACCTTATTCTTACTATACAGCAAAGCTATTTACAACAGTTATTTGTAACAGCTATATACAACACAATTCCAGTACTTAACCTAGTATCAAGTTTCCTTCTATATCTCTCGCCCAGAGTCTATTCCTTCTAGCATTCCTGCTTCCTGCCCCTTTCATTCTCTCTCCATAACTTTTTCTAGTCATGGAATTGGCTAGATTTACAATAATGTGCTTAGGACAGCTTGACTCCCACACATCTGCTCAGCTCAACAACTTCTGTTGTTGGGGTAAGAATCTGTCTTGGGTCTTTTGCCCAGTTCTTCTTCAGAGACTAGGGTTTTACCAACAACTCCTTATCATCTTGGATCATTCATGGAGATGCCATTTCTTTGAGACTTTCCTTCCCTTCCACCAGGGGAGCCACTCATGGACCTTTCTTTTCCCTCTCTGTCAACTGCTCCACATAATCAAATAACTTCACTCCTCAACATTTCTGTCCAGACACTCTATTTTGCTCAGGAATTTCTTTTTACTTCTCTCTCTCTCTCTCTCTCTCTCTCTCTCTCTCTCTCTCTCTCTCTCTCTCTCTCTCCATCCCTCCCTCCCACTCCCTCTCCCTCTCCCTCGCTTTCTCTCACTCCCTCCCTCCCTCCCCCCTCTCTCTCCCTCCCTCTCTTTCATTTTGGGTCAGACCAGCAGTAAGTCCTTAGCTACTAAGGGACTGCTGTCTTGGCATCTTCCCACAACAGCCCTGACTAACAGTCATGTCAGCTTATCATCCCTCATGACAGCACAGTTGCCCTTCAAGACCAGAGCTGAGCTCTTATCCTCTGTTGTCTCTCTATTTTCTGACTCACACCAACACAAATGCAGCCATGTCAGGCCACTAAAATCTATGTCTCCCAAGACCCCCCCCCTCCCCGAAAAAAATCAATCTTTTGAGTGAAATTCAAACATTCAGTAGCAGTGAAGAATATTTTAGAGTCCTTAGTCCTAAAACTCAACCAGGAAATAGTAATAGCCCATATATACAAAATTATAAAGGAAACTATATCATACTTAAATAATGCTACAAACTACATATTTGTCAAAACTGACTGCACATATGTCACATGTGCCATTTGTAGAACATGGTCTTAATGAAGGTGGGTGAGAACAAGAACTCCATTTCCACCTAGTAGAGATTGACTTGGTTGGCTAGATTCTTTGCTACATGACTCTGGTGAACAAGTAGTTACAAGCTTTATGTAAACACACACACACAGAGACAGACACACACCACACACACACACACACACACACACACACACACAGAGAGAGAGAGAGAGAGAGAGAGAGAGAGAGAGAGAGAGAGAGAGAGAGAGAGAGAGAGAGAGAGAGAGAGATTTGGGCCTGTTTCTTTATGTCATTCATCAGAGAACACTGATATCCCTCAGGATATCTTAAATGATGAAAAGGAATGGGCGGAAAGTGGCAGAAAAATCTAAAATAGCATTGCTTAATTGTTCAAGAACCCTATATTTAAAAGGCATGTTATTTGGAGAATACAGTTTGGTTGCATTGCCTACTCTTGCCTGTGATCTCTGAGCTATGAAATTAAGAGATTGCAATTACAGGATATTTGGCAGCATAGAAAACATGTGCATATAGCAGGTTAATGTATGTACTGTGTGTGTGTGTCTGTGTCTGTGTCTGTGTGTTGGCATGTGCATAAACAGATGTGCCTATATATATAAAATCATTTCTGATATTTTTCCCATAGATATATTCCTCATAAATTCATAAAATGTTCTGATGCCTGATATAGTTTTACATCTTGAGAATTAATTATTCATGAAATAGTGTGTTTGAAGTGCGATTTCACTGTATTGATGTTTCATCTTTAAACTGTAAGCCCAAAAGAGGCTTAAAGGTCCACTGACAATCACTCAGGAATATGTCAAATGCTGGTGCATAAGGGTCTCCCCTTCACAGGAAACCTTTTGTAAATATTAGTTAGTAGAATCTGAAGACTAATAGAGCTAGTTAATAATTATCACCATGTGCTCAAACTGCACAGTTTGCTCCCTGATTACAATATTAAATTGCTATTGAGCTGTGGCATTTGCTTCAGGCAATGCTACAGAGAAGCCTCCAAAGATTCCAGTTGGCCACAACGCACAGAAGTGGGAACTGTACAACTGTGCACAATGCACAGGCAGTGAGGGGGTTGCCAGAAAACAAACAGAACTCAGACAACAGAAAGAAAGTTTTTTTATTGGAGTGGAAGAGTCCTTTCACTTGGGAACTGCCATATTTCAAAAAGAAAGAAACCAGCATACACTCACAAACACATGTGACAGTCGATTGGATGGCAAACTATTACCAGGGGCACTGTGACTCGAGCTGAAGAAGGAAAATTCAGCACAGCAGGCCTTGAGTGCTTGATTTTCTTTGCTTTTGATAGGGAGGAGGCAGGAAGTCAACCTGCTCGCGCTAATCATTCCCAAGGAAATTATTCCCCAAACTTCTTCTGCTCCTATTCAACAGCTTTGACAAAAGCCAAGCATTGTGGAGGAGAAATTTATGCTCAGAATAATTTTATCTTCGAAATTATTCTACCTGGTTTAGTTATGATGAAAGCCCTGTGCTTATATGGGAGTAATCTAATATCAGGCCTTATTTGGAGGGACAACACCACTCTTAAATTATGAAGGCTATGTAGTCTTCCATATGGTTCAAATCCCTAGCACTGTGTAACGGAGTGAGCTCCTGTTACTTATCCCAGCTTCTGCCAACCTAGCAGTTTGAAAGCACGTAAAAATGCAAGTAGAAAAATAGGGGCAACTTTAGTGGGAAGGTAACAATGTTCCCTGCGCCTTCGGCATTTAGTCATGCCAGTCACATGACCACGGAAATGTCTTCGGACAATGCTGGCTTTTCGGCTTTAAAATAGAGATGAGCACCGCCCCCTAGAGTCGGGAATGACTATGACATATGTGTGAGGGGAACCTTTACCTTTACCTATGTAGTCTTCCACATATGTTCTCTTGTCTGTCTTCTTCCTATGAGTAGCTAAATTAAAATGCAAGTTGCCTGATTCCCCAAATGTCAAGGCCAAAGCCCAATGCCCTCCCAGGTGCCTCTATGATACATGCCATCACATGCCCTCTCTTTTTAGATAGTTGCAAGCTTCCTTTATTACACTGCATTTACCAGGCAAATTTATTGCATCATAAAGTATCCAATCCTTGCCAGGATAAAGTAACATGGTTAGTAGTTAATCAGCTAGTTAAATAGTTACTTCATTTGTGCCACTCTATATTATATCATAGAGATATTTTAATCCATATCAAGAGACACTTTTAAAAAATGACTTCCCAAAGAAGGACGTTTAGTATTAAGTAGCAAAGGTCCCTTCTCTCCCTTCCCATTTTTCTTTCTGCCACAGCTAATGGAAATGAAAAGATCAAGGCCCAGAGTAGCAAACAAGAAGTAAAGAACTGACTAGTGCTATATATGTTACCTTGTCAGTAGCTATTAATTATTTATTCAGAGCTATTGGAATAAGCAGCAGACTCGGGTCGGTTTCCTGATTATACTGGATATGGTTGTTTTAGAGATGTTTATTATTTCCCATCCCACTTGTGTGCATCATTTATAATGCTTTCTCCTGTGAAAGTGAAGCAGCCCATTTTATAAAAGTGGAATGCTGCTTGGTTTAATTTCCTGGTGATTATTAAAGGCAATTCCGCATTTAAGTCCCTGATGCTTTTCTCTAACAAAAGCCAGGTCAATTTCGAATCCTAAGTACCGATCATATTGTACTATTATTTATAGGCTGTAGAACTACATCAAGCAAGACATAATTAGGGCTCTTTCCACTGAGATACCAGGAATGGTATGTTGAGTTGTACAGTATTACTTTAACTTAGCTTAAACTACATTTCAATTCTGTACAGGTTGTTCACTCTTGTCTGCAATATCAGTTGGCTAAATCCATAATGATTCTTTCTGCAGGAGATCAGAACAGCTACACAAATATATATTTCAGCCCAAGAGTTTCCCAGGATGACGTTTTCAACAATGGCCTGGAATTGTAATGGTTGTGATTTTCTTAAACAATTTTTCGGTGAAAGTCTTGAGAAGACAGCAACAGGGTGACAAGCTGTGAGTAGATACATCTTTTCTCACAGACAAAATATCCCATCAGCTTTTATTAGTTCAGGATGTGCATTGATGCCAAGCTTCTTGGAAGTACAGATACACTCATCAGGAAGTGAAAAACCATACCAATTGGGGCAAAAGGTCACAGGTTTATTCTTATGCTGGCTTCTCACCAAACTAAACTCTGCAGAGATGTTGAGACTTCAATTCACAGAGGGTGAAAATTGGTTCTACTGGGAAAGCCTCAGACTCATTTCAGTCATTAAAATGAGGCTGTGTGTATCTTAAGTATAGGAGAGGTCAAGGGACTCTGTGTCGTCTGCTAGAACAAGCCACAAAATTGCATATTCTGCTCCAGACATGCTGTTGCAGTGTGAGTAAGTCAAGTCTGTACATGAATCTCATTACAATCCTTCTGCTTAACATATTAATTGCTTTTTCTATTTACTGTAACTTCATGCCACAGATGAAATTAACAGGACAAAAAGGGTAAAACTAAGCTAAGAGGAGTTTAAAGATGATAATTCTATAGAATTATAGAGGCAACCTAAACTCTTAAAGCTCCATAATAATATTGAAATTAGAACAATAAAAAATTGATATACAGTGTTGTGAAAAATTATTTGTCTCCTTCTTTGGAGATTTGTTCATTTGTTCTATAAACAAAGTGATGATTATATATGAAAAAATAATTGCATCCTTGGATTTAATATCAAGTTGATATTATCACAATAATATCCACTTGATATAATAATCACAAATGGTTCCCATTTCTTATTGTGATGTAGGAATTTTAGTCAATCCTCCAAAGCAAACTCTTTTAGCTCAGGAATAACTGATTTCTGGAAAAGTAGCTATTTTATGGTTTATAAAAAACAAGAATCAGATTTTGGCATTGTTTACTCAGGAATAGGAACTACATGGAGTTGGATAATATTCACTGGGAAAAAATGCAAAAGTTCAGAGAATACCCAAAGGGGAAAATAGTTTTTCATGGGTTTCTTGTACACAACTGTCTACATTAACATCTATATTGAGCTATACAGCTATAAATTAGAGTTGGACATAAATGACCTTTTGAAATTCTCCATCAAATTTGTGGCCCCAGAAATAGAAGAGATTATTTCTTTGAACTTCTCCAGGGAAGGAAATATTTTATAACAATTTCTGAGAGATAAAAAATCTCCTTGACAGTGATAATAAGCAATGCAATTAAAAGGCGGACAGCGAGACATTCTTTCATGATATTTTTCTTTTGGATTTCATAGTATCAGAATAAGATGCCAGGAAGACCATAGATAATTGCAGAATTGCTTCTACGATAGAAGTCATAAGATTCATACACACTGCGTGATTTTGGTGCTCTCAGATGAATATATATGAGATTTTGAGTAAGAATGCCAAAAAGATGTGTGATTTAATGATCTCCTGAAATTTCAGTAATATTCCCAAACATTAGGGAACACTTGCAATATTTTTGCAGACCATTAATAATTTCCGAACAATCGGTTGCAAACTACTGCAGCAAATTATTAATGTTTCATTTAAATTCTTCTCTCCACTCTTCATACCACTATTTTTTGCTGATCAATTTTTGTCTTACGACTTAAAAACTCAAGTTCAATATATTTCATAAACGCAAAGTCTGCTTGTGATTTTTTAGAGTATTTCAACACATGGGAGTGATCCAAGATGAATTACTTCAAAGCAAGACAAATTGCCTTCACAGGTCTCCTTTTAATGATTGGGCATCCATTGTACACTTTGCCTGTTTGGAAAAATCACAAACCAGCAAGAGGGTTTGCATTAGTTGACCACTGTATTCCATCAGTAATGAATAGTGTTGTCATAGTATTTCTTCAGATGTTGCTTTGGGGGAAAATACTATACATAAATAAATGTCCTTTAGTAACTACCTGTGTATATTGGAGTAACAAAGGCTATTATATATTTGCATGATCTTTGGGAAAGAATATTCTTTAATGTGTACATATTCAGGGCACAATATGTCAACATTAATGATTTGTAAAGGGATCTTTCTCACATTGCCAATAAAGTAATAGTACATGATAAAAACAAGCAAGACAGAATTGTACAAATGGCCATGAAGGGTCTGGGTGAGGTCTCAGTTACCTGGTCAACCAACTGCTGCAATTATTCAAGCACACAATCTGGAATGATCTATGAGATTGACCATCTTGGTAGTGAGGAACACTCTGTGAACATTCGCTGAAGGAGAATAGCATTTCTTTCCATGAAAAGTACATCATCAATTTGGACTCCTAGGTTTCTCATGAATAGAAAATGCGGAGATTTTCAAGGCTGTAATTGGCAGCCTTGAAACTCAAAGTGAAGACAGGAAGAAGATATTTAGATGTTCAGGACAGAACACAATAATCTTCTTGATTATTCCCCTTGTTCTTTTCTAAAAAAATTATTTATTTTAGGAGCAGATTCCACAGGGTTTAGGTGTGCAGCACTAGCTCTGACCTCTTAGCAGTTTTGTTGTGATGCAGTTTACCAATGAGATTCTGCAATGTCTGCAGGTCTTAAAAGATAGAAAAATTGATAGTTTGAATGATGATGATGATGATGAAGAAGAAGAAGAGGAGGAGGAGGAGGAGGAGGAGGAGGAGGAGGAGAGAAGAAAGAAAGAAAGAAAGAAAGACAGACAGACAGACAGACAGACAGACAGATAGATAGATAGATACTGACCGACAGATCGACAGACCAATCAACAAAAACAAGTAATGAAGTTCTTTTTAAAAAGGAGAACAAAAAATGTTTTGCATTTTAATAGTGGTACTAACATCAGTATTGCTGAAAGTTGCTTCTTACTTTATTTGTCATATGTTCTGAAATGTACAAAGGAGGAGGAGAAAAGAAAGGATGGGTAGATGGATGGAAGGAGAAATAATTCACTGTAAGATATTCCACTGTTCTACTTGGTTGTTGCCAAGGTAATTTATGTATTTAACAAAAGGATAATCCAAGCCCCTTTTGCTCATTCTATGGATTGTTAGGAATCACTCATCTCTAACCTAAGGCCAAGATGTTTTAAGATAATTAACTGTAATGCAGCAATAATCCCTGAGTAAATGTAGGGTAACACATATTTATGTTGAAGGTGAAATACTTGTGGTAATAAATGCCCTCTCTCTCTGTGACTCAATATATATTTCCATGTCGCATCATGCATCTGTCAGGAACTCATTATCAGAACTGTCTTCAGTTTCTTGAGCTTCAGTCTTTCATGTATGAATTCAGAACATGAGATATGATGCTATAGATAATTAAGTGAATACCATAAAACAATTTGAATGCACCACACTGAACTGACTATAAATTCAACCTGGGGATTCCTTTTTGTCCTTCTCTGTAAAGAAAATGGTTTGAATGTGGTTTGGTTTTTTTTATTCTGTGAGTTTGAACAGAAAAAGGCTAATTATATATGTAAGGCCATTTTCACCAACCTAAATCCTTTCTGATACATTGAATAATGCACAATATCAATCTAGTGGTGATGACAACTATAGTCCATCAAAGTTTGATGGCATCATATAGAAATAACTGGGGTAAAAGGAAACATATTAAACTGTGCTGGTACAAAATGATGAACAAGGGCATAAACAAGCTATCATTGAAATTTTGAAATAAAATTGATAAAAAGAATCACCTCAAATCAAGAACTTAAAAGCATTAAAATATTCAACAGAAAAAGACTCTTTTAAACACTCTTTTAACTGTAGCCCTGATTTTGAAACTGAAGACTAAACAACATGTTAATTGTATCATTTGTGTTTGTTGTATGCAAATGTTGTATACATTGTGAGAACTATGGTACAACTTAACCATTTCTTCTGTGATATGAAGCCAATGAAAATATTTGCCATTAGGATAGATGATGATTTCTTATTTTCTAAAATTTATTTTCCTTATTTCAGAATTTTTCTAGAACTTCTTTTGTGCCATATTTACACATATCCTCATGTACCCACAGACATACAAATGGAAATATCAATCTCTAGGAAAATTGTCCACAAAGTTGATAGTGCCCTGACAAAACAATATCAACAACTTTGGTTGCTAAGCTAAGTTCCGTTCCTCCAGCAGATAAAATAGAAATAATCATTATGGCATACAGCCTTGTAGTCAGATGGGAGAGTATGGTTTTTCAGTGGACCAGCTGGAACACTACAGATTGCAAATTCCCACAGGCGACTCTTCCACACAATATAGAATGATCATACAAGAGAGAGCATATCCCTTCTTTCCAATGAAAACACTATTTTTGTCCTTGATTAACTTCAGTCTGCCTCAGTGGCTGGCTGACACTTTGATGGAGGTTCCACAATGAGGACATGTTCTTAACAAGTGTCAAAGCAAGAAATAAGTTGTAATTGAGGGGAAAAAACAACTAATGAACATGCTTGTGCTACTCGGGATTAAAAGTTACCTGAAAATCAACTCAAAATCTTCACTGGAAGGGGGAAATTACTGATTCTGAGCTGAATGGAAACAAGCTATTAACCTATAATGAAAAATGAATGGCTGGGTGAGTAATTGTCCTGCAACATTGATTTGAAAGTATAGCCAGAAGTGTAGATTTATGTCACAGGGAACGATCAGCTAATAATATCTTAATCAAATATATGGAATATTAAAGGGTGCCAAAAACTCTTTTGCCATGCTTCTGGCCCAAACAGCTCCCTTGCAGGAAAGCAGATTGAAAGATACCATCAGTAAAAATGTTTTCTTTTCTTTTGTCATCTGGAATCTCTCAAAATAGGTGGGAGTCTGGAGCACAATGCATTCAACCATTTTTCCTAGTTCTTAACCAAGCAAAATCATAGGACATATTCTATGCAGTGGACACCTTTTGCCCATTGAACGCTACAATTTTAAAAAGTTTCCAATCCCTGACTTGACACAAAACACACACAAATTTCATTGATATATTCTTCTTCTTGGAGAAAATGGAGAAAAGATTGAATGAGAATTATGGGGAAAATGCTTAACAAATTAGAGGGCATAATTAAAATGCAAGATTCCTCAAAAGAAAAAATAAATAAATTTCATTGTATTTAAGTACAACAACAATAAAGATTATACTTAAGAGAAATGTTCCTTCTGCCACTGAAGTGAGTTGTACAAATTTAATGCATATTTCCCAAAGGTACCTACATAATATGTAGACAAACATACATAAGCATCACACAGAAGTATTACACAGGTTTTGAAGTGAAAACTATGAAAGAGAAGTAATGGAAGTGTGAATACCACGGCAAGATGTTGGAACACAAAACAATATTTCTAATTAACTGTTCTAGAACAAAAAAGTGAGTCTAGTAAAAGATTTTGGAGCATACATTTTAGAATCCCTGTCTGGTTCAAGTTAGTTTTCCTTTGATTTTGGTTTTGCTGAATTACTACATTTCTTAGCATGCTATGTCCTATTGAAATTGTTCACGCAATAGGGTGCTTGGCTGCACATTCTGGAGATCCATTCTCCATCCTAATACATCTTACTGTTAGGAAAATGTCCACACTGTTTAGTCCACATGTTTCTTTGCTCAATTTCATCCCATTATTCTTCAATATGCCTAACGGAGGCTGTTGAAAATAGAAAGGACATAGTCAGACCTGACACATTTGGTGTCCTCAGAAGCAATTTACAGCAGCAGGCAAAGCAATGGACTCAATTTGCTAAAGGAGATAATGCATCTTAGGGACAATGTTTACACGCATGTATTTTCTCATCTAATATTCCCTTGTATTCGTATTCATTTCATGTATTCATAATCACGTTTATAGTTATATCTGTTATCTAATTCATGCTTGACAGAAAAAAAAACTGTTCTTTCTTTGCTTGTTGCTGGTTGTTTAACATGTGATTGCTGGTAAAGGATTAACCCCTCCAACTCTATTTTTGGTTGATATTAATAAAGTACTTTTTAGAGGGAGAGGGGGAGGGGAGGGAGGGAGAGAGAATGCTCATGCCTTTTGAAGCCTAAAGAGAATGATATCAACCATATTAAACTGATATTAAGAGCGCAATCAGTGTTTTTTTTAACTTACTGTAATTGGGAAAGAACATTTAAGCTTATGTATGTCATGTAAATTAATCTTCAAAGTAAATAGTCTTTGCTGAGTATATATAGAGGGATGGTGGTGAATGGGATTACGGAACTGTTCTTTGCAGAATCAATGCAAAGGTGTTGACATTTGTGTAGGAATGTTTACTTTGGATTGCCTATGACTTATACTGATAAATAAACCACTGCTGACCTCATCAATTTTTTTCTAATTCTAGCATTGATATAAAGATAAAATGTGGAAGTAATTTTTTCTATCATTTATTTACATTCCTTAAAGTGATTTTTCCCAACCAGGTACTTTTCAGGGGTTTTTGTTTTATAACTCTTTAAATTCTCACCCAGGCTGGGGCTGTCAAGAATCAACTTGACCAATGTTGAAAGGCATAGAGAGTTATAATTCTTTAACAGCAGGAAGGCCAATGGTTTCTTCTTCCTAAATTAAATGAAAAGGAGATTCTGAGCTTGGGTAGTTTTCATGGGGGAGGGGAAAATATTTTTACCATCCAGAGTTAGGGGGATAAGTATTAGAAGCTTCTTTCTTCTTGGAGAGAATAAATTTCTTGTAGTTCAGCCTGCAACAAAAGGGCTACTTTTCCTGAGGTCCCCCAGGTTTCATTGACGAGCGCTCCAAAGTACCAACGCAAAGGACCCTCTTATGTGTAAGCTATGTTTCATGTGAAATTCAATATTTAGACACAAAAAGCTGGAGAAGGAAAATAGAAAGCACTGGCTTGTGTGTTTTGTATCGTGGCCTATAGATATTTTGCCACTGTGCTGTTATTAGAGAGCTCATGTTGTGCAAGGGCTACAAGACAGTGGGCCCTGACTTTAAAATCTCATCTCAGCCATGAATGCAACAGGTAGCCTTAGGCAAACAGTTGTCTTTCATCTTCACCATACCCCCTGTATCTGAAGTGGGTGTATCTAATAATAATACTATCCTACGCTGTGATACCACATATGAAATGGTTTGAATGGAATCCTGTATCAGTTTTAAACTTTAAAATAAATCAAAAACTTTTTCCTCAGTAAATGGGTATGGCAAATTACTTTTTCTAATCCTTTTGGACCAAATTCCCAGCAAACAAAAGAAATGGGTGAGACCGGCCAGATATTCAGTTCACATTTCCTAAGTATCACACATTGATCTTGGATGCTCAAAAATGTTACAACAAGAAGTTTAAGAAGTTGACACAAGGAGACCAAAAGTTTAATGTCTTTCATTTTGGACGCAGCCTTCGTAGCTTTGTAAGTGCCTTCTTCATTCATGTATTTAGGCTGCATTCAAACAATGCTGAAAAACTCCCTGGAGGGAAAAGATAGGTCTATTCAAAATAGACACACCTGGGAATATATAACCTTTGGAAATATTGGTATCAGAAATAATGGGTTTCTTCTGCAGATGTGTCAAATAAATGAACAGAAGATTCATGCATGCAGACTAAACCCTCATATCACCCGTATCTCCCTTTTACATTATTTTGTGAATTACATGTAAAATTTTCTTTAACAATTTTAAAAGGTCATAAAAAAAGACTTAGCAGACCTCATGCCTAGACTAGTATTATGCTACCCAAAAAGGAAAGAAAACTATAGCCTTATGGACTCCCACCGAATTTTTGCCAATATATTCATTTAAATATTCACACTGGAAGAGTATAACAATTTTCCTTAACAATTCAATCTTATGTCTAAAAATGTATTAAAAGTGTACAAAAATAAAATAACACTCATTTACACAGCATCCCTCATTTAAAATATCTACTATGGAACAGAAAGCAGCACATCTCAAAAATCTGTTACTTGCACATTTACTTCTACAGTAATGTATTTGATGTTTCATGGCTGTAAATGTCTCTCTGCTAATAATATCAGAATAACCAATACTACATAATGAAAACCATGGATTTCTTTATTTCTGTAACAATACATGGCTTGCTGCTCTTGAGACAAGCAAAATTAGTTAGCTTTCAGAGATTTTAAATCAATTTTACAATTACTGATTTCTACTGTTTATGCTCTTTTCCATATTGGGAAAAATATGGAAACATCTAGTTGCACGCATCCAATGTAATCTCTCCAACAATTCTTGATTTTACTTGTTCTTTTTGATTTAAATGTCTTTTATGGAACTAGGAAGAGAATACTATAAAAATTCAAAAGGACAGGCTAGAGTTTGCCAGGGTCTCAAAAAAATAATAATTCAGGACCATTTGGAAATTGTATAAATGTCAATCTTGTTACTAGGATATCTCAATTTTACTCAGAGGTAGAAAAAGTTCTCCTGGGATGCACGCCCAATAATAAATATTGGCTAATTTCTTGGAGCATATATAATATCTTTCAAGACATCACTGTTAGTAATATTCCAAGGATATTCTTTTCACCATGGTACCACCATGCTACTATTAATCATGGAGGAGTGAATGTACCAGATATAGTTTCTTCCAATTCTATTGTTCTGGTTTTAATAGCTAGCAAACAATCCTGCAAACAGTAACTTCTGAAATCTTCTAATATTGTCACAAAGCACTTCTTTCGAACTGTTGGGGCAGTCCTATAGTTAACCTGGACAAGCCAGAATGGCTTTAGGAAACTGCAATTTTCAAATGAAATAAATGAAAGAAAGTTTTCAATAATGTCAATCCCAAGACATTTGGAGGAAACAAATTGGAAAATATGTGCTAGTTCAAGGGCATTTTAGACAGTTTGACTAGATGTGGTATAATATCCATAAGAAGGTATAGTTTGTAAATGTAAATAATTTTCACAAAATTAAAATTATCAACATTCATTTTTTAAAGAAAGGCTGTGTTTTAAAAGTATTGTAGAAATTTACACTGTAATGCTTACAACATTATATATTGAATGTATAATGTGAAGGTTATGCAGTTTGCAGAATTTTAGTTGATCCTGATTCTTCTGCTAAATTTTTTTTTAAGTATATTTTTTAACCATCCAATTTTACTAGTTTATTTGGAAGCAAGTAATACACTGTGTTTGGTCCTGCTTTCTCCATATTAAGATCATTTAAGGTTACCGTGTTTTTGTTCTCCTTTCTGCTTTTTATTTTGGAAACACTACAACCTGTCTGTCTGACTTTCTACTAAAGTCTTTGGGTTTTTCTAATATGTGGCTAGCTGCCAAAAAAACAAGCAGTAATTTAACTGTATTTCTCTTCTCTTCAATAAACTCCCATAGCAGAAGAATTCACAGCTTGTATAGTTTTGATCAATCCACCCATCAATGCATTGGGTATGTTTCTAATATAAGCATTTAGCTACTGGAAAAACTCCAGACTTCACAGTACAATGCAACTGAAGCCATGCTACAGATAGGATCCAAGAATTCCCAGTTGATCCATCTTTAATCTTCAAGAGGCGTATGCACTGCAAAATACTTTTAAAGGAACATTTGTCATCACAGAGATTTTAGGTGAAGCAAGACTTTGCCTTATGAATTTTTCCTAAATACAGTACATTATATTTGCGACTTGGTAAAAGATGTCAGGGGTGCTCTTCTGCTTCAGATTAGGTAGCTCAGCTTTATATCACTGATTATTTCTTAATCCTTTTCAGAGTATAACACTGAGTAGTGTGATAGGTATATGTGTATAAGTTCTATCTCAGGGCTCTTCAGTTTTGTTTTTCAGATTATGGTAACTTTTAGATTTTTAAAAAAGTTCTGGAATGTGTAATGAAGAAGTGGAGTAGAAAATTGGCTCCTTTTGACTGAGGACTTTTCTTTTTTCACTTTTTGCCCTTACTCTCTCACAAAATCCTATTGAAGAACTGTAGATTTTTCAAAAATACAATTTTTCTAGCTGAAAATTAGCTTCTAGACAATGAATTTTCATTTTCATTTAAAAATAAACAAAAGTAAATTATTTCTCTTATCTATTCCCACTAACTGAAAGTAATAGGAATTGAAAGTTCCTCTGGAAAAAAAAAGCTTTGGAAAATCCCCAAAGGAAATGTAAATTTCATCTCTGTTTTTGCTTTGCTGAATTTCTCATCTCTACTCCAGTTCCATCTAGTTTTACTGAGTTATTCTAGTAATGGAGTAAGTCACTTGGACCAGGAAAGACTGTAAATAGAAGTATTATTACTCTTTCTACAAAAGTTGTTCATTGCAGTATCCACAGAGTCTGCTTAAAAAAAAAAGTAAAAACAAAATGTGTAATGCACATTTTTTTTAAAAAAAATAGAGTTTTAATTTCACTATTGTGACTGCGATAGTGACTATTTTGATCAGAGCCTGTGAACATTCCTGCTAATAATGGAATTGAGACATCCTTGTACCATTCCTACAAATGACACCGGTATTGTCATTAAGGATTTTTCATTCATTTGTTCCTCTCAAGAATAATCAGCGCAGACAAGATCAGAAGGTGTTTTGTAAAGTTAAACTATACCTTTTGCTACTAACATTCTACAAATTATACAATAAATAAATTTCTTAATGCAGATGATGTAATGTACATAAAATTTTGAAAGTGAAGAATCCATAAAATGTCCTATATACGTACAATATTTTCCAATAATAGCTGTCCTAAAATGCTCATTTTTGGAAAGCTTTCTAAAAGAAAGTATGAAAAAGCACGAAAAGATTGACTAGAAGTGAATGTGTGTATATAAGTTACCTTCTACAGTAGTACCTTGGAACTTGACTGATTTAAAACTCATGAAATTTGGTACTCAATGAACTTCGACATGAAAATGTTCCAGTATTCATCATTTGTTTGGTATACAATATGCTGCAATAGGAATAGGGAGATGGCTGTGGAGAACAGTCAGGAAGTCAGCCATGCCACAAAGATCGCTGAAAAAGGAAGCAGGGGCGTCTGCAGACAGTGGACAGGAAGCTGGCCATGCTGGAAAAATCACTGACATAGGAAAAGGGACAAAGAGTCATGTGATAGATACATGATCATTTTTATTACTCACTGAACCCTCAAAACCTATTAACAAATACCGAGGTACAGGTTAACCTTTACAATACTACTTAGGTTAGTACTGTATGAATACATTTTGAAGAAGTAAACATACATTGAGAATAGAAGTGTCTTATCCTGTAGATATAGATAGGAAGGTAGAGATAATAGATGATGAATAGATATAGATATATAAACAATCAAACAGGATCTCCTAAGTCCTAATGGTTTGTAATTTGAAATTAAACAGTGTCCTAAAATCTAATCTATGACAAAGAGAATCATGTAAAGTTTAAACTATGGAGTTGGTTAGGGTATGTTAGATGGAAAACATACACAGGCTTCCCTGTGAACAGAAATCCAAAAACTTGGAATATGATATTAGATGTGCTACACTGGATTTGAGATTTATTGACACAACACATATGCTTATAATATTCTGACTCCAAATAGTCTTCAAAGGCAGTGCCATATGGAGCATGTAATCTAGATGTTTTAGGAGGATTTTAGAAATACAAATTTGTTCTTGTGTGATTAAGATATTAACCTTTGTTAGAATTTGCACCATAAAAATAGACAGACTTTCATGCATGTTTCCCATATTCAGGAAACTTTTTCAGTCTTTACAATAAATACACTCTGCCATTTGAAATCCGTTGCATGCCATCATCTGAATTACTTTTTTTCAACCACAACAGCTTATCTTATTTTGCTTTTGGGAATTCTATTGAAATATACAGAAAGAACCAGTTTACTCTAGGGGTTAAGGCACCAAGCTTGCAACCTGGAAGCCATGGTTACTAGTCCCACCTTAGAAATGAAAGCCAACTAGGTGACTTTGGGCCAGTTACTCTCTCAGCCCAACCCACATCACAGGGTTGTGGTGGTGGTGGTGGTGTTGTGTAGGAAGAGGAAGGAGTATTTGATATGTTTGCTGTCTTGAGTTATTTATAAAAATAATAATGGCAAGAAATAAACAAACAGACAAACATGATCTACTCTTAAGTACATTCCAAGAACGTTTGGAATTTCTTAGAATGGTTCAAGCAGAAGGAATGTAACATATATAAAAAATTCTTTTTTGAAAATGTGAAGTGTTTGAGCCTTTTGAAAATCAAATCAGTATGTTTGTTGGAATCAAACCCAAAATCCACATATGTTATTTACCCAAAGCTGCTCTAGTTCCAAAAATTGCATTTTTCCTTAGCTGCAAAGCCAATGTTTTGCATTAATGATAATAATGGATAAAAATACAGCATTTCTTGGGCAGATTCTGTGTTTGGTACCCTACAGAATGGTCATAATATCCATTAAAATTCTCGTAAAAACAGATATTATTCCTAAAATTTCTAGATAAGTTCTAGAGTCATGAGAAAAAATAGGACATTTTGTTGGAGTGACAGTGGGAAAATTCATATATTCAGTCCAAAACTTAATGTTATCTTCATTTTTTTTACAGCTCTACTTCATAGGTTATTATAGGGATGTAATCTTCTTAGTGATCCATAAAATACACTAGCAGTTTTATAGGCAATCATGTAATTATCTCTGGATTTCAGGGATAGCCTCAAGATCGAAGTATTCCCAAATGACCAGAGAACAGCAGATGATTAACCAACAACAAATTAAACCTTGACATCAAACCTTGAAGCTAGCATGTTGCTGTTAGGGTAAGAAGACTGATGCTTATTACTGCAATACCCTGTCTTCTTATTGTTCAAAGAATTTTATAGTCAAGGATAGGCTGCATGGTCATATACATGGTTAGAGATGCTCAATATAATATGTGTTATGTAAACTATTTGATACTTTCCTAAATGTTTACTTCCAAGCAAAATGTGCTTATTCATGCATTAGAAATATTCCAATTTGTGACGGTAGTGTTACCCAGTTGTCTAAAGCCATTGCACCCAGAGTTTAAAACAATCAAGTTACACTTTCTTTACAAGGATTCAGACAAAATGTTGCATGTTTGCTGTGTTTTTCTTACGTTTCTTTATTTTTCTTGTTATTTCCCATTGCTGGAGTAGAAATGAAATCACTACTCTGGCACAATTCATCTTCCTACTGTGGTGTTTAGAATTCAGAAATGCCAAAGAAAAACACAAATGGTAATAAAAGTGTGTGTCATATCAATTTCTTTCTTTGTGACTTAAAAAGTGTCCCTTCCTCTATATTTATGGCTTATAAAGATTTCCTCTGCAGTACTCTCGTCTCTAAAATTGCTAAAAACAAGCCAAAATAGTAATTCTTATTAACTGCAGTGACACCTGCACTGATACAGTCAAATCTGGCCAACAGCAGGTCCCCCTGCTGTTTTACTCAGCTGGCAGTCTGCTCCATCTGTGGCCGATGCTTCAGGTGAGTAATTCTTCCAGTCAGACAGGCTCTTTATGGACTTTTTAAAATTCTATTGAAGAAACAGCACCCTTCTGTCTAACAAGGGCCATTACACTGGATAAAGAAATGAAACTACCATGCAAGCTAACCAAATGACAAAAAGAAAAGAAAGATGTTTTAAAAGTTTCCTTCTTTTCCTCAAGATCAACTGTTTCCTCTAAAATTTAAAGGGCAGGAGATAGGACAAAAGCAATGAGACAAAGGAGAACCACTGTGTGATACTTCTTTGCAGCAAAGTTTTGTAAGTTCTCCCTTTCCTCTTTGATATTAAAGTCACTGGGTTATGATCTGAATAAGATATTTTGGTAATACCTCCACTTTATAAGTACATTTAGTAAGTTTGTTAGAAATCCAAAACTATCTATTCTTTAAAAAGATCTGTGTCATTCAGAAAAAACTCCATATATTCTTTAGAATCGCAAATCATTTATATATATCTCTGTAAGCTCAAAGTTGTCCATATTTTTTTAAATGGCAATAGTGTTGATTTAATTCTTTTCACAGAGATTCTGTTTTTTGTCAGCACACCACACCATTCCAATCTCACGCCAAAAAAACATTTTTTATAGGACATTTCTATCAATTTTTCCATTAGTCCCTTAAAATATGTGTCTTGTTCTCATTTGGCACACATAATACCAATATCATAATTTTAGTTTAAGTCCAATTGATTTCAACCCTTACATATCTGCCCTGGTCATCATTCATTAACAATTTTGGTTGTAACTGTGGGACAGGGGTGGGTTCCTGCCAGTTCTAACCTCTCCTATAGAAGAGGTTCCACAAATCTACAGTGCCATTTAGAACCGGTTCCAGCTCCCTCCCCCCACCCATCCGCACATCATCAAGATGAAGAACGAGAAGAGGAATTCTGGGAGTTGAAGTCCACAAGTCTTAAAGCTGTCAAGTTTGAACACCCCTGGGGCTTTTTTTCTAAAGGGTTAGGGGTGCAAGGGTGTTGTAACTTGACAGCTTTAAGACTTGCATGCTTCGAATGCCAGAATTTCTGAGCCAACATTTTGGTTGCTAAGCAAGAGCATTGTTAAGTGAGTTTCACCACATTTTACAAGTTGGCCATGCCCACCCAGTCACATGACTGCCAAGCCACTCGCACTTGGTCACATGGCTGGCAAGCCACTCCCACAAAGCAGGCCACAGCTACAGAATAGGTTCTAAATTTTTTTGAAACCCACCACTGCTGTGGGATTACATATAGAACAACTCTTATTTTTTTCTAGTTGATTCTGCCAAATATACATTCTTGTCGCAAAGTTTCATAATTTTTAATTTTTTTCTTATGTGTTTCTCTTATATAGGCAAATTACATTATGTAGGTCTCTAGTTATTCGGGTTTTCTCCTACGTAGAATTGGAGATGTCTTGGCGACGTTTCGATGAAGTCTCATTCGTCATCTTCAGGCTACTTCAGGCTTGGTGTTTCCAGGAGTAATGTGAGATCTCGGCTGTTTCTTCCTTTTAACTGCCAGTTAACTGCCAACTCACATTACTCCTGGAAACACCAAGCCTGAAGTAGCCTGGAGATGACGAATGAGACTTCGTCAAAATGTCGCCAAGACATCTCCAATTCTACGCGGGAGAAAACCCGAATAACTAGAGACCTACATAGTAACACCCGTGAAAACCTCAGAGAACAAATTACATTTTATATATATATATATATATATATATATATATATATATATATATATATATATATATATATATATATATATATATATATATATATATATATATATATATATATATATATATATATATAAAATAATGAAATTCCTTCTTTCTTTTCTGTGGGGCAATTGTGCTATTTATATTTCATATTAGATATCGGTCTAGAAATCCTAAATGCCAGTCAAATTGTATTTATTTATATTTTGCATTTCTGAATCACCCGTCTCCCTCAAATCAAAATATAAAGGTACTAGAAGAAATTCAGTATGATACCTTATAGGGATCCTCAACTTACAACTATAATTAAGCCCAAAATTTCCATTGCTAAGCAAGTCATTTGGTAAGTGAAATTTGCCCAATTTCTAACCTTTATTTCTACAGTTGTTAAATGAATCACTGCAGTTGTTAAGTTACTAACATAGTTTCAATTGAATTTGGCTTCCCCGTTGACTTTGCTTGTCAAAAGGTCACAAAAGGTGATCACATGAAACCCAGGATACTACAACCATCATAAATATGAGCAATTGCCAGGCATTGAATTTTGATAATGTGACCATGGGGATGCTGCAATAGTTATGTGAAAAATAAGTCTTTTTTTTTTAGTGCCTTTGTAACTTTGAACAGTCACTAACCGAATTGTTGTAAGTTGGGGACTACCTATATATACCACAAACATGCTTTTGGGGATGCAAATAAAATCTTCAGGTGCCCAATTGTATCTCTACAACCCACAGGAAAGATTGCTGTGTCATTTTACAGTAATTAAGATGTAATTACAATTCTTTGTTAGTTAGATATGGCTAGGAAACCATTTTTAATAACTGAGGCTATGTCTTTTTTATCACCAGTTTGTTTTGTACAGCAGAATCCAAAGGGTGATACTATCACCACATAGATGAAGCAACTTATTTTATTTTATGTCTTGCTTGAGGGAGCTTTTGGCATGAAGCTTTTTAGATGCACTATACTACCTTAATTTTTTTAGATTCCCATTGGAAAATGACAAGAAATCAGTTCATATTTAACAATTAGGCAATGAATTTCAGCAACATGAGCCAAGAAAAGGCGTTTAGAACCACATGCAAACTAGAGCAGTTTTTTTCTCAACTTTGGCAGCTTTAAGATGGGGGAACTTTAACTCCCAGAATTCCTCAGCCAGGAAGGCTGCAGAAGGTACAGAATCAGAGGTGGTATTCAGCTGGTTCAGATCAGTTCGGGCAAACCAGTAGCAGAAATTTTGAGTAGTTTAGAGAGCCAGCAAATACCACCTCTGGTTGGTACACCCCCGCCCCCATCGTTTCCTGTCCTATATTCCCCTTTTTTTAGCTGAGATGATTCGTGCAACAGAGAGGATTGTGTGCCTCAGCTGAGCTAAAAAAACAGCTCAGCTCAGCTCACCAGCGCTGACACTGAGGGTGGTGTTTGAGTGCTGCATGTGCATGCAAAGCACTCTCACATAGAACCTGTTGGAAAATATTTGGAATCCCACCACTGTACTGTACAGAATGCACATCCCTCATGCATACAAAGCAAGATACTTACTATCTGTACAATAATTCAGAGTGCAACAATTGATTGCATTGATGGATTTCTGACTTGCAGCCAAGATATACTACAAACATCCGATGAATCCACACAAAGATTAAGATGCTATTTAACTGGAGTTAGAGTCTAGAATTTGGCTGTAAATTAGAGCAAAGAGCATGTCATATTTTCAGCTGCCAAACCAAGCACATTAATGCTTCATCTTAAATAATTAGAAGTAATTTAGCAAAGAACATGAAAGTTGCTATTAAAGAAGAGGTAGATCATTCACCACATTGTAAAATCACTGAGAGGGAGTGATAAAAGGGTAATATGCTTCCACACCCACATTTTAGATTTGTCTTCTTACCTGCATATTATAAGGCAGAACCATGTACAAAACAAAATCAAAACAAAAGCCAACAACAATGCTGTCTTATATTGAATGAGCCATGCTGGAAACATGAGAATATTGTTAACTTTTTAAAGCATTTCTAGAATTATTAATTATATGAAATTTGAAAGGTAATGTCTGTTAAAAAAACAAAAACAAAGTGCCTGCTTGGAATGCACATAATCAGTTCCTTGTCAGCAAAAGCTCAAAAGGGAAGCCAGATCTTAACTGTAAATATGTTGTTGCTAATTATGTGCAAGAAATAGAAGTAAGTGTATGTTATATACTCTTGCTTTCTATAAAAAAATACTACCCAGATGGCTTGTATATAGTTAGCATTCTATGGATTGATAGATACTATGCATGTAACCAAGGAAACTGTTAGAAAAGACTTTCAACTATTAGTTTCACACCTTGAGCTAAGTTTGTCTATTTGTTGAATAATGAACTTGCTATGCTTCTATAACATACTAAACCAAAATCAAAACCAAACCTTATGGCCTAAGTGAGTCGTAGTCATTAAAAAACACTAGTCACTGATTTACTAATAACTACCATACGATAATATAATAATATAATATAATATAATATAATATAATAATATAATATAATATAATATAATATAATATAATATAATATAATATAATATAATAATATAATATAATATAATATAATATAATATAATATAATATAATATAATATAATATAATATAATATAATATAATATAATATAATATAATATAATATAATATAATATAATATAATATAATATAATATAATATAATATAATATAATATAATATAATATAATATAATAAATATAATATAATATAATATAATATAATAAATATAATATAATATAATAATATAATATACCCCAATACTGCACAATCATTATATTACTGTCAGAGTTCCAAGTATCATGTAGAATTAAATCAGAGTCCAAGGCAAAACAATTTAATAAAGCAGACATCTTAGCACATAGCTATGGATCCCAATTCTGGAAATTACATCAGAATCCCACCCAGTTAAAAGTTCATGATCTTGTCCCCACACCCACAATCCATCACATGGTCCAATCTTCTTCTTCCATGCTAGCACCCACGCCCAGCTGCTTCCGGTCAGGTGCAAAGGTGCGGAGACAAAAGATGACCTTGAGCTTCTAGAAAGGGTTTTTTTTATTTTGAAAACAACACATTCTACCCCTTGCTATTCCCCCCCCCCCCCCCCCCACACTTAATGAGAGTCTGGCAGGCCAAAGATTCTTAAAGGAACCACTGCAGGCCTGACAATTACATTATATTACAATTATAATATAATAATTGTAAAAACAATGGTTTCTCTTCAATTGTATAAATCTGTGAGGAACAAAAGATCAGGTCCGCATTCGAAGGTCTAAGTAAACTGATTTATTGCTACTAGTCTATGCACAGGAATATTATTAACAAATAGTAAGAACCTGCTAGGAGTTACATAAGGGTCAATGGCATTCAAGAGGGGTTGGACTTGGTCTGCTGTGGCTATATAGAGATTCTAGGCTGATCACGCTTTTAACTCCGCCCCTAGGTTTTGCCACTTCTTCCCTTACAAATCTTTTGCTTTTTACTGAAGTTGTTTCAGTCATGGATTGAAGACAAGGTAACAATATGGGGACATGGCAGAAAAATAGATGTTCCATATCATATTTCTGCTGTGATGAAGTGGGGACATAGCTTACAAATCTGGAGGACATCAGATTGAAGATAAGGCTTTAAGGCTACTTCAGTATTGTCCATAATCATTTTTTGCAGTAATGCATTTCTTGATTATGTATTAAATGTTGATGATTCATATTATGTAGCTATAAAGGCTGATTCAAGCAGTCGTATGCAGAACTAAATATCTCCTCTATGTGGAATTAATTGGGTCCATTTGGACATCTATTTCAACAACTCTCATTGCATGAAATCCAGAATTAAAGCATCTCCAACAAATGGCTCTCCAGTTGCTTGTGCCTCCAGTGAGCATGTATCCATCCATTTGTACAAGTGCTCATATTGATGATAAATTTCTTGGAATGAGCAATTAAAATTTCAAGCCCCTGAATGGGACCAACCAGCAAAAAGAGGGGATTCTTGTACTCAAACTATTTGTGGCTTATATTTTAAGTCTTATACAGCAAATCTTCAAAAACATTTTTGTACAGATATTCTATTGAAAATTTACACATATTTTTTGCTTTCTTTAACTTCCTGCAAAAGCTAATATAACAAAAGGCACCTGCCTTCCTGTTTTAACATTAGCATTTCAAATAACTGTTAGTTGTTTAGAGAGCTGATGTACAATGATTACAAAAAGTATTTCAAGAACCTGTATGTAATACATCTATCAACCTGTATCAATAATCTAAACATGTCTCTTAAGATCACTTTATAAACCCTGACATTTTCCCCTTCTCTTATCTGCCACTTAAAAGGCAAGAAACAAATATTACCTGCTTTGAGTATAACATATGAAAGGGAATCTCATATTAAACTAATGGAGCTGTTTGACTAGCAGAAAGTTTTCATATCTCCAACTCTTGTCTAGTCTTTTTTGTTCCCTGTCTTTCTCTTTCCAAAAAGCAATTTGTTCCTTTGACCAGTGTCTGCCTGCCCTTGACTTATGCTGTCAGTTTCTGTCTGATTTCACTCACAGCCAGCCCTCACTAGTCTTCGAAAATTTGGCAGAGATTTCATGGGGCAGCCTCAAAAATAGCAGAAGTCTTGGAACAAGGAGCAAAGGGGCAATATGGGTGACTGAAGCAGAAGAGAAAAACTGTGTGCTCCCTGAATCTTACATTTATTTTTAGCTGAATTGCTAACCACAGACAATTCTCAGGTGCCTTTGAGGGAATGTAGATGTCTCCTTTTAATATTAGCATTGTGACATATGCTTTGATATGAAACATTTTGTCTTTAAGAAATGGAGAGCTGCCCTTTTAGCAGTAAATTAGAGTTATCTTATTCCCTTTTATATTTCTACATGTACACATAAAGAAATAATTATTATAAACAGTACAGGAATATTTGAGCAATTTAAAATGCTTCAGCCAAATTATCTTAGGTGCTTTAATTATGATTTATTATGACTTAATTACTTGACAAGTATGATATATACACCCCCCTTAAAAATACACATTGCTTAGCTTTAGTAGACAATTGATTCTGTACTTCTATTGTTTTTGCACAATTGCATTAAAAACACTTCCTTGAGTATCAGTTACACAATGAATTCAACTGATTCTGTGAGAGTTCCAATGATGCAACTCCATCAGCCACCCATCATCACTCTAGGTTAAGATGGGCAACCTATACATTTAATTTAAAAAAATTAAAAAGCTCCAAAACAACTTAATTTATTTATTTATTTGTTTGTTTGTTTATTTATTATTAAAATTTATATGCTGCCCAATCCTGAAGGACACTGGGCACCTTACAAAAAAAAGAAGAAGAAAAAGAGAAAAAAAGAAAAGAAAAAAAGAAGAGTTTAAAATCACAAAACTACATGCATTCATTCTAATCGGGGCTGGACCTCAACAATGAGGTCAACAGCCCCAGGCCTGCCGGAACAGCCAGGTTTTTACAGCTTTCCTGAAGGCCATGAGAGTGGGTATGGTCCGGATCTCTGGGGGTAGCTGATTCCAAAAAGTCAGAGCAGCCACAGAGTGGCTCTCCTCCGGGGCCCCACCAGCTGACACTGTCTGGCTGATGGCATCTGAAGGAGGCCCAATCTGTGGGATCATACTGGCCGCTGGGAGGTATGTGGCAGTAGGCGGTCTCGAAGGTATGCTGGCCCTAAGCCATGTAGGGCTTTAAAGGTAATAACCAACACCTTGAATTGCATCCGGAGACCAATTGGTAGCCAATGCAGCTCGCGGAGGACAGGTGTAATGTGGGTGTACCTCGGTGCACCCAATATCGCTCACGCAGCCGCATTCTGGACTAGCTGCAGTCTCCGAACGCTTTTCAAGGGTAGCCCCATGTAGAGCATGTTGCAATAATCCAGCCAGGAGGTGACAAGGACGTGAGTAACCGTTTGAAGTGCCTTCCGATCCAAATAGGGATGCAATTGGTGCACCAGACGAACCTGGGCAAAGGCCCCCCCGGTCAGAGCCGACAGATGATGTTCCAGTGTTAGCTGGACCCCCAAATTGTGGACCCTCTCTGAGGGGTGTAAATTTTCTCCCCCCAGGATTAAGGATGGACTGTCTAGGCTGTCCTTCGGGGGCGGCATCCAAAGCCACTCAGTATTATTGGGATTGAGCACAGATTTGTTCGCCCCCATCCAGATCCTAACAGCTTCCAGGCATCGGCACATCACGTCCGCCGTTACACTGAGCTGGCACGGGGCAGAAAGATACAGTTGAGTATCATCTGCATATTGATGGTACTTTACCGCATGCTGTCGCATGATCTCACCCAGCGGCTTCATGTAGATGTTAAATAGGAGAGGGGACAAGACCGAACCCTGTGGCACACCACATTTGAGGGGCCTAGGGGTCGACCTTTGCCCCCCAACCAACACCGACTGTGACCTGTCAGAAAGGTAAGAGGAAAACCACCGTAAAACGGTGCCTCTCACTCCCACCTCCTCCAGGCATCACAGAAGGATACCATGGTTGATGGTATCGAAGGCCGCTGAGAGGTCAAGAAGCACCAGGATAGAGGAATGTCCTCTATCCCTGGCCCACCAGAGATCATCGGTCAGGGCGACCAAAGTGGTTTTCGTGCTGTACCCAGGCCTGAAACCAGACTGAAAGGAGTCTAGATAATCCGTTTCATTCAAGGTCCGTCAGAGTTGAAGCGCCACCACCTTCTCAACAACCTTCCCCAAAAAAGGAAGATTGGAGACAGGATGATAGTTTTTCAAAATAGCTGGGTCCAGGGAAGGCTTCTTGAGGAGGGGGTCTTACCACCGCTTCCTTTAATGGTTGCGGGAAAGATCCCTCCTGCAAAGATGTGTTAGTAATCGTCTGGAGCCAGCCTCGTGTCACCTCTCTGCTGGTCGAAACCAGCCAGGAGGGACACGGGTCCAGTAAACAGGTGGAGGCACTCATCGCTCCCATGGCCTTGTCCACTTCCTCAGGGATGACAAATTCGAACTCATCCCAGAAAATCCGATTAAGACTAGCCCTCGGTATCTTGGCTGGTACTGCCCAAGCAGAGTCCAGGTCTGTCCGAATCTGAGTGATTTTATCTGACAGAAACTGAACGAACTCCTCAGCTCTTCCCTGCAGGGGTTCCCCCACCTCCTCACCTTTCAGGAGGGAGCGGGTCACCCTAAACAGGGCAGCTGGGCGAAATTCCGCGGATGCAATGAACAGAAAAATGTGTACATTTTGCCGCCCGTATCACTACTAGGTAAGTCCTGATAAAGGCTCTTAATAATGATCCATCAGATTCAGAGATACTAGCCCTCCAGGGTCGCTCTAGGTGTCTCTTTTGGCGCTTCATCTCCCGGAGTTCCTCGGTAAACCAAGGTGTCCTCCTGGATCCACTGCCGTGGAGAGGCCTCAAAGGCGCAATCCGATCCAGTGCCTCAGCCACCGCAACATTCCAGGCAGCAACCAAAGACTCGGTTGGATTGCAGACAAGGGAGTCAGGTATCTCTCCAAGCTCCCTCTGAAATCCCTCCGGGTCCATCAGGCGCCTGGGGCGGAACCACTTAATCGGCTCCATCTCCCTGCAATGGGGGAGTAGCGTCCTGAAGTCAAACCTCAGCAAGGAGTGATCTGACCATGACAAGGGCGAGGTCTCTATTCCCCTTAACTCAAGATTACGTCTCCACTGCCCCGAGAGAAATACAAGGTCAAGCGTGTGTCCTGCTCTATGGGTTGGACCCTGAACTACCTGGGTCAAGTCCATGGTTGTCATGGAGGCCATGAACTCCTGTGCCCCATCTGAGTGTTCACCAAGAGACGGCAGATTAGTCTCCCAGTACCATTAGTCTGGGGAACTCCATCGCCAACCCGGCTACTGCCTCTAGCAGCACAGGCAGGGCTGCCGTGACGCAGCTGGGAAGTAGGTACGTCAAGAGCAAGCCCAATTGAACCCCTAGGTCCAACTTCAAGAGGAGAGACTCACACCCCACAATCTCTGGGGCAGGGATCCTGCGAGGAACTAACGACCTTCGGATGATAACTGCTACTCCCCCACCCCTTTTCTGTTGTCGTGGTTGGTGGAGCACCTGGAACCCATCTGGGCACATTTCTGACAGGGGGACTCCTCCCTCTAGGCCCAGCCAGGTTTCGGTTATACATGCCAGGTCTGCCTCCTCGTCTAATATTAAATCCCGGACAAGGTGAGCTTTGTTCACAACCGACCTGGCATTTAGCAACAACAACCTGAGACCAGGGCCCTGATCTCCTCTGCCACCAGGTCCTTGAGTTGAGCCTGAGGGGCCAGAACAAGGAATCGCTGTAATGTAGAGAGTCCTTCTTCCCCGGTAATGGCTAGCCCTACAGCTCCCGTCATATCTGCCTCTCCCAGTCGTAACCGAAATGCTCCAACCTCCCCCCATCCCCGTAGACCCCCTCCTCCCTCATGGCCCCCATTCTTCCCGGCAAGCCATGCGCACCATTCACTCCAGGATGGGAGGCGACTCTGGGCCCCCATCCACTTCTGCTTCTGCACTCAGTGGAGGGGGCTCCAGGTCGCACTCCTGGTCCTATCATACTCACCAATCAAACACTCTCCTGAGACACACTCCACACTAGTCATTAAAATACAATAATACAATAATTAAATTAAAAGTGGACACATTCTCTCTCACATTCATATATTCATACATTCAACAAACCAGCTAAAAAAATACAGTTCTTAAATCCGCAGAGAAGGCGCTCAGCGCGAGTCCGAGGAGGCTGGAGCCGGCTGTAGTTTTGGAGGGGGGGTCCTCATTCTTCTCCCCTGTGTGGCCTGGAAGTAGTGTAGGAAGTCTGAGGCGGCTGGGGCAGCTCGCGATAATTGAGGGGGCAGGCTCCCTGTCCTCCTCGTCCTTGTCCTCTCTCTCTTCGGGGGCCTTGTATCACAGAGCAGCATGTAAGGCAGTTGGTATGGCAAAGGTTCCCCATGGCCTGGCATGCTTGGTTGGTCCTATATACCCCCTTTCCACACTCAATATAAATACTGCAATACCCCTTGCACACATGCAGCTCCAGCCCAGAGGCCTCCCCGAAGGCCCGTTCCCCGAAATCCGGCCCGTCGCTTTCCCCGAGGCAGCCCAGCAACAGCGTGCAGTTGAAGCCAAAAAATGCTGGCCCTGTTTTCCCGTTTCTTCCCGTTGGTCTTATTGCTGGCCGCCACCGCTGCAGCAGCCAGAGCGGCAGGCAAAGAAGGCCTCCGTGGCGGCGTTGTCCAAAAAGCCGAGGCAGAGAAGAAGAAGGGGCCACGCCCAGGACAGCAGCGGCAGTGGAGGAGGAAGCTGGCCGCACGATCTTGAGGCACACCGGCTCCCTGAAGTGGCGGAGCCGAGGCCGCGGCAGCCGGAGAAGGCGGCATTGTCCAAGAAGCAGCGGACGGCAGTGGTGGCAGCAGAGGAAGCTGGCTGCACGGTCCTGAGGCATTGTCTGAAGAGCCGAGGCTGCAGCAGCCAGAGCGACGGGCAAAGAAGACCCCGCGGCAGCGTTGTCCAAAAAGCCGTGGTGGAAGAAGAGGAGGCCCGGGGCAGCAGTGGTGGTGGCAGAGGAGGCTGGCCGCATGGTCTAATTCATAATCTAGGGGTATCCTGGATTTAGAACAGCTGTTGGTTTAGCAAGTAGAGGCTGTGCCCAGGAGAGGTTTTTGTCCTTTTTCAAATTGTCTATCAATTATGGCCATTATAGAACAGGAAGGTGGTCATGCCATTATCACCTGGACTCCAGTAATTTATGAGCTCATCACTTGGAAATTGAATGACCCTTGACCCTCAGAAACTTCAACATGTACAAAATGCAGCAGCCTGTGTACTGTTAGGCATGTCCCAACAATGACACATCAAACCTGTACTGAGTGCACTGCATTTGTTGCCATTTGATTTCTATGTACAATTCATGGGGCTGGTGATAATCTTTACAATCCTTAAGCCAGCTAGAATCTGTCCATCCAAGGATGCATGTAGAAAGTATATATTTAAAGTCTACATTCCCATGAGATGCAACAAAGGGGACTTAAAAGTGAGCATTATATATCTTATGGAAGTATTTCCTTCAGAAATATAATCAGCATCCTTTCTGTTAATATTCAGAAAGTGTACCAAGATCTGGCTATTAAGGAACTACCTGGGGACTGGAAAAAGTGTTTTTCACTTAACTTATAAGGCTTTGAAGAGTTTTGCTGACATTTCATCAGCTCCAGCAGTTTTGTTGTTAACTAAAGCCTGCTTCTCTTCATTTTCCAGAATGTGTAGTGCAATGATCAAACCTTCATATATAGGCTATAGGTGATAGAAGACAGAGTAGGCAATGTTCACCCCCTTAATTTCTGTAATTTTCTTAAATAAACCCTTTGACCTTGTCATTTGAGCATTACTCTTACCTTCTTAACTCATCTATAATGAAACAATGCATATCTATATTGGTTAATCTTTAGTAGCTTGCCTCTTTTTCTTGAGCAATCTGCTCTGTGTGAGTCTTGAATATTTGCTACTGATTTAATTCCTTTTTTATTGTTATTATATACATCCTCCTAATAAAAGAACATATTTGCATATATAATTTCTAGGTGAAGTCACATATTCACTATGATATATCCTGTCTATAGTTGAGAATATCAGCTTCAATTATCTTGGGATCTTCTTAGCATCTAGTTCACTTATTTAAAACATGTCTCTGCTACTTATCCTCTCTAGATGGTGCCTTGATTGTGTCAAATAATGTAATGTAATATTATAATGAAATGTTACATACATATATGTATACAGGATTGTGTGTTTGTTAGTATGATTTACTGGGTTAGGGATTGTCTTTCACTGTGAGTTATTGACATGTATTTGTGTTGGGGGGATGCACTAAGGAAGACTCAGCCAAACTCATTGTACACATGTTGTGCGACAATAAAGGTTTGAATCTGAAACTGTTCTCAATAGACTTGTAGACAATAGACTACATTGGAAGGCACTGCTTGATGGATGAGGCATTTAAAGTCTTTGCCAATAGTGTAGATCAAGAGTGGTCATTTTTTGTATGTCTGAAGATCAGGAGTGGACAGGGAAACTATCATATTTTTAAAATTGGCTTGCAAAGGCCAATTTTATTGGAGGACACATTTAGGACACCAAATTAAATCCTTCTTTTCAGAAAATGATCATGCTACCAAAACCTGCACTAGATTTTAGAAAGAAGTCTGAGAGGCACAACAAAGGACATGAGGTTTGCATGTTGCATGCAGTTTGTAGAATGGATACCTTATATACTGCTCAACAAAAAAAATCTGCCCCCTCCTGTAGGACTCACCAACTTTTCAATTCTATTATTTTCTACAATAGCTAGAGCTTATAAAAAGGGAAAAGAATCCTATCTTTCGTTTAGTCTATGTGAAGTAGCTCACACTTGAAAAATAACAGTTTATTTTGGCTTCACCTTTGCTATCTATTATTATTTAACTACTCTGGAGGCCAGCTGTATTATTTATATCAGAAATAAGCAATTCTATGCCCTCCAGATGTTTTTAATTACAACTCCCACAATTCCTGATTATTGAACATGCTATCTTATACAGAATTTTAGTCCAAAACATTTGGGGGAGGTACCAGGTTGCTTACCCCTGAATTGCCCTTTAATTTTCAACACTATCTATTCACCAAAGGAAACTGTGGCTAAGTTTCTTGTAGGCTAACATTGTATGTCGGGAGACACTTCTCTTTACAAACTTCTTATGAAAACAAAACAGTAAAAGAGAAGCCAAGATGGGTGATAGTCCCAAGTGACTTTTTGCTTCCAGCATTAGTCTAGGGAGTATTTGCTAAACTATTACAACAGCAAGAAAAAGAATGGGGAAAAAATCCTTCAGCTGCATTTCTAAAAAAACCACTTGGCTCTGGAGAGCTGTTGGAGTAGTCCTATGAGATGACTATTGGGTAAGTAATTTGAAGATTTTGGCCCATGTTATACCAAGAGAGAGGGAGAACACATCAAGACCATTAAGCCATTTTCAAAATATAGTTTTCATTAAACCTTATACAACAATTTCATCCATTCAAAGAAGCCAGAGTTTTGTCTGAGGCATTTGGGCTCAGTTCCAAAATGTGTTTCACTGAAATATTTCAGCCCAGAAAAAAAGTGAAACACTTAGCTGGCTAAGAGGGTTTAAAAAAAAAAACCTTCACTGGAAAATCAACAGGGACTAAAATCAAGTTCAGAGATGATTTTATGATAAATGATATTCCAGGTGCAGAATACTTTCAGTCATGACATTTTTTGCAACCTTAATTTTATTAAATTTGTAATGAATTCCAATTTGTATCATATAACTATTGAAAAATAATATAAATGAATTCCAATTTTTATTAGATTACTACTCAGGAATTCAAAATGAATACGAAACACACTTTCCCCAATTCCCTCCCCACCCACACAAATAACTCTGTGACAGGGTTGACAGTAGCTAAAAAGCCACCTGTTAAATTTCCCTGGTTGAGAATGGATTAGAATCTGAGTCTTCTTGGTCAACAGTGAATCTATCAGAACCTTAAGCACTGATCACAGCCAATAAAACTGCCAGAATATCAGTTCAATGTTACTCCTTTGAGAGTGCTAAGCATCTTTTTTTTTTCTATATGCATATTACAAATAGAACTAACCAAATCACTGAAACAGAAGTTTTGGAAGAACTTTGTTGTTTGCAAAAGTATAATGATGATTTAGGGGGGAAATTCTTAACAAGATATTAATGGGGAAAGCCCTCCCTAACAATGCAAGAAATGATCATTTTTTTACTGGTGTTGGATTCTGATGATTGCTGGAGATCAAAATTAAAAGTTTGATGTCTGCAGTCTCAAATAGAGATCACTCTGCACTGCAAAATTTGTTACAAGTGCCTGTTATGCTGTTAAACTTGCTTCAAATTCTTCCTCTAAGATTTTTTTCTAGTAGTTTTAAAAACTAAATCTCTATTAGCCTAAAATTATTTAAAAGTTCCTAAATTATTTTCCTGAGCCTTGGGATTCCGCTCTAATAATCCCTGTGTCTTTCCTTTGCTACTTCAGATATTTCTGAAGTAGCAAAGAGCAGCGGTGGCGCAGTGGTTAGAGTGCAGTACTGCAGGCTACTTCTGCTGATCACCAGCAGCTTGGCAGATCTAATCTCACAAGGCTCAAGGTTGACTCAGCCTTCCATCCTCCCGAAGTCAGTAAAATGAGGACCCAGATTGTTGGGGAAAATATCCTGACACTGTAAACCGCTTAGAGAGGGCTGTAAAACACTGTAAGTCTAAGTGCTAATGCTATTTCCACACATGGTTTTCCACACTACTTCCTTTCACATTAACAGAGGCCTTTCTTTTTCTCCCCCCCCCCATTGTCATCATTAAACAGTTTCCCACCCCCCACCCCCATTATTCTTCTATAGGCCTATGGAAATTTTATAGCAAGGAAGTACTGATAATTTAGCTTCATAGAAACAAAGCAATGTTCCTAGTTGCAACTTAAAATATATTTTTTAAAAATCAAGAGAAGGGAAGTGAAAATTTATGGTATTAAAGGAAAAGGAGTATCTAGGATTGAAGATTAGTCATTGACTTAATAGGCCATATTGGATCAACTGTAAAATTGTTTCTAAGAAACAGCAACTTTCAATTAGTAGCGATTATAGCAGCTTGGCAGTTCAGGACAAAATGGGTGCCCCAGGTAACACCTGACTGCTGGAGGTGAGAGGCCATGACAGGCACTGCAGTCAGTCAGAGCGGAATGGAACAGAATGGAACAACGTATTGAAGAACCTCTGCTCTAAAGGGGTTAAGGTAACTCAGGTTGGAAACCAGCAGTTTTGAATCAATGTTGGAAAATACAGACATGGTGAGCTTTTGTGATAGGCTGGGAAGAGGAGGAAGCCAATGCCAAAGAAGCAATGGGTGATTTATATTGGTGATGGTCCAAGCTGAAACTTTGCCCAGTGGTAGGATGCAACCAGCTTAACAACTGGTTTGGTGAGCGCATGCGTGCTTTGCACATGTGCACATCTAATGTGTGCTTTGTGCACACAGCGTTCCAAAACCGCCCATTTAAGCTTAACAACTTACCTTCTATGTCAGCGCCAGTGCGTAAAATAGTTGACGCATGGCAATCCATTGTGCTGCGCGAATCAGCTGATCTAAAAAACAGGGAAATATAGTACAGGAAAGAGCAGGGGTGGGTGGGCAGGGCCAACTGCTCACCGGAACTACCGGTTTGCCCGAACTGGTCCAAACCGGATGAATGCTACCCCTGGATTTGCCCCATATTCCTAAAAATCCTTTCTTAATATAATGTTGACACTCCATGTTTAACATTATTCTGCACCTAGAGCAATATACAATTAAAGATAAAGACAGACACCAGTACATGAATATTATACTCTTTACATTGACACATTTTCTAACTTTGTTCCAGATATACTTGCCTGCACACCTGTGACTCCTACTCTTTCGACAGTCATGGACAAAAGATTATTAAAGAACTGTGTCTACTGATGCCTGGGAAACCGTTTCTATAGCAACTGAAACAACTTTAAATAGGTACTTTTTCTCTTCTTCCAGGGGAGAAAAACATTATAAATGTGAATTAGAATAACTTTATTTGTAGTTATTTAGGAACTATTACAGGTTACTCTGGCTGGAACCAAGGCTCTGTCTTCTAATGGCATCCTCTTGTTATATAACCTGCAACAAGCAACCTTTTCAAGATCTTTAGCGAATGAAACATTTCTATATTTAATCCTCTTCTATGAGGCAGCTTTTCTGTCCCTGCAAGCTTCTTTTGCTCTTCCAGTCACAACTGTCCTTCCAGTGCAGTCCTCACATTACATCTTATACTCTACTGAAAGACCTGTACTCTCATGACTGGCTTTTTCAGAAAAGCCCAGGAGGCTAGATTACAGAGAGAAAAAGCAAGCCAAGTCCCATTCCTGTTTCTTTGGATCTAAGTCATAAAGTTTGGGTTGAATTATGTACCGTCAAATCCTAGAGTATTATTAAAAAGAATATTCTTAAATAAAGCTGGCTGAATCAAGGGTTGCACACAAAGGATTTGCAACAGTGCCATGAACCCAAAGCAGACATTCTAAACCAGTTTTTCCAATCTTTCCCTTCAAATGTGTTTGGACTACAATTTTCAGAATTCAGCCAGTACATCTGGGAAATGTGTGTGTGTGTGTGTGTGTGTGTGTGTACATAAACTTATAGATAGAAAGAGATAGATAGATAGATAGATAGATAGATAGATAGATAGATAGATAGATAGATAGATAGATAGATAGGATATATAGATGGATGAATGGATGGACGGACAGACAGACAGAAAGATAGAGATATATAAGAGATGGAGGGAGGGAGGGAGGGACGGACGAACAGACAGATAGAAATATAGCTAGATAGATGATAGATATTTCATTTAATTAATTAGATAAACAATATGTATGATGTACACTGAAGATGGCATTTAATTTTGTTATATGAGTTGCAATGACAATAAAGTAAACTAAAAAAAGCTAACTAATGCTTTTTCATAGCATTTAAAAAAATAAAAACCACCTTTTGGGGTTTCTAGTCCAAAATTGTTATTCAGTTCTTATTTGAATAATAAAAATTAAAATATTAACTGTATTCTGACCCAATGGAAGTCATTGTCTTTTCATTACTAGTGCTCTGTTTATGGGCTAGACCTGACTATATGGAAACCTTTTTTGGAACTGTTGCATTAATAAACAAGAATAGACATTGTATTACGTAATACATTGCTGACAGTACTCCCCCCCACACAGAAAAGCATACCTACAAATAAGCATGTTGTCAATGTCATATAATATCATACAACACCCCCACACAAAGTTGCATAACTCCAGCAATACTTAGTTGCTCAGTATCTGACACATTAAGTAAAAAACAAAATAAAAGCAAAAATGATATCTTATTATGCAGCATCCTCTGTTCTTTCTAAATCTTGCAGATGTTTGGGTCCCAGTGTTACATCTTAGCGGATGGAGTTAGCAACTGCTATAATTAAGCAATACAGTACCATTAAGTCACTTGAGAGGGAATTAAGATCTAAACTACAGCTCTGTGCCAAGGAAAGAAAGACATTGAACTGAGATCTTTATTCAGCATATGAAAGGTAGGAAAACTTTTATTTTAAGTTCATAATTTTTGTAACATGGCATTTTAATCTGAAATATGGGCAGAAGCCACATTGCCTTGTTTAATCTGTTTGCTATGCATCTAAACACAGACAACGGTGAAAATGGGCAACAGAGATACGTATTTTGCAGCAACTTCCACTCTGCAATAGCCCATAAGTAACAATGATCTGTCTTCCCAGGGTGACAAAAACAAGAGGAAAAGGAGAAAGGGAATAAAATTATACAGTGTCTCAACATTTTTTTTTAAAAAGTACACTGGTTATAGATATGGCTGAAATGTGGTCAGGTCCTACCAAAAAACAAACTTAGAAGTTAAATCTTCTGTCTGCCTTTTACATAGATGCTAAACATCTCTCTGAGGAACAATATGCTAAGACAACTTTCTGTAGTCATACATACATTTTGAGACCTAGACATTTACATACACCTAAATATATAGATTGGGATAGATCATCATGGAGAAAATATATCTATGTGGTCACTAACAGTTGACAAGAACTTGATGCCATGTAATCAATCATATAGGTTATTTTGATATACATACATACATACATACATACATGCATACATACACACACACACACACACAATTTTATATACCATCCATTTCCATAAAACTCAAGAGAGTTTATAGAAATAGAAAATACAAAAAATAAAAATCGGGAAACCCAACACACAGCAGTCTAACATGCAAGCTACACACCATTAGGCACATTTTGCAGAACAGCCAGCTTATAAGCAATGTTTGAAAATCAAAAATGTAGCATAAAACGGTAAAAAAAACATATCCCAAATTCCCTCCAAATCTACTCCACTAAACTTTGTAGCGCCAACAATTTTGCCATTTCCAATGTTAAAGCAGCCCTTAAAATATAGTTTACAAATTTCAATTGTTAGATTCACATAATGCACTAAGTCATAAACAGGCAAACCACATTATAATATAGTGTGATATATAAACCTGGTCTTCTCTGATTTTGTGAGAGAAATAGATACGGCATTTCAGTTAAAATTATTTTCCCATGGAATTTTTCAGATGCTGCTAAAACACAATTCTCAGCATCTTTTACCATTCTTGGCCCTGGTAGCTGGTAGCTCTAAGTATCATCTTAATTGTCATCTGAGGACTTATCTGATATGCACAGAGAAGGAAAGTTTTGACACTTCCCACTATGAAGGAACAATGGGAGTAGTGGACAGATCTTGCTGAGATGGATAAATTAACTTCTTTGATTAGAGAAAATACACTACATTTATTGGTGACTGGAAACCTCTAAGATTTTTTGCATTAAAATGAAAAAAGGGGATATATAGCTTTGATATTTTGAAAGGATAGATGAAAGTGAGAAGAATATTATGATGTAACTTTAGAGAGAGATTAAAATATAATGGTACTTTTAACTGTTGTAAAGGCCATCAGAAGCCAATTCTTTTTTCTTTCTTTTCTGTTTTTCTTCAGCTTTTTTCATTCTTGCACCTTTTGCTATCTTTTTTCTTTCTTTTCTCTTCTTTCTTACTTTATATTAGTTTTTATTTTCTTTTTAAAAAACTTTCAATAAAGACTATATTTTTAAAAAGGGATTTAAATATAATTTCCAATCCACACACGTGACTATGATAATTTGAGTTAATGACTAGGTCTCAGCATAATGTTCGTCAAAGGGATGCTTGAAGGTAAAAGGGTGAAGAATTATATATGCTACTTTGACTTTTTGTTGTTGCTTCTGTTGAAAATGTAGTGTTTAAGTGCAATAATTAAAATAAGTAAGCAATGGAAATGTTTCTAAAATCCAATCTTATAATGAGTTTTCAATGCCATTGTGCAAAAGGGACAAGAATATTCTACTCTGTTCTTAAGATATGCTAAATATGAGTTGACACTCACTGCATTAAATGATTTTTGGTGCCCAAAGTGATAGCTAATTGCTACACATTTTGCCAGCATGAGCAGAAACCAAGGGAATCATCATTATACTATATTGCTGCTCTGAGGGAACTAATCGTTACATGTGAATTTGGAAATATGGCAGATGAGATGATTAGAGATCAGTGTATTGAGAAAACACAATGACTCACATAAGACAGCTCATGTCTCTAGAATCACCCGAAAAAGTCAAAGCCAAACTGAGTCAGCTAGAAATAAAAAGCTCTGAACGAAGCTACAAAATGTAGTAATTCTGGAGCTGCTGCAGAAACTTCAGTATGAGACAAATAATTTCAAATGAAAATCACACATTCAGCAAACCTAAAGTACATGTTTTACCATGATTTTCAACAAGAAAATAAGACACTGTATTTCTTCAAAATACTTGAGATCTATCACTGAGCACTATAAGGCTGGGTGCAGAGCTGAACTATAAGCATCAATGTTCACAACATAAAAGTACATGGAATTACAGAGAAGGATGTATTCACGTAAGTATAGAAAAAAATAGTCCTACATATATTGGATGGTGAAAATTATATGTACTGTTCATGTCATTTAGACATAGTTTCAAGTAAGAGATTATTAAATTAATGTCAGCAACCAGTTTAACTATTTTTATACAGCACAGTTTTACTAATGGTAGTAATTTCACTCTCCAGTATCTATTATATAAACAAGTTATTGAAAAAAATCCTGTATATTTGTCTGCATATGAATAAGGATTTTGGAAGTAAACTTCTGTATTGACTCTTGATTTTCAAGTTGATAATCAATTGTTTATCTGATGCAGACAAACAGAGTCTTGTGGCATCTTAAGGGCTAGAGGTTGCACTATAGTATACATTCATCATATATTTGATATGTTTCGATTTATCCATCAAGATAATTCTGTATCGGTCAGAAATTTTCTCATTGACTGGAACCTTGATATTTTATACTTAAGAAGCATTGTTATACAAGCCAAGTCTCAGGACTTTTTTAGAATAAAATATATCTAAGCATAGGGGATTTGCCCATAGCATTTAAAAACAAGTCAATGTAACCCTTTAGAATGAAATCACATCACACTACTCAGCATTAGGAAGGAAAGAGGTATATAACAGAAGACCTTAAGAATGTGATTTAAAAAAAAACACATTATTAAAATGACTAATAAATTTATTTGTCTGAATAAATTTTGTCTACACTAATGATCTTTTTAAAATATTGAAGGTTTTGCATTCACAATAGAGAAATGACTTCAGCCCCACTGTGGCTAACAGCAATTCAGTTTCATTTATAGAAATCTTTGCTTTATTTTACAAATAAAGGAAACATTTTCTTCTGCTGATTCTGAGCATGAGTATTACCAGGATATGAG